>NC_138347.1:82250137-82560137 GCF_046562875.1 Panthera onca | reverse complement strand
CATAATGTAGTACTCAGCTAATTTCAGGTAACTTCTTCTACTTCTAGAGTCATCACTCAGACATTCAGCCTGGCCCCCAGAGGCTTTTTATATTAATATCCTCTGGTAGAGTACATTGTTTTTATAGTTAGTCCTTTTTCACATGCTGTTTCTTGTGTGAGTCAAATTATAGACACAATACATATTCTGAATTGATTTTAACTGAGTACTATGACCAATACCCTATGATCACTGTTAGTTACTTCAGTATCATAATTCATAGAAGCCTATCCATACCCAGCAGTAATACTAATTGAACTAGTGTGTGTGTGTGTGTGTGTGTGTGTGTGTGTGTGTGTGTATGTATATTCCCATTCATACTTAAGAATTCTTTTAAAAGTGTAAAATCCTTTTACTGTGGCAGGAATTACACTTCTTTTTCTCTGTAGGACATACCGACCAATATGTTATAGACATCTTTTTTTTGGGTTAAAATTTGGCTTTATAGTCTTTTTGTGAATTGTTTAAAATCAGAAGTGACAGGAAATTCTGTTTTTGAAGACTCGTACTTTTATTTTCATAATTTGATTTCTTTTTTATTTATTAAAATAATTTTTTTTTCTTTTATTTATTTTGAGAGAGCAAGCAGGGTAGGGGCAGAGAGACAGGAGAGAGAGAGAGAGAGAGAGAGAGAGAGAGAGAGAGAGAGAGAGAGGGGGAGAGAATCCTAAGTAGATTCTGCATTGTCAGTACAGAGCTTGATGTGGGCTTGAACTTCTGAACTGCGCGATCATGACTTGAGCTGAAATCAAGAGTCCAACGCTTAACTGACTGAGCCCCCCAGGCACCCCCATAATTTGATTTATTTCACAATTTCACTTCAGTTTGGCAGTATATATTTTCTTTTAGGTATTAGACAAAAGATACATCTCAAGGCTTTTTGTAGGACCTTTAATGATTTGTAATTTTGCTTATACAATAGTAGCCATAATTTCAATTTATTTTGAAAATAGGTCCAGAGTTTACTTGAACTATAATCATAATTTTGAACATTGTTTAAAAATAGGTGCTATGGGGTGGGGGGGTCCCTGGGTGGCTCAATCAGTTTAGTGTCTGAGTCTTGATTTCAGCTCAGGTCATGATCTCGTGAACCACGAGATTGAGCCCCTCCCCGGGCTCTGTGTTGACAGCGTGGAGCCTGCTTTGGATTCCCTCTCTCACCCTCTCTCTCTGTCCCTCCTCCCTTCATGCTCGCTTGCTCTTCTCTCTCTCTCTGTCTCTCAGACTCTCAAAATAAATAAACATTAAAAAAATAATAAAAATAGGTTCTATCTTATGTGAATTGTATCTTAATAAAGCCATTGTAAGACAAAACCAAACAGTTGCTGCACGTACATGATCTTGACCACTTTGAGCTTATGTCACTGTAAGCCAATATCCAAAAAGAAGCCATTATTCAAATGACTTGAATTATATATAAATCTGAACCAAAAATATTTCTGTTAAATCTAAAGTGAGTCTGAAGTGGTCTTTTGATAGCCAGGGTGTGTGTTTAGTCTTGTTCAACATCAGTATTATTGTTCGAGAAACAGAAAGATCTTAATTATCAAACATAGTTGAGGAACTGGATGTTTTAGATCCTGTTTTCCTGACAACTGCATGTTAATATTTTAAGCATCAAAGCTAGGGGAAAAACCTTTTCTATTTTATAACAGCTACATTGAACTATATAATTCATACCACAAAATTCGCCCTTTTTAAAGTGTACAATTCAGTAGGTTTTAGTATATTCACAGAGTTGTACAACCATCACCAGAAGTAAGCCATGCCTTTTTATTTATTTATTTATTTAAAAAAAATTTTTTTTTAACGTTTATTTATTTTTGAGACAGAGAGAGACAGAGCATGAACGGGGAGGGTCAGAGAGAGGGAGACACAGAATCCGAAACAGACTCCAGGCTCTGAGCTATCCGCACAGAGCCCGACGCGGGGCTCGAACCCACGGACCGCGAGATCATGACCTGAGCTGAAGTCGGCCGCTCAACCGACTGAGCCACCCAGGCGCCCCAAGCCATGCCTTTTTAAAGGAAATCTTTACAGACCGTGATCCTTGTATCAGAAAATAGAACATTTTGAACATAATTTCTTAAAGTTCATTTGAACTTTGTCATTACTTTTATAAATAAAAAGAGCAGCCCAAACCAACTTTGGATTCAAGTCCTACTTAAATGTAGTGGGGATTTGTTTATTTAGCTCTGGCTAGATGTGTAGTAAAGACTGGCAAGTGTTAAGGGTTGACGTTCTTGCTCTGTTTCTGACAGTCCGAGTTTGTACTTATAATCAAAGCTGAGTTCTTCTCATTTTTTAAATTGCAAAATTGATAATGCATGAAGTGAATTTGGCCATTTTCTTAATCAGTTTGAAGCTATGAATGGTAAACCCCCAATAATGTCTTTAATATGAGTATTAATGTAAAGTGAAGCTACCTAGAAAGACAACCTCTTTGGTCCTCTATTATTCAGAATGGATTTTGTGTTCTACTGGCTACAGGGTGGCTAAGTTTGAAGTGATAAAAAACAGTTTTAAAGTTAGGACTTCCAGGTAACAGAGTCAGCATGCTGGAGTATCATTCCTAAATATAGAAAGAAACACAGGAGCTAAACACTTTTTTTTTTTTTTTTTTTTTTTTTTGGGTATGTGCTTTTCTTTCTTCCTTCTTCCCTGATGCTCTAATAAATATTCTTCCAAAATGATGAGAACATGTCTTTGTATTTTGTTTTATTTTTATTTTAAATGTAGAGATAGCAATAAGAGTTGCTGAGTTTTATTTTTCTTGCTTCTTTATTTATAGCCTCTGACTGGTTAAGAAAGAAATATATGGTTTTGCCATTAATCTTACCAGCAATTCATGCTGCTGTTTGTCACCTTTTATGCTCTGTTTACTGAATTTTTCACTGTTTAATTTTCCTCTCCAGGGCTTTTGGTGTTGAACTAAACTATATAATTGTCTTCCCTAGCATGTTGTTTTTAACAACACATTACAGAGTGGAAGGGCTAGCAAATATGGCATTTTCTTTATATTCATTAGAGTTACGTGGTAACTCTTTGTAGCAGTAAAGTTTTATTAATCTCCGTGACTTTTACTTGGTTAATAATTGGTAATCACAAAAATGTGATGGACTATTGATTAAAATGAAACCAACATGAAGAATATGCAGCAAGGGGAAAACTGTTATAAAAATTACATTTGTGGATATGAGAAAAAACAATAAATGGATATGGATTTCCCTCCCAGGACATTGCAGGAACTGTTTACTGAAGAGTGGTATGTCGTTCTGGTGCATTTGTAGCCAGTTCTCTTATCATCTGCCCTCTTCCAAGACTTCAGATGAGGCAAGGGCCCCATCCTACTGCCTCTAGAATCTTCCTTGGCCTTTTTGTGGAACTGTCATGAAAGACCACACTTGTAGATGAATCAGCTACCACTTTTCACGAGCGACATGACACACATGTAAAGAAATAACATTTCTAAAAACATTTATTTTCACATTTAGTAAAAAATAGTCTTAAGAGATAAATAGAACTAGCACAGTTCTTGTATTAAACAAAAAAAGGAAATGAATGAGCCAGGTGAACGAAAACAAAGCAATACAATGTATGAATGGGAACATGGAAAACATTTAATTTACCAGTCGTCAAAGAGTTAAAGACAGCAATATTATTTAATTTACACTTATTAAATTATCTGGTAGTAGAATCAAACACAATTGTCTGGTGAAAGTGTATAATTCTACATTGCTGGTGGCAGTATAAATTGGTGCTATGATACTTTTTGAAGATGATTTAGTAATTTCAAATACCACAAGATTTTTCTTGTTTAATTTTTTTAAGTGTTTATTTATTTTTGAAGGAGAGAGAGACAGAACGTGAGTGGGGGAGGAGCAGAGAGGGAGGGAGACACAGAATCGGAAGCAGGCTCCAGGCTCTGAGCCATCAGCCCAGAGCCCACCGTGGGCTCGAACTCACGAATCGTGAGATCGTGACGTGAGCCGAAGTCAGATGCTTAACCAACTGAGCCACCCAGGTGCCCCACCACAAGATTTTTCATATCTTTTGATTTAAGATAAATTTCTAAAAGAAGAATGACTAAGGAATTAAATCCTCCAGATGGGAAAGAGTGTATATGTAGATGTTCATTGTGTCATCATTCATGATAGTAAAATACTGGAAGTAAGTACAGGAATACTTAAGTAAATTCTAATATTTCAGCACGTTGAAACATTGTGAGACAAAATGGTAAATTTAAGGGTAGGTAGCATCATAGAATGATGTGTATTATATAATGTTGCATGAAAGAATTTGGAATTATATCTACAATGAGTATAATTCTAAAATTATTCAGGACTACTTGCAGAAGAAATATGAAAGAGATAAAGTATAATTATTGAGTGTGGTGGCATTTAGATTAATGAAAAAATTTTGTTTCTGCAATAAAATAAATTCCAGATATATTTTTAAAATAGTGAATATTTTCTTCTTCCTTTCTTATCAGTAATCCCTGCCTAAACCCTTTGGGAATCAAGGGGTAAGAGCTAGATCAAGAAACATATTGGCTTTGTATATGAGCTGGGAATATTTAGATACCAGGAAAGGGGAAAGGATAAATTAGGAATAGTCCTGTTTTGAGTAATTTCTGCACCCAACATGGGTCTCAAACTCATGACCCCAGGATCAAGTGCTGCATGCTCTGCCGAGCCAACCAGGCACGCCTAGGAATAGTCCTTTTTCATATTTTTTCTACTCTATCATGTTTACTTTATTACCCACTGCCATATCACCATTGCTTTAAGAAGCAGTGTGCCATAATAGACTCAACACAGGATTTAGGTCAGCAGGCTGAGTTCGAATTCTGACTCCATCACATGTTGGCTATGTGACTTATAGCAAATAATTTAACTTATTCTGCTTTTCTTGGTTGTAAAAGTTTTGGGAGAATTGATTGAGACTCTTGTTGTTACTGTTTTTGTTAAGCTTGTTTTGTTAAGCTTTGTTGAAATAGGAAAACGAGGACATATAATTAGCAGACTGAATTTAATGGATGTTCAGAATACTTCTGAAAGTTTTTTTTTTTTTTTCTCTGTTACAGGGATCTTTTATTTAGCCAGATGTATGACAAATTAAGTGAGAATTCAGTGGCTAAAGGAGTGTTTTTGGAGTGCCTTGAACCATATATTTTAAGTGATAAATTGGTGGGGATGACGCCCCAGGTAATGAAAGACTTGATTGTTCATTTCCAAGATAAAAAGTTAATGGAAAATGTGGAAGCCCTCATTGTACATATGGATATCACCAGCCTAGATATTCAGCAGGTGAGTTTATACAAAATTTACTAATATATGGAATAAACAACATTCCTTTATTGATTATACTTACCTGACTGATTGGGCCTCCCTGTGCCTTCTAACAACCCCAGTTGTTTACGGAGCGCTTTTGGTAAGATGTCTCTTAAACTTGTCTTTGTCAATATTTCTTAGGACTGGTCTTTAGTGAAAGCTAGGTTATGAGCTCCTGCAAGCCAAGAGTCTTCTGTTTCTTTGAAATCCACCAAAGCACTGAGCATAAAGTTTACATTTGGTAGTTGCTCAATAAATGCTTATTGACTAATCCTTCTTCATCCATTTGCTTATTCACTAGTACATTTTTCATCCTACAAGTGAATTTCAACTATGAGTACTTCCACTCAAATAATAGAATATTTTTACTTTTAAGAATATGATGCCATTTTTCAGAAAGGTACTTTATATGTCCAGTGTTCGTAACTTTCATACATTGAGTTTTGAAATGCAGAACACAGTATAAGAAGCAAATTACAGGATGTCTTAGCTTGACCAGCCAGCCCATTGTTTGATAATCTACCTCCAAGTGTATCTGAGGTCTCTACAGTAAGTTTTCAGTCCTAAATTGAGGAGCATTATATATTTTGGCCTTAGACATTTCCCTCTATTTTTTTTTTTTTTTTTTTTTTTTTTTGAGACAGACAAAGCATGAGCAGGGGAGGGTCAGAGAGAGAGGGAGACACAGAATCCGAAGCAGGCTCCAGGCTCTGAGCCGTCAGCACAGAGCCCGATGCGGGGCTCGAACCCACGAACTGAGAGATCATGACCTGAGCCGAAGTTGGACGCCTAACCGATTGAGCCACCCAGGCGCCCCAGTCTATTTTTTTTTTTTAATGTTTATTTATATTTGAGAGAGACAGAGTGCAAGCAGAGGAGGGGCAGAGAGAGAGGGAGACACAGAATGGAAGCAGGCTCCAGGCGCTGAGCTGTGAGGACCCAGCCCTACATGGGGCTCGAACTCACAAACCACGAGATCATGACCTGAGCCGAAGTCGTCTGCTCAACTGACTGAGCCACCCAGGCGCCCCTAGACATTTCACTCTTAACTGTTCAGTTCCATATTAGCCCTAGTAATGAGCATGCCACTTCTGCAAAGGTACAAGGTCCTAATAAGTAAGCAAGCCCTGTTGAGCTAAAATATGATGACTTAAAGATCTTTGACCAAAAGTACTTTTTTAAAAGGTGCAAAGTCACACAGAAATGAAGGGCTTGGAGAAATAGTTATTGTTTTCTTCCTGGAAGCTCTTTATGAATGGCTGTGAGTTTGCTAAGTAAAGCCAGATACTTTTATGTGTGCCTTTCTGTTGTGTGGGTAATTTGGCAGAGTTTTCATGTCAGATAATAAAGTGATTTGAGAGCATGTTATCAATCTAGTTTGATTTACCCATACTAGTGTAAGAGAAATTTCTCATTTCTTGTCTTCCCAATATTTTTAGCTTTTCTCCAGCACTATGTAAATATAAATATGCTCTAGTGTTTTTTATGTTAAAATAACAATTTAAAAACATCTCTTCAGTTTCCCTTCTCTTCATATCAAGCCTTCTTTCCTTCTTCCCCATAGGTTACTGCCCCATGTCACTCTTCCTAGTCATGGCCGAATGTCTTGAAAGCATCATCTAGGTTGTACTTCCATTTTTCCCACATCCTAATAACTCTTCAACCTTGCTTTTAGTGGATCAGCTATGCCCTCCATGTTCACTATATCAAGTCATATTTTTCACATTTTACTTACTCATTTGTTATTAATTCGAGGGGCATTCAGTGTAAGGCTCCGAGGATGCTTCAGTGACCCTAGTGGACAATGCTTATCCTCTTAGAGGCTTACATTTTAGCCAAAAAGTTTGACAACAAATAGATAAACCAGAAGTATAAAAAAATAAGTGTTATGTTAAAAGTCAGTCAATATGGTAGAGGATGTGAGGCTACCTTATAGATTGGTTAACTGTAGAAAATCTCCCTAAGGAAGTAACATTGAGTCTGGAATCTGATAAGAAGGAATCAGCAATGCAGAGATCTTGGAGAAGATTGTTCCAGGCAAAAGCAACAGCTAATGCAAAAAAAAAAAAAAAAAAAAAAAAAAGCCTCGATGTTGAAGTTACAGATAAAAGGCAAATAGACTTGGAGCTTGGTTGAAACAGAGAGGTAGTCCTTTCAGGGCAAGGTCCAGATTTTTCCATTTTATTCTGAGTGCTCTGGGAAATCATTAAACGGTTTTAAGCAAGATGACTCTGGTTTACTTAGGTATAACAGAATGAAGGTGGGAGTCAAGATCAGAAGAAGTAAGATTAATTAGACACTGGTTCAGGAGGTGGTCTTGACCAGAGATGGTTGCAATGAGATGGAGAGAAATGGCCTGATTTTGGATATGTTACGGCAGTAGAATTGATTTGCTAATGAATCGGATGCAAGAGTGTGGAAGTGTGGGAAAGAGAATTTAAGGATGACAGTTTTTTTGGCTTGAGATAAATGCAGGTAGTGATGCCTCTAAGAAGATTGGAAGACTGGATAGGTCAAAGTTTGAGAGACAAAATCAGGAGTTCTGTTTTTATTTTGAGATTGCTATTAGATATTCAGGTGAAGATACCAAGTAACTGGTTGGATATATGGATCAGAGGGGAGGTAGGGCTAAAGCCGTAAATGTGTTAATCATCAGTACAGAGATGTATGATCACAGCACTGGCTCATAGGGTGGTTAGTGAGAGAAGAGAAGAGGTCCCAGAACCTGCCTCAGTCTCAAGACTCTCCCATGACACCTCACCTCTGTTTTTCCTTTTAATTCTCTGGTTGGTCCTTATCATTCTCCTTTGCCAACCTCTGCTCTTCTAACAGCCCTCTTCCCTTGTCCGTTGGGAGTGTAACTCTCATAGAAACAGAATATAAAGTACTGTACACTGCAGGTCACCACTGTTCCTCTTCTGAATATTTTCACAATCAGTTCTCTCCATCCTTAAACACTTCAAGCTTCTTTCTTCCGTAGACCTTCATCCTTACTGCTTCAGCCCACATAGTCCCTAGAGTTCATCTCTGCTTTTGCCTCTCATTATATGCATCCTTTAGGTCCTAAGTTAAATATTGCTTCCTCAGGGATGACCTTCTGAATACTCTAGAGCACGTCAGGTTGCTTTGTAACCCATCACATTTGTAAATGAATTATTTGTGTAATTGAGTAACTTCCCCAGGTGTAACTCACATATCATTTTCTGCCCCTCCCTTCTTTTGTTAAGTGTCCAAGATGAACAGTAGTTCTGTAAGACTAAGTTGAGATTTGTCTGATCTATCACTTTATCTCTGATGCCTAGGAGTGGGCCTGAATGAATATAAGTGTTCAGTAAATAATTTGTAGAGCTATTGACCAAGGGCAAAATGAGTATGGAAAGGGGGAGGATGGAGAGAAAAATAGACATTGGGGATGTTTGAAAGCAGCCATTGTACAATTAAAAGTAGTATTGAACCTACAACAGCTGTTACCCTGACATTGTGTTTGAGTACTGTTGATCCTTGAACAACAGGATTTTGAACTACACAGGTATATTTATATGTGGAATTTTTTCAATAAATACAAGCACAGTACTGTAAATGTATCTCCTTCTCTTTATAATTTTATTAATAACATATTTTCTCTATCTTTATTGTAAGAATACAGAATATAACACACATAACATATGAAATAGGTGTTACTTGACTATGTTATCAATAAGGCTTCTGGTCAACTGTAGGCTATTCGTAGTTGAGTTGTGGAGGAGTCAAAAGTTATATATGGGTTTTTGTGTGGGGGTGAGGAGGGGTTAGCGCCCCTAACCTCCACATTGTTCAAAGGTCAACTGTACTTCAGTTTTTTTCAGAGAAGGACTAAGAAAGATTAGGGAAGAGTATTTAAGATCTTCTCCATTGTTAAAGCTTTAAGGAAAATAATTGGTGAGACAACTCTTCTTTTTACAGGTAGTTCTCATGTGTTGGGAAAATCGTCTGTATGATGCTATGATCTATGTTTATAACAGAGGCATGAATGAATTTATTAGTCCAATGGAGGTAAGATATTTCCTAACTTGGACACACATTTGCCTATGAATGGCTTTTTTCCTATTCATTTACTTTGAATAGATTCTGTTTTCATCCAATCATTGTTTAATTTCTTGTAGATATATTATTAGACTTGCACCCATTTTAGCTTGGGGCGTTAGGTGACCTTGAATTTCATACCTTCTGCCATTGCTTTCTTCTTTGTCTGCATAAATAGGTATTTAAATCCCAGGGAGCAATAGATAAAAGTAATGCCTGCCTGTTAGACTAAGTTGGTTTGTTTAAGAATTTTTGATATTATAGTAAGTTTTCCAAAAGGTATAAAATATTCATATACTTACTGTGTGTAGTAAATGTACTATTAAGAAATATTATTTGTAGATATATTGTGCTGGGGGAAGGTCCTGATAATGGTGGAAGATCTTTATTTGTTAATTGCTAATTTGTTGCTTTTTCCAGTTTAGCACTTACAGCATGCATTATAATTTATTCTCCTAATCACTAAAAAGCATTTGGTCTTATTTTAAAAAGAACCAAATGCCGTATCCACTTTGTTATTTGCCTTAAATTGAGGACAGAATTGTAGATAATGGATTGTGGATATAGGTAGCACCCTGCCAGCCCATTGTTTTATTACAATGACTAATTACCTGGCTTAGAAGAGCCAGGCATCTGTGGAAGGCATCCAGTCAACCTTTTTTTTTTTTTTTTTGCATATTTAATGGCTATCCAAAACTGTCTTCGGTATTGCTAATTCAGCAGTTGTCTTGTGATATTTCATGCTTTCTTAAAACACCCTTAGCTTCGTAGGTAGGTGAATATTACTCTAATTCAAAACTCCTCCAGTTTTGGTTGTCCCTCTCTTCTCTTGGTCAGTTTCCAAAATGTGCCACAGCCCTCTTCCCCTGGTTTTGACCCTGATAGTCTGTGTGTCTAGTAAGGATTTTTTACACTTGAACATCTCTCAGCTGCTTTCCTTCGAAGTCCAGTACTTCCCTGGAAAGAACTGTCAGCTGGCTCCTCAGTGAGATCCAGGACCTCCCTACATGCAAAAAATGTTTTGTCTCACTCTTAAACCACAGTTAGGAAGAATTAATGCGGTTTCTGTGGGATGCTCCAGTTGGATGGTCCGCGGAGGGAAAGCCCCGAGAAATTCCCAGAGAATCCGGGGAGAGCTCCAGGCCATCAGAGGGTCTCATTTGGGCCACCAAATGTTGGACATCCCAGTTGCAAATGTGGGGCGCTCTGATCACATGTGGTGAAAGAATTCACCCAAGGCAGAAAGAGAGATAAAAGTTTACTGAATACACCGCAAAGGTGTGGAAGGCAGGCAAGACAGCAAAGGAGAGACAGCAAAGGCAGTGGTGAGCGGCCACAGTTACAGGGTGAAGTCAGGGAGTATGGGAAAAATGGAATTTTCTCTTCTTTGGTGATTTTAGGAACTGTGCGTGGTTATAATTGGTCAGTTAGGGACTGTGGCTATTTTGAGGTGGGTCGCTCAATGAACCTATTTGAATTGCCTGTTTGCTTTCAGCTCCTTGGTCTTGGTTGCCGTGGGCCCTTTTACCTTGATCAGGTTTCCATTGCCCAACCCTGTTCTCTAAAAGCGGCCTCTACAATTTCTGCCTTCTCTCAAAATAATCCTTAGAAACAGATTCTAATTTGATATATTCTATGGTGATAAAAATGATTGCTGGGTTTTTGTTATTGTTGCTTTTTAAATTTTAGTTTTGTATGTGTGTGTTTTAATCCTCAAAATCTGGTTTGCATTTATATCTACACATCTCAGATGGGCTGTGGGCTATTAAGGTTGCCTTGTTTTGTGTTAAGAGAAGTTTTCAAGTTTAATGGTTTTCAGAAAGAGCTTGGTATTTGTTATTAAAGAGTCATTTGGAGAGTTTAGCAATGGGAGGTTAGGTAGGTGTGTTCTGTGATTCCGTATTTGTAACTTTCTGCTCACAAGGAAATCACTTGTCATTATTTAGAGTTTAATTATTTTAGTACTTAAAGAGGTCTAAATTAAAAGGTCTCCTGCCTCTTGAGAATTTCTAGATTTTCTGGAATGACAGTGTCATCATATTTGAGATGACTACCAGGGTCTCTGAAATCTTTCCTTAGTTCTAGCTGTGGCTGCTTCTGAGGTAAAAGTAGTGCCTTGTGTTGGGAGGGAAAGCACTTCCTCTAGGAATTTAGGTCTCAGTGGGGGGAGGAGGGCTGCAGATTAGCTGACAAAAGACAGATTAACAGGAGAAAAGGAAAGGTTTATTCACACAAGTACTGGGAGCATTAGTAATGAGGACTTTACTGACTGGCCGGAGCTAAAGGTTTATACACCTGTTTAACAAAATGTTGGTTAGCGGGGAGGGAGGGATTTAGGGCCTTCCTAGGAAAATAAGGATTGGTTTTTTTGGCTAATGAACAGTTTGATTTGCAGTTCCCAGTTCTAAGGGCCTGTCCTCTCCCAAACAGGAAACTCCCTCTGAGGAAGGCCAGTGTAGTTTTATCATTAATCTTACTGTGTTTTCAGAGGCTGTGTTTAAATTTAGATAATGTTTCCTTTTGTGTCTGCTGTTCAGATGTTTTCAGTTTAAAATAATCTTCATTGCCATTTTGGTGGGCTATTAATCCCTTCACTTTTTTTTTTTTAATCATTTTGAGGAACCTAAGGATATTTATATCAGAAATTACAACTCAACAAACACCTTCACCTAACTGGTATTTACTAAATGGTTTCTTTCAGTGAGGAATATGATAACAGTTGTTTCCTAGTGATTCTTCAATAATAATTTGTGTCCACCTTAAAAGTTTTTGTATTTAATCCCAATAGCAAATAACTGATTTATTCAGAGAAAGGTGATTAATAGTATAAGATTCTTGATTGTTTTTTGAAAATATAATTTTTTAAAAAATGATGGCGATTGTTTTATTTTTAATTTTAATGCAGAAACTTTTCAGAGTCATTTCTCCTCCTCTGAATGCAGGAAGAACACTAACAGGTATTACTTTTCTAAGTCTTAATTTTTTTCTCCTTTTTCTATTTTAAGATATTTAAATTTCATAAAATTCAAGTTTATGTGTGCAGTATGAATTTTGATACTCGTATATAATCATATGATCACCACCATAATCAAACGGTAGAAGGAGCTAGAGTTCCTTCACACTAAAAAGTTTCCTCCTACCCGTGGTACTCAAGCTTTTCCTCCAGGCTGACCTCCATGCAATCACTGATGTACTTTCTGTCACTACATTTCTTGTAAGTGGAGTCATACAGTAGGTGATCTTTGGTGTTTTATTTCTTTCACTTAGCTTTATTTCTTCACTTTTACTTCACTTGTTTGTAGAGACACATCCATCTTGTTGCATGTGTTAGTATTTTGTTCACTTATACTTCTGAGTAGTATTTCATGGGTTGGATGTACTGTCATTCACCAGATGATGACATTTTGTTTATTCACCAGATGATGGACATTTGAGTTGCTTCCAATTTGGAGCTGTTCTAAGTAATGCTGCTACATTAGTGAACAAGTTTTGTTTCTAATTAAACTTTTTTTATGAGGAAATTATAGAGTCACGTGCAGTTGAAAGAAATAACACAAGAGATCATGTATTCTCTTTACCCAATTTCCCCCAGTGATAACACCTTGCAGAACAAAAGCACAATGTCAAAACTGGATATTCACACTGATAAAGTAGAGATACAGTTTTATTAACCACAGGTATCCCTTATTTTGCCTTTTCCCCCCATCACCCTTAGATATGAATAAGTTTTTGTGTGGGCAAGCTCCCAACCTATTTTGTCCCCTCAAGTGGCCATTAGGTTGCTGATTTGTACAAGGCTTTTGGTTTTCAGAGCTCTGGTAAAGCTGGGGAAAGGGAGATGGGACTAGGTAAAGTTAAAATGCCACAAAGCTCACAGAAATGAAGAATGCCTTTGATGGGCTCATTAATAGACTGGACATAGCTGAGGAAAGAATCTCTGAGGTTGGGGACATAACAGAAAAGTTAAAAAAAAAAAACAAAACTGAAAAGCCAAGGGAAAAAAGACTGAAAAAAGCAGAAGAGAACATCTAAGGCCTGTGGGACAAGTACAAAAGGTGTAACTTACACATAATGGGACTGTCAGAGGGAGAAGAAAGAAAGGAACAGAAGCAGCATCTGAAGCAGTAATTACTGAGGATTTCCCCAAATGTATGTCAGACATCAAACCACAGATCCAGGAAGCTAGGAGAACACCAAGCAGGACAAACAACAAAAAACCCCAAACCTAGGCTATTATATTTAAATTGCAGAAATTAAATCTAGAGATTCTGAAAGAGGCCACAGGGAAAAAGAACCTTACTTACAAGGAGCAAAAATGAGAATGACATCCAACTTCTTAGAAACCATGCAGGAAAGAAGAGAGTGGAGTAAATATTTAAAGTGTTGGGAACAAATACTTAAAATGTTGAGAGAAAAGCCCGTCAACATAGAATTTTGTATCCTTTGTAAAATTATCCTTCAAAAGTGAAGGGGAAATAGACTTTCTTAGACAAACAAAAATAGAGGGAATTTGTTGCCAATAGACCTGTCTTACAAGAAATATTAATAGAAAATCTTTAGAGAGAAAGAAAATAATATAGATAAGAAACTCAGATTCAAGAAAGAACATCAGAATAAGTGAAGGTAAAACAAAAACTTTTATTTTTCTTATTCTTTTTTCCAAAGAATTGTAGAACTTACTGTATAAGAATTGCTTTCCAGAATGCCATCATTGCCACTAATGATTACGGGTACACAACTGTCAATTCCATCAGGTCTCTAGATCGGCATCCAAGTACAGATTCTTATGCAGCAGCAACACACATGCTGCTCCCAGCACCATGGAGAGTTTTACACGAGTTTAACTTGAACAGAACTTGAGAAACAGGGCTGTAAAGGAGAGCAACTCGAATGCCACGAATGGAACATAAAAGTGACGCCACCATGGAGTCAGGCAGGCAAATGAGAACACATGTCTTTCTGGGCTCTATGGTACAGCAAAATTTGAAGCACAATTTCCAGGAAAAAATAAAACAAAACAAAACACATTTCCCCTCCTTATTGTTTTATCGATCTGGATGCTTTGTGTTGCGTGTTGAAAAAAATTTCTGAAATTCAGTTCACAGAGGACAAGAGGACAGGGAATGGACTTGATTCTTTCCCTGCTCTGGTGTTCACTAGACATGGGCTGGGGAGGGAGTTTGAGCTCTCTTCAAAAAACATTGGCCTTTGCCAGGACAGACATGCATGGCTGTTAGTGCCCCTTGCTAATTGGTCTGCAGAGACCTGGGCTTTGTGAGGGAAATGATCTTCCTCAGAAGGAAACTCAGTTGACAAGCAGGGAAACTATGAGGAGTAGAGAAAGTGCAACCTGATTCCCCTCTAACCAGCCACTGCTGAGGACTCCAGACTTTTTACTGGGAAAAGGGGGCTGCCACAGTGATGCACAGTCTTTTCAAAGACAGTGGCATGTCAGCCAACATCTAGGGGACTGAGTGTACCCCCCAGAAATATGTGGTCCAGCAGAGAAACCAAGAGCTTAGCTCCAACAGTAGTTTCCAGAAACATACTGCCCAGTTTTCTCAGGATGTACCCCGACTTTTACAAGCTGCTCTGCCATGAGCCTCTGCAAATGGCGTCTTCTGGTCATGGAGTCTAGGGATGTTGCAATGTTGAGGCCTGGACTGCAGTCCTGAGGTGTAATTGGAGTGGTGTCCTCTACCCCGAGGCCAGCTGAGGTCAGGAACCCACTCCCCTGCTTCCTTCCAAACACAGCATATATAGACCACACCACCAAGCAACAAGATTCAAACAGCTTGGCTCAAGAAGAACTCTGTTTTTCTTATTCTTAATTGACCTGTCAGGTAATAGTTCAAGATAATAATAACAATGTATTTGATTATGTGTGTACGGATGCTTGTGTGTTTTATGTTTATGTATAAATGAAATGAATGGGAGCAAGGACACAGGAACAGGAGAGAAGAATTAAGAGTATTTTGTTAGTGTAAGATACTTCTAGTACCTGTGAAGCGGTATAGTGTTACGTGGAAGTAGATTTGGATTGTAAATCATTAGTAGATTTATGTTGCAAACTTGAGAGCAACTTAAAAAAGGATGTATAATTGATATACTAGGAAAATGAAAAAACAGAATTATATAAAATGCTCAGTTAAAACTTCAAAAGGCAGAAAAAGTGTTGAAGACAAAACAGGAATAAAGAGTAAGGACAAGAAATAGAAAACGGTAAAATATGGTAGGCATTGATCCAATAATCATTTAAAATGTCGATAGTCTAAATACACCAATTAAAAGAAAGGGATTATTAGAATGGATCAAAAAATAAGACTCAACTAAAAGCTGTGTATAAGAAACATTTTATTTTATTTTTAAGTTAAATTTTAGTTAACATACAGTACAATATTGGTTTGAGGAGTAGAATTCAGTGAATCATCACTTATATACAATACCCAGTGCTCATCACAGGTGCCCTCCTCAATACCCATGACCCATCTAGCCCATCTTCCACCCACCTCCCTCCATAAACCCTGTTTGTTCTCTATCATTAAGAGTCTCTTGTGGCTTGTCTCATTTTGTTTCCTCTCCCCCCATATGTTGTTCCCCCCTCTTCCCATATGTTCATCTGTTTTTGTTTCTTAAATTCCAGATGTGAGTGAAATCATATTTGTTTCTCTTATTGACTTATTTCACTTAGCATAATACATTCTGGTTCCATCCACGTCATTGCAAATGGCAAGATTTCATTCTTTTTGATGGCTGAATAATATTCCATCACACACGCATGAATACATGCACACACACACACACCCCACATCATCTTTATCCATTCATCAGTTGATGGACTTGGGGCTCTTTTCCATAGTTTTCATTCTTTTTGATGGCTGAATAATATTCCATCACACATGCATGCATACACACACACCCCACATCATCTTTATCCATTCATCAGTTGATGGACTCTGGGGCTCTTTTCCATAGACTATTGTTGATAATGCTGCTATAAAAATCGGGGTGCTTGTCCCCTGTGAATCTGTATTTTTTTTATCCTTTGGGTGAATACCTAGTAGGGCAATTGCTGAGCCGTAGGGTAGTTCTATTTTTAGTTTTTTCAGGAACCTCCATACTCTTCTCCAAAGTGGCTGCACCAGTTTGCATTCCCATCAGCAGTGCAAGAGGGTTCTGCTTTGTCCATATCCTTACCAACACCTGTTGTTTCTTGTGTTATTAATTTTAGCCATTCTGGCAGGTGTGAGGTGGTATCTCATCTTTTCATGTGTTGGTTGGTCATCTGGATGTCTTCTTCGGAAAAGTGTATGTTCATGTCTTTTGCCCATTTCTTCACTGGGTTATTTGTTTTTTGGGTGTTGAGTTTGCTAAGTTCTGTATATATTTTGGATGCTAACCCTTTATCAGATACATCATTTGCAGATATCTTCTCCCATTCCATAAGCTGCCTTGCAGTGCAGAAGCTTTTTATCTTGATGAGGTTCCAGTGGTTCATGTTTACTTTTGTTTCTCTTGCCTTCGGTGATGTGTCTAGTAAATTGCTCTGGCTGAGGTCAGAGAGGTTGCTGTCTATTTTCTCCTCTAGGTTTTTGATGGTTTCCTGTCTCATATTTAGATCTTTCATCCATTTTGAATTTATTTTTGTGTATGGTGTAAGAGAGTGGTCCAGTTTCATTCTTCTGCATGTCACCGTCCAGTTTTCCCAGCACCATTTGTTGAAGAGACTGTCTTTTTTACATTGGATATTCTTTCCTGCTTTGTCAAGGTTTTGTTGACCATACAGTTGTGCATCCATTTCTGGGTTCTCTATTCTTTTCCTGTGACCTATGTGTCTGTTTTTGTGCCAGTACTATACTGTCTTGATGACTACAGCTTTGTAATACAGCTTGAAATCTGGAATTGTGGTACCTCCAGTTTTTTCTTTTTCTGGATTGCTTTGGCTATTTGGGGTCTTTTGTGATTCCGTACAAACTCAATGATTGTTCATTCTAGCTCTGCAAAAAATGCTGGTGGTGTTTTGATAGGGATTACATTACATTTATAGATTACTTTGGGTAGTATAGGCTTTTAACAATGTTTGTTCTTCCAATCCATAAGCATGGAATGCTTTTCCATTTCTTTGTGTCCTCTTCAATTTCTTTCAGAAGTGTTCTATAGTTTTCAGAGTATAGATCTTTTACCTCTTTAGTAGGTTTATTGCTAAGTATCTTATTGTTTTTGGTGCACTTGCAAATGGGATCGATTCCTTGATTTCTCTTTCTGTTGCTTCATTATTGGTGTATAGGAATGCAACTGATTTCTGTGCATTGATTTTATATCCTGTAATTTTGTTGAATTCATGGATCAGTTCTAGAAGTTTTTTGGTGGAATCTTTTGGGTTTTTCATGTAGAGTATCATGTCACCTGCGAAGAGTGAAAGTTTGACTTCCTCCTTGCTGATTTGGATGCCTTTATTCCTTTGTGTTGTCTGAGTGCTGAGGCTAAGACTTCCAATACTATGTTAAACAACAGAAGTGAGAGTGGACATCCCTGTCATGTTCCTGATCTCAGGCGGAAAGCTCTCAGTTTTTCCCCATTGAGGAAGATACTAGCCGTGGGTATTTGGTATATGGCTTTTGTGATGTGAGGTATATTCCATCTCTTCTTACTTTGTTGAGGGTTTTTATCAAGAAAGGATGCTGTATTTTGTCAAATGCTTTTCTGCATCTATTGACAAGATCATATGGTTCTTATCCTTTCTTTTATTAATGTGGTGTATCATGTTGATTTGCAAATATTGAACCAGCCCCACAGCCCAGGAATAAATCCCACTTGATCATGGTGAGTAGTTCTTCTAATGTACTGTTGAGTTCAATTTGCTAGTATTTTATTGAGAATTTTTGCATTCATGTTCATCAGGGATATTGGCCTTGTGGTTGTCCTTTTTAGTGGGGTCTTTGGTTTTAGAATCAAGGTAATGCTGGCTTCATAGAATGAGTTTGGAAGTTTTCCTTCCATTTCCATTTTTTGGGAACAGATTGAGAAGAATAGGTATTAACTCTTCTTTAAATGTCTGGTAGAATTCCCCTGGGAAGGCATCTGGCCCAGGACTCTTGTTTATTGGGAGATTTTTTTTTTCTTTTTAAATCTTTATTCACTCACAGAGTGCGAGCAGGGGAGGAGCAAAGAGAGAAGGAGACACAGAATTTGAAGCAGGCTCCAGGCCCTGAGCTGGCAGCACAGAGCCTGACGCAGGGCTCGAACTCACAGACCATGAGATCATAACCTGAGCCAAAGTTGGACGCTCAACCAACTGAGCCACCCAGGTGCCCTGGGAGATTTTTGATTATTCATACAATTTGTTTGCTGTTATGGGTCTGTTCAAATTTTCTATTTCTTCCTCTTTCAGTTTTTGTGGTATGTGAGTTTCTGGGAATTTGTCCATTTCTTCCAGATTGCCCAGTTCATTGGCATATAATTTTTTTCATAGTATTCTTTTATAATTGTTTGTGTTTCTGTGGTATTGGTTGTGATCACTCCTTTTTCATTTGTGATTTTATGTATTTGGGTCTTTTTTCTTTCTGATAAGTCTGACTAGGGGTTTATCAATTTTGTTAATTCTTTCAAAGAACTAGCTCTTAGTTTCATTGATCTATTCTATGGGTTTTTTTTTTTTATCATTTATTTCTGTTCTGCTCTTTATTATTTCCCTTCTTCTGCTGGTTTTAGGACTCTATTTGCTGTTCCTTTTCTAGCTCCCTTAGGTGTAAGGTTAGGTTGCATATTTGGGTCCTTTCTTGCTTCTTGAGATAGGTCTGAATTGCAGTATACTTCCCTCTTAGGACTGTCTTTGCTGCATCCCAAAAGTTTTGGACTGTTTTGTTTTCATTTTCATTTGCCTCCATGTATTTTTTTATTTCTTCTTCAATTCCCTGGTTAACCCATTCATTCATTAGTGTGATGTCCCTTTTTTTAATTATTTATTTATTTATCTATCTATCTATTTATTTATTTATTTATTTGAAAGAGATAGCAAGCCTCAGAGGGGCAGAGAGAGAGGGAGAGAAAAATACCAAGCAGGCTCCGTGCTGTTGGCTCAGAGCCCGACATGGTGTTTGAACTCACAAACTGTGAGATAGGGGTTGATGAAAAGGGAGAGATGAATAGGCTGAGCACAGAGGATTTACAAAAGTGAAACTATTCTGTACAACTGACAATAGTGTAATGGTGTTCATATGTCAGCATAAATTTGCCAAAACCCAAACATAGTATACACAACATTAAGAGTGAACCCTAATGTAAACTATGGACTTCATGTGATGATGTGTCACTGTAGATTCATTGATTATAAGAAATATATTACTCTGGAGCAGATGTTGATAGTGGGGGAGATTGTGTGGTGTGGGGATAGGGGATATATGGGGAATATCTATACCTTTCTCTCATTTTTGCTGTGAACCTAGTGAAACGTCTCTAAAAAATGAAATTTATTAATTAAAAAAATTGGGATTGAAGCATATTATAGTTACTCATAATTTCAAGCAATTCAAGTTTATTTGCACTTATGACAACACAGATCTGGAGTACAGTAAAACCTTGGTTTGCGAGCATAATTTGTTCTGGAAACATACTTGTATACCAAAGTGAATTTCCTCAGAAGAAATAATGGAAACTCAGATGATTCATACCACAACCCAAAAATACTCATATAAAAATGATTATAATACTGTAATATAATACAAAATAATAAAGAAAATACAATATAGAAAGGAAAATAATTTAAACTGCACTTCCCTTTGAAAACCTTCATGGCTGCTGTGAGGGAGATGAGAGAGGAGGGTTATTGTGCAGGACGACTTTCACTATCACTGATGGAATCACTGCTGTTTATTGCCTCAATGGAATCTTTTTTGTTTTGTGCAACTTTAACAAGGAGCCTATCCAGTGACGCTTTCTTTTGCCTCCTTTTGAGAATTTTGTGGAAATGTGACATTGCATTGTTGTTAAATAGATTCATTGCTCTCACTGCTACAGCCTTATTTGGGTAGTGCTTTTCTACAAAATTTTGCACTTTTCCCACATTTTATACATCTCCCTAATCTCATTTGAAGTGAGGGATTTCTCTGCCTTTTTCTCCTCCTTCTCTGCAGGTGAGATGCAGACACAGACTTCTTATAAAATCTTGCAATATCGGCCACTTGCATACCTCATTCATACTTGCTCGATGATTTCCTTCTTAACTTCCATTGTAATCATCTCCTTCTTACTGCCTTTCTTTTCAGCCTTTTTCTGCATGCAGGCCATTGTATATGCTCGCATGGATGTTGGCTACAGTACAGTATTAATAAACTCTTGGCATATACTATATTTAATGTAGCTGGCAGCAGAAGAAAGGGTCTATATCTGGAGGCAGCCTAATCTAGAATAAAGCAAAGCATTGCTAAGCTATTGTATGGAAAAACAAGGAACTGTCCATAGGTGCTCTGAAGTGACAAAAAAATACACTAGTGCCAGTTGTGGGCACCTTCCACCGTTCTGAAAAATCACAGATTACTGCCAAACACCGTGGCCTGAGACCGAGCATCTGAGCAATGGGAGATGATCACCCACAATCCTGCAAGTGAAAGAGAGAAGAACCACTGGGTCAGTTGTGATCATGTGACATTCAGCATCTTGTACTACTCATATTGCAAGACATCACTCGTTTATCAAGTTAAAATTTATTAGAAATGTTTGCTTGTCTCATGGAACACTCACAGAACAAGTTACTCACAATGCGAGGCATTATTCTATTTAGAAAGGATTACTGATTAAGAGATGTACACTTGCTTACATTATGCTCACTATTCATATACCAAAAGTAGAAATTTCAGTTTATTATAACCAATCGCAAATTCCTATAATCTGCACACCAAGAATTACTGGTCACTTCACCCACTCTTGAGGCTCTTACTTTATTGTCTTGTTGCCCTTGACCCCTTTGCCTACACCTGATATAATTATATTTCTGATTTCTTTTAACCAAGAGATAGACTTATATTATCATGTGACAGAATCTTACTTTTTAGATGTAACTTAGAATAAAAAGGGTCCTAAAGATCATTTAATCTAAGTCTCTTATTTTAAACATTTGTGAACAGTGGCCTTCACAACCCTAGAGCACAGTGGGTGGTAAGAGTCCATATTACAGATGAGAAGACATTATTAGTCCTTAATATTACTTAATTGGTCATGACCTTTAACTCATCAACTAACTGCCTGCTCTACACTTTACCCTGGTCTCAAACTATTGGTTAAGCCAACAATATATGGTTCTCTACCCTCAGATGTATTCCTTCTTCTGTATGCTTCATTGACTCATTGGTTTTTTTTGTCTGTGAAAAGAATCTAATGGAAATTCTAAAAACAAGAATTAAGGTGGTTTTTTCTCTATGTATTCTTTAGGAAGATACTTAACTCAAATGCCAAGTTTTATTTTTTGTTTCCACATAAAGATTTTATTTCTGAAAAGGTTTTGAGAGAATTGCTGAAGATACTTTTTCTGTTTTAGATGAGCAAGTTGTTATGGGCAACAAGCTGCTTGTATATATTAGGTAAGAGATTTTTTTTTAATTTATCTACGTGTACTTTTTCTATAATCCCCCCCCCCCCCCCGCCCCGTATTCTTAGAGGTACTGTCATGTCCTATGTGTATAGTGTTTTTCATGTTTCATTGCTTGTACAGTAGTGGTTTTCAACCATGGGTGATTTTGTCCCCCATTGGTACACCCTCCCTGCTCCCCCCCCCCCGCCCCGATCTTTGGCAATGTCTAGAGACATTTTTGCTTGTCACATTTGGGGCTGGGAGAGATATGCTGCTGGCATCTAATGGGTGGTGGCCAGCGATGTTGCCGAGTGCATAGGGTAGTCCATACAACGAAGAATTATCTCTGTCAAAGTATCAATAAGGCTGAGGTTGAGAAAGCCTGGTGGTAGAGTATTTTATTTTTAGCACTGGAAACTCTGTGGAATATGTGTTCTCTCTCTTTTTTATAAAAGGGCAAGAGATGTGTTTAGGTCATGAAAAAGTTAGTGACAGAGGTTAAGCTGTGAAATGTTTATCTCCTCTCCTTACTCCTCAAACAGAATTCTTTCCACAAACTATGGAGGCTCAGAATTATGTCCCAATAGAACTTTTGGACAGATAGCTGGCTGTCAGGCTGGCAGGGCGGAAGGTGGCAGAACCTGCCAAAGCATCATTTTAGCTCCTATCTAGTGCCAGAGTTAACTTTGAGACCTGTTTCACACTTGTTACATCGATTCTTTAGAAGAACATATGCAGCATCTCCCCAGTACTTTATTGTCTGTACTTTAAATTTCTTAGAATATGCTGTCTCTAATCCAACATTCAAAATTGATGGCTAGTTCAAAGAAGTTTAAAATTTGTGCCTTTCCCCCCAGAATGAGGACATATTCAGAAGACATCTTTATAGTTGAACCCGCAAGGCATAAACCATAAAGCATTAGCCATAAGGAAGGTCTGATTTGGAGGTAGAACTGTATAGTTAATTTCTCATCAGTTTCTCCTCTCCCTGAAGACTTGTTCTGTTGCAGACATTTTCCAGACCTTTGTTAGACTAGCTTGTTCCCTGTCTTTAATCACTGTTCTTAGAGCCACTGGTTTGAAGTTTGTGAGAACATTAGGCTTTTCACTGGTAAAACATAGCGTAATGGTGCCATTAGGTATTTTTCTGGTGCTGAGTATGAGACTTTCAGATAGTCTGTTCTCATTCCTTCCTGTCCACTTAGCGTGGCGTAGGTTTCTTTTAGGAAAAATAAGAAGAAATGAAAGTGCTTACTCTGTCATGGGATGTGTTTATTTCACCACCATCACTGTTGCTCACATTTTCTGAACTGGCTCTCATCTTGATCAAGTTTGAACTTGACGTGACAAAAGCTGAGTGTGCTTAAACACTAAATGAGTATCTTGGGTTTGAGAAACAATGTGTTACCTGGAAGTTAGCCCATTACAAGTCACCAAGTCTGTTCTCCTTTTCTTCTAGCTGTTGTCTAGCAGGCCGAGCCTATCCCCTTGGTGACATCCCTGAAGATCTTGTTCCCTTGGTTAAAAATCAGGTTGGTGCTATTTCCACACCTCTTGTTAATATGTACTATATTATGATCCACACCTCTTGTTTTATGATCCACACCTCTTGTTAATATGTACTATAGATGAACTGTAATTGAAGGTTACACGTGAGTCAGGAGCTATCTGCTATGGTAGGAGAGAACCTACCCACCATCACTACAGCCAGTAATGATAGCGGAATCAGGCTAGAGAAGTTACAACATGGTGGCAATTTAAACTAAATTCCACCTGCCTTTATTTTGTCCAACTGGCAGTTGTTGCTTCAGCAAGACACTTTGTAAGGAGAGAAGATCGTCAACTTTTTTTTTTTTTAAACTTGAAGGTTTTTGAATTTCTGATTCGCCTGCATTCAGCAGAAGCCTCCCCTGAGGAAGAAATCTACCCCTATGTTCGGACTTTGCTACATTTTGACACAAGAGAATTTCTAAATGTATTGGCACTGGTAAGAGATAATATGATTTTAAGATGTTTTTAGAGGAACCAGGGTAATAAATTTTTTTTAATGGAAAGAAAGATGTGTATGCAGATACAGTTTTGATACCCCGACAGTGAGCAGTAAACATTTCAAAATGTTTAATTTTGTTGTGCCACCCATATTTTATAATTCTTTATCTCCCTTCCTTTCCCCCTTGTCCTTTTGTCCCTGCTTCTCCCCCCACTCCCCTGTGTCTTTCTGTCTCTTTCTAACACATCCTTATCAAAAAGCTAAAGCAGAATTAGATGTGTGGTACATTTTTGGTTTCATAAATTATATTATTTCATATACTGAATATGGAAGAAGGTTGAAGGACATGTAGTGGTGATGATAGTGGAAATAACTGGAATTTAAAAGGAATCTGGGAGCTTCGTGCTGAAAAAAAATCCTTATACATGTTAAATTAAAGATGGATTTGGGTGAGCCAGGTTGTCTATGAAAATGCCCCCAGGGGAATAATTATATAACACATAATATATCATTCCAATTAAATAGTGTTGTAGTTGTTTTTTAAAAAGCTTTTGATGGTATGGATAGTGCTTATATTACAGTGGGTAGTGAAACAATAGACCCACTAATGTATAAAACACACAAATGTTGCATGTGCACAATATTTAGAGAAAAAAGACCAGAAGGAAATAAGACTTAAATATTATTAGTGATTGTGAGATGGGGCAAATTTCTCTAATGAGCATACAGTACATTTATGAATTGAATAACGTAATAAACTGTTAAATAAGAAGAAAGCCTATGAGAAAGTTAAGATTCCCAGTTATATTATTCTTTTAATTAGTTTATTTGAATATTTGGCTTCAGAAGTAGTAATTTTAATTGCATAGGAAGAAGGGAAAAGAAACTTAGAACTGGAAGTCAGATCTGATTGGTTTAAGAAACCTTGGGGCGCCTGGGTGATTCAGTCGTTGAGCGTCCGACTTCGGCTCAGGTCATGATCTCACAGTTCGTGGGTCCGAGCCCCACGTCGGGCTCTGTGCCGACAGCTCAGAGCCTGGAGCCTGCTTCACATTCTGTGTCTCCCTCTCTCTCTGCCCCTTCCTTGCTCATGCTGTGTCTCTCTCTGTCTCGAGAATAAATAAACATTAAAAAAAAATAAAAAAAGAACAACAACAAAGAAACCTTCAACAACCTTAGAGAACATAAGAATACTTGGTCTCTGGCATGTAGGAAAAAAGAAACAAAGTGATGAGGCAGGGGGTACAGAAAAAGTAGTAGAGAGCAACAAAGAATTTTAACTAATTTTCCTTTTTTTTTTTTTAAGGGCTCTGGTAGCATTTGGAATTGTGCTGATATCTGAATTGAGGATTGATTGATAGTAAGGTTGCAGTACAATCTCATTTGCATAGCAAATATGAGCACCTAGTATGTCACATGTACTGTACTAACTGGGAGTGTACCCTTGGCTGACAATAAAGCCTGCCTTTGTGGAGGAGAGCTTCTAGACTTTTAGATAAGTAATTATAGCAAAGTGTAGTGTGTGCCATTGGTGAAGTGCAGGATGCCATATACACACCTAAGAGAGGAATCTAATGGAAGGTTAAGGAAGGTTTCTTGTATGAAATGATGTTCATGTTGAGTCTCAAAGGATGGATAGAAATTAGGTTAGGATTAGGGAAAAGTATTCTAGGTAGAAGGACAGAATATATAAAAAGGCCTGGAAACAAGACAGAACAATGTATACTAAGGAATTGGAAAAAAAAAAAAAAATCAGTATGACCACATCTTGAAGTGTAAGGAAGCCTATAGTGAGAAACAAATCGAAAAGGTAGGAAGAGACTGAGTTTTTTAATCCATGGTGAGAAGTTTAGACCTCTACACTAGAGTAGTAGGTAGCCACCGAAACCTTTTAAGTAGAGGAATATCATGATTTGTAGTTTAGAAAAACTCCCCCTAACTGTTGTATGAAAATGGGTTGTAAAAAGACAACTTTGGAGGCAAGAAGATCTGTTAGCAAATTTTTGTAGTAATCTAAGTATAGTATAGAGGTGGCTTGAATTAAGGCTGTGATACCAGGGATAATAAGATGTGAAGGGATTTGAACGATATTTTAGGAAGCAAATTGGCCTAAAACATAGGGCTTTTTGTGCCACTGGATGTGAAGGATAAGACAAATGGGAAGTGTCAAAGATTCCTAGATTTCTGACTTGGTTAATTGGATATATGGTGGTTTATTTATTCATTAGGGAATCAGAAGAGAAACTGGTTTCTCAGAAGATGAGGGGTAGGACGAGGTTGTGGTGAGCGATGGGGAAACATATAGATATTAATTCTCTTTTGGACTTAATGAATTTGAAATGCTTGAAAGGCATGTGGAGGTTTTCTTACATGCTTGTATCATGTGTTGGCTGCATGCCCAAGTACCAGAGCTGGAGAAATTGACAAGACCTAGGATCTGAAATCCTGGACTCACTACCTATTTTGCCACGATTGATTCATCATCCAACTTTCCTAATTCAGTTAATATATCTTAATAAAAAACATTTTCAGGGGCTTGTAATTTATGTGACAGATTTTTAAATCCCATTTTACCACTTTTTTTTCCACTTTGGAATATTTTTTAAAGTAAGGTTTTTAAATTTAGCTTCCTTGAGGTATAATTTATATAAAATATAGTATGGTTCATCCATTTCAAGAGAAGAGTTTTACAAATGCATACAGTCTTGTGACCACACTTACAACTAATACGGAACATTTCCATCACATCCTAAATGCCAGCCCTTGGCAGTTGCCAATTTGCTTTCTAATACTGAAATTCTGCCCTTGCCAGGATGTCATATAAATAGTATCATATGCTTTGTAGTTTTTTTGGGCTTCTTTCACTTAAAATAATGCTTTTGAGATTTATCAGTGCTGTTGCTTGTATTAATAGATTGGGCCTTTTTTTTAATAAGTTTTTATTTAAATTCCAGTTAGTTAACATACAATATAATATTAGTTTCAGTTGTACAGTATCGTGATTTAACATTTCCATACAGTATTCAGTGCTCATCACATGTGTACTCCTTAATCCCCATTACCTATTTAACCCATCCCCCCCACCTCCCCTCTGGTAACCATCAGTTTGTTCTCTATAGTTAAGAGTCTGTTTCTTGGTTTGCCTCTCTCTTTTGTTTTCCCCTTTGCTCATTTGTTTTGTTTCTTAAATTCCACATATGAGTGAAATCATATGGTATTTGTGTTTCTCTGACCGACTTAGTTCACTTTACCATAGTACTAACTCCATCTGTGCCATTGCAAATGGCAAGATTTCATTCTTTTTTATGGCTGAGTAATATTCCATTGTGCGTGTGCGTGCGTGCATGCCGTATCTTCTTTTTTTTCTAATTTTTTTAAAGTTTATTAATTTTTGAGAGATGGAGAGAGGAGAAGGTATAAGTGGAGAGGGGCAGAGAGAGAGGGAGACACAGAATCCAAAGCAGTCTTTAGGTTCTCAACTGTCAGCACAGAGCCCAATGTGAGGCCCGAACCCATAAACCTTGAGATCGTGACGTGAGCCAAAGCCAGACGCTTAACCAACTAGCTACCCAGGCACCCCCACCATATCTTCTTTATCCATTCATCAATCAGTGGACACTTGAGCTTTTTCCATAATTTGGCAATTATAGATAATGTGGTTATAAACATCAGAGTTCGTGTATCTCTTCAATTTATTTTTGTATTCCTTGGGTAAATACCCAGTAGTATGACTGATGAATCATGGGGTAGTTCTATTTTTAACTTTTTGAGGAGCCTCTATATTGTTTTCCACAGTGGCTACATCAGCTTTCATTCCTGCCAACAGTGCAAGAAGGTTCCTCTTTCTTCATATCATCACCAACGCCTGTTGTTTCTGTATTGTTGATTTTAGGCATTATGACAGGTGTGAAGTGAAATCTCATTGTAGTTTTGATTTGCATTTCCCTGATAATCAGTGATGTTGAGCATCTTTTCCATGTGTCTGTTGGCCATCTGTATGTCATCTTTTGGAAGAATGTTCAAGTCTTCTGTCCATTTTTTAATTGAATTATTCATTTTTAAGCTGTTGAGTCTTATAAGTTCTTTATATATTTTGGATAATAACCCTTTGTCAAATATGTCATTTGTAAATATCTTCTCCCATTCCATAGGTTACCTTTTTAGTTTTGTTGATTGCTTCCTTTGCTGTTTTTATTTTAATATAGTTCTAGTAGTTTATTTTTGCTTTTGTTGCCCTTGCCTCAGGAGATATATCTTGAAATAAGTTGCTATGGCTTATGTCACTGCCTATGTTCTCCTCTAAGATTTTTAGGGTTTCAGTTCTCATATTTAGGTTCCTAATCCATTTTGAATTTATTTTTGTGTTTGATGTAAGAAAATAGTCCAGTTTCATTCTTTCACATGTAGCTGTTCATTTTTCCCAGCAGCATTTGTTGAAGACACTGTCTTTTTCCCATTGCATATTCTTGCCTGCTTTGTCAAAGGTTAATTGACCATATAATTGTGAGTTCATTTCTGGGTTTTCTATTCTGTTGTATTGATCTTTGTTTCTGTTTTTTGTGCCAGTACCATACTGCTTTGATTATTACAGCTTTGTAATAAAACTTGAAATCCAGAATTGTGATGCTCCCAACTTTGCTTTTCTTTTGTCAAGATTGCTTTGGGGGTGCCTGGGTGACTTAGTTGGTTAAGGGGCCGACTTCAGCTCAGTCATGATCTCGTGGCTCATGAGTTCGAGCCCCATGTTGAGCTCTGTGCTGACAGCTCAGAGCCTGGAGCCTACTTTAGATTCTGTGTCCCCTTCTGCTCTGTCACTCTGTCTCTCAAAAATAAATAAACATCAAAAAAAAAAAAAAAAGTGCTTTAACTATTTGGAATCTTTTGTGGTTCCATACAAATTTTAGATCATTTGTTGTAGCTTTGTGAAACATGCTGTTGGTATTTTGATAAGGATTACATTAAATCTATAGATTGCTTTGGGTAGTGTAGATATTTTACAGTATTTGTTCTTCTAGTGCATGACATGGAATGTCTTTCTTTCTTTTTGTTTTTTTTAAAGTTTATTTATTTTGACAAAGAGAAAGCACGAGCAGGGGAGGGGCAGAGGGTGAGGGAGAGAGAGAATCCTAAGCAGACTCAGCGCTGTCAGCATGGAGCCCTATGCAGGGCCAGAACTCAGGAACTGTGAGATCATGACCTGATGTGAATTTGGACACTTAACAGACTCAGCCACCCAGGTGCCCTTGGAATGTCTTTACATTTCTTTGTGTCATCTTCCATTTTTTTCATCAGTGCTTTATAGTTTTTAGAGTACAGCTCTTTCACCTCTTTGCTTAGATTTATTCCTAGCTATCTTATTGTTTTTGGTGCAGTTGTAAGTGGGGTTGATTCCTTGATTTCTCTTTTTGCTGCTTCGTTATTGGTATATAGAAATGCACTAGATTTCTGTATGTTGATTTATATCCTGCAACTTTACTGAACTTGTTTATCAGTTCTAGCAGTTTTTTGGTTGAATCTTTAAGGTTTTCTATATATAGCATCATGTCATCTGCATATAGTGAAAGTTTTACTTCTTCGATGATTTCAATGCCTTTTATTTCTTTTTGTTTGATTGCTGTGGCTAGGATTTCCATTACTATGTTGAATAAAAGTGGTGAGAGTGGACATCCCTATCTTGTTCCTTACACTAGAGGAAAAGCTCTTAGTTTTTCCCCATTTAGGAGGATTTTAGCTATGGGTTTTTCATATATGGCCTGTGTTACGTTGAGGTGTGTTCCCTCTAAACCTACTTTGTTGAGGGTTTTTATCATGAAAAATGGTATACTTTGTCAAATGTTTTTTCTTCATCTATTGAAAGGATCATATGGTTCTTATCCTTTCTTTTGTTAATGTGATGTATCACGTTGATTGGGAATATTGAACTACCCTTGCAACCCAGGAATAAATCCCACTTCACTATGGTGAATGCTTTTTTTTTTTTTTTTAATATATTGTTGGATTTGGTTTGTTAATATTTCATTGAGAATTTTTGCATCTGTGTTCCTGAGGAATATTGGCCTCTAGTTCTCTTTATTTTTTTTTTTATTTTTTTTTTTTTTAACGTTTATTTATTTTTGAGACAGAGAGAGACAGAGCGTGAGCAGGGGAGGGGCAGAGGGAGAGGGAGGCACGGAATCCGAAGCAGGCTCCAGGCTCTGAGCTGTCAGCACAGAGCCCGACGCGGGGCTCGAACTCACGGACCATGAGATCATGACCTGAGCCGAAGTCAGACGCTTAACCGACTGAGCCACCCAGGCGCCCCTCTCTTTATGTTTTTTAAGTTAATTTTTTTTTTTTTTTTTTTTTTTTTAATTTATTTTTGGGACAGAGAGAGACAGAGCATGAACGGGGGAGGGGCAGAGAGAGAGGGAGACACAGAATCAGAAACAGGCTCCAGGCTCCGAGCCATCAGCCCAGAGCCCGACGCGGGGCTCGAACTCACGGACCGCGAGATCGTGACCTGGCTGAAGTCGGACGCCTAACCGACTGCGCCACCCAGGCGCCCCAAGTTAATTTATTATTTTGAAAGAGAGAGAGAGAGCAAGCAGATAGGGGAGGGCCAGAGAGAGGGAGAGAGACTCTCATGCAGGCTCTGTACTGTCAGTGCGAAGCCCAATGTGGGGCTTGAACTCATAAACCACGAGATCATGACCTGAGCCACAGTCAGAGGACACCATCTAAGCCACCCAGGCACCCCGTCTTTTTTTTTTAAGTTTATTTATTCTAGTTATCTTTTTTAGTGGTGTATTTATCTGGTTTTGGTATAAGGGTAATGCTGGCCTCATAGAATAAATTTGGAAGTTTTTCTCTCTTTTCTGTTTTTTGTAATAGTTTGAGAAGAATAGATATTAACTCTTATTTAAGTGTTTGGGAGAACTAACTTACCTGTGAAGCCATCTGGTCCCGGACTTTTCTTGTTTGGGAGTTTTTTGATTACTGTTTCAATTTCTTTGCTAGTTATTCATCTGTTCAAGTTTACTGCTTCCCATTTCAGTTTTGGTAGTTTATATGTTTCTGGGAATTTATCCATTTCTTCTAGGTTGTCCAATTTGTTGGCATATAGTTTTTCATAATCTCTCATAATTGTTTGTATTTCTGTGGTGTTGGTTGTTATTTCTCTACTCTCATTGTGATTTATTTATTTGGGTCCTTTTTGAGAAGACTGCCTAGGAGTTTATCAATTTTTATTAATTTTTTCAAAGAACCAGCCCCTGGTTTCATTCAGCCCCTGTTCCATTTTTTAGTTTCTGTTTCATTTATTTCTGGTCTTATCTTTATTATTTCCTTCCTTTTACTGTTTTTGGATTTTGTTTGTTCTTTTCCTAGCTCCTTTAGTTGTAAGGCTAGGTTGTTTATTTGAGATATTTCTTGCTTCCTGAGGTAGGCCTGAATTGCTGTAAAGTTTTGGACTCCTTTTGCTGTATCCCAAAGGTTTTGGACCATTGTGTTTTCATTTTCATTTGTGTCCGTGTATTTTTTTCATTTCTTCTTTGATTTCCTAGTTGAACATTCATTGTTTAGTAGCATGTTGTTTAACCCTCCTGTATTTGTGGTCTTTCCAAATGTTTTCTTATGGTTGACTTCTAGTTTTATAGTGTTGTGGTCAGAAAAGGTGCATGGTATGATTTTAATCTTTTTGCATTTGTTGAGGCCTGTTGTGTGACCTAATATGTGACCTATTCTAGAGAATGTTCCATGTGCACTTGAAAACAATGTGCATTCTGCTGTTTTAGGTTGGAATGTTCTGAATATATATTTAAGTCTATCTAATCCAGTATATCATTTAAACCCATTCTTTCCTTGTTGCTTTTCTGTTTAGATGATCTGTGCATTGATCTAAGTGGGTGGTAAAGTCCCCTACTATAATTGTATTATTATCAAGTAGTTCCTTTTTGTTTGTTACTAATTGTTTGATATATTTGGGTGCTACTTGTTTGCTGCATAAATATTTACAGTTGTTATGTCATCTTCTTGCTGGATTGTTCCCTTTATTATTATATATAATGCCCTTCTTTGTCTCTTGTTACAGTCTTTGTTTTAAAGTCCAGTTTGTCCAGTGTTAAGTATTGCTACTCTTTCTTTTGGCATCCATTTGCATGATAAATATTTCTCCCATCTCCTCACTTTCAGTCTGAAGGTGTCTTTTTATCTAAAACGAGTCTCTTGTAGGCAACATGTAGATGGGTCTTGTTTCCTTATCCATTCTGACACCCTATGTCTTTTGACTGAAGTATTTAGCCCCTTACATTCAAAGTTACTCCTGATAGATATGTATTTATTTCCATCTTATCACTTACTTTGTGGTTGTTTTTGGAGATTTTCTCTGATCCTGTCTTGTCTTTCTCTTGAGTTTTGCTGATTTTCTTTAGTGATATATTTGGATTTCTCTTTGTTTGTTGCATGTTTATTAGTGGGTTTTGATATATGGTTACTATTAGGTTTGTATATAACCTCTTCTGCAAATAATAGTTCTTATTAAGTTGATGGTTGTTCAACTTTGTATCCATTCTCTTCCCTTTTGTGCACATTTTGGGTATATGTTATTATATTTTATATCCTTTTTCTTGTGTGAGTTGTTTGGCTGAATATTACAGAAATACTCATTTTTACTGCTTTGTGTTTTGTGCTTTTATACTGTCACTTTTGTCCTCTCCTTTCCGCTCAAAGAGTCCTCTTTACTATTTCTTGCAGGGCTGGTGTAGTGGTCACGAACTCCTTTAGTTTTTGTTTGTCTGTGAAGCTTTTATCTCTCCTTCTATTCCAAATGGTAGCCTTGCTGGATAGAGTATTTTTGGCTGCAGATTTTTCCCATTCAGCACTTTGAATATATCAAACCACTGCCTTCTGGCTTGCCAAGTTTTGTTGAAAAATCTCCAGATAGCCTTATGGATTTTCCCTTGTAAGGTAATGACTTCTTTTGTTGCTTTTAAGATTCTTTTCTTCTTTGCTATATTTTAAAAGTTTAATTACAATATGTCTTGGTGTTGGCCTGATTTTGTTGATTTTGATGGGTGTTGTGTGTGCCTCCTGGGTCTAGATGTCTGTTTCCTTCCCTGGATTAGCAAAGTTTTCAGCTATTATTTCTTTAAATAAATTTTCTGACCTCTTTTCTCTCTCTTCCTCTAGGGCTCCTGTAACATGAATGTTGTTATATTTGATAGAGTCCCTGAGTTCCCTATGTCTGGTCTTAACATAATTCTTTCTCTCTTGTTCAGCTTCATTACTTTCTTTTACTTTTTCTCTGGGTCATTAATTGATTCTTCTGCTTTTCTAGCCTGCTTTTCATTGCATCAAGAATGTTTCTAATCTTGTTTGTTGCCCTCTTTGTCTCTGATTGATTCTTCTTTAACTCTTATCTTTGTGGTAAGGGTCTCACTGATGTCTTCTTTTCTCAAACCCAGTGAGTATCCTTGTGATTGTTGCTTTAAATTCTCTGTAAGGTATGTTACTTATGTCACTTTCACTTCAATCTCTGGCTGCGGCCTTATCGTATTCTTTTACTTAGGATAAATTTCTCTGTCTTTGTATTTTGTCTAAATCTCTGCCTTATGTGTGTTAGAAATGCTAGTTATGTGTCCTGCTCCTGAAAGTAATGGCCTTAAGGTCATGTAGTGCCCAGGACCTACCTAGTGCTTCAGGGAATGTCTCTAGTGTGTGCTTGTTTGCTCTGCTGTTGTTTTCTGGTTGCTCTGTCCTTCAGGCCAGTGGTCTCAGAAGCTCTCCTTGCCTGCCATAGACAATGTTTGGTCCTGGCCTGCATGTGGGGAGTTTTAACTAAGTGTGCTCTGATCTGCTTGTGGAGTGAGACCTGTCACCACCTCCACTGGAACTGAGGCCCTGCAAAAGTTTCTGGTCGGGAGATGTGGTATGGGCAGGGGGTTTGTGTTGGTTTTCTAAGGGGGGGCCCACTGTGCTGGAACTGATGCAGGCGTGACTGAGAAGGGCAGTTCCACCAGAGTACAGAGGGGGTGGGGCTTGTTGTAAGCAAGTTAGGCAGCCTGGTGTCAGAACTGCACTGCTTCCCACAGGTGGCTCTGTGTTTCTGCTGAGGGGCAAGAGAAGAAAATAGCACTAGCTAGCTCCTTTGTTTCCCAAAGAGGTGTGGTGTGTCCATGACTGCTGCCTCTCTAGGAAGAGTTCTGAGAAGAGCAAATAATGTACATCCCCACCCCCCCCACCCCCCCACCCACCGCCATGTGTTTCACCCACTCTTGAGATTGCTGCTTCCACACTGTCTGCCCCCAAGTTGCTTGCTTACCTTCTCTCCAGGAGCCCCTCAGTGCCCTCCAGCTCTATCACAGCTAAGCCTGTGACCTTTAAAATTCCAGGCTTCCCACCCCCATCAACCTTCAGTTTGTTTTCAATCTTTAAGAGTCTGGGGAGGGTGGGTGATGTGTATTGAGGAGGGCACCTTTTGGGATGAGCACTGGGTGTTGTATGGAAACCAATTTGACAATAAATTTCCTGTTAGAAAAAATAAATAAAAATAAAACTCCAGGCTTTAAGCCCTGCTGATTGCAAGAATTCGTGAAATTCAGCTCCTCTTGTTTTCCAAGCTAATGGCTTTGGAGAAACGTTCTCCTTGTGCTTTCTTCTGTGTGCTCCTTTCTCTCTCATTCTTCTCCAAGACTACAGCTCCCTCCCCTCCCAAGGAGCTGCTGTTTCTCTTCTAAACCATGTCTCCACACTTTCCACCATCTTCAGTGTGGCCTCTTTTCTCCCTTTAGTGGAGTTTGTTCAGTCAATCTTCAGGTCAATTTCTGAGGTATGTAGGATGATTTGATAGGTATCTAGTTGTATTTATGGGACTAGGTGAGTCTAGGATCCGTCTACTCTGCTGTCATATTCTCTTGAACCAGGTTGTTCCTTTTTAAGGCTGTGTAATTTTCCATTTTATGTGTGTACAGTTTGTTGATCTGTTCACCAGTAGATGGTTCTTGGTTCTTGTTTTGAACACCACTATTATGAACATTTACATATGGGTCTTTGTGTGGACATAAATTTCTTGAGTAAATACCAAAGACTAGAATTGCTGGGTCATTTGTTAAGTGTTTTATTTTACTTTGTAAGAAACTGACAGGCTGTTTTCTAAAGTGGTTCTACCATTTTACATTCCTGCTAGTAGTATAGGTATCAGTCTGTTCCTTCATCTCACCAACACTTGCTATAGTTTATTTTTTTAAATTGACCGTTCTAAAAGGTGTGTAGTGGTATCTCATTATGGTTTTAATTATATTTTCCTTTTACCTAATGTCAGTAAGCATCTTTTCATTAAAATATATTAGCAGAGAAGACATGTTTGTCATCTGTATATATTCTCTTTGGTGAAATATCTGTTCATATTTTTAAAAATTGTGTATTTTCTTGCTAGGTTTGAAAGTTCTTTACCAATTTGAAATACAAGTTCTTTGTCAGATTACATAAGCTTAGCAAATGTTTTCTCCCAGTCTAATTTTTCTTTAAAGACTGATAGTTTTACTCTAAGATATCACTCAGAATTGACTTTTCTGGGTCATACCATGTATGCTATAGGCCTGTTCAATGTGTGAATTCAAGTCCTTTTATTTCAAGAAAGTCTTCTTGAATTACAGATTTAAATGCTTTTTCTACTTCATTATTTTGTTTCATCTTAAACTACAATTATTTGTATATTGTATTTTCTTTATCTTCTCTATTTGTCATCTTTTCTCTGATCTCTTTTACTTTTTTATTTAAATTTTATTAGTTCTCTTCATATATGCATTCTATTTCTCTTACTTTACTTGTGGTCATGTCTGTGCTTTTGGGTGGCTTGTAGGTCTTTGTGCTTCACAAACTGTCATTCTCCATTAGGGCATGTTATTCCTCCAACAAGCATTGTATAATTGGAAGCATCTTCAATGGAGTGATAATGACAATGACATGCCATTTTAGTGGCAGCTGTAAACTACAACCAAAATATGTCATTATATATATCATAATATTCATACTAGAGTATATCACCACTTAATTATGTTTATACAAGTAAACTCTCAATATGTTTCAAAGCAGTGAATACATGCTGCCAAAAGGAAAATGGATAAGAAATTCTTTTCTTACTAGCTGTCACTGCTGTTGTTTTTAATATGTTAATTTCTCCATGATTTTTAGTTAAATAGCACTTGTAGCAGATAGTACCTTTTATTTGTACCTGCAGAGTGACATCTCATTTTGGCAGGCCGAGGTGGGGGTGGAGGTATGTGTTTGTATTAGTGTGTATCAGTGTGTTCATAAACCTGAAGATAGAACTGAGAGACTTTGTAGTTCATCTTTCTGTCTTCAGGCAGGGTAAAATTTAACCCACTTAAACGTTAAAATATGTTCTGTTTGAGTTTACAGACTGAGAGTTCCTGCAGTCTCCTTGGTAACTCATCTCAACTTTTCTCAACTAACTGGCAGCAAAGCAGTCTCGTTGAAGAAAGAGCTTTAAAAAAAGAAAAGATTTTATTTTTCTGTCATTAAGTAGACAGATGAGCATCATTTGTTTAAAGCACTTAGTGTGTGTCAAGAGAGGAGCAGGAAGGGCATACTCATCCAAAGTATAATTGCAGAAGTTGGGGAAATTTAGGGCCTACTTAAAGAACAGCAGTATTTTGGTTTGAATGTAACCATAATGTAGTCTTGAAAGTTCATGGCTTTAAAATTCCTTTTTTTAAATCTCTTGGGACACTATGTGGTCTATTTTATTGTTTCAGGAAAATAAGCACTAAATTACTGCTGTATTTCTAAGACCCACATGTGCTAAGTGAAAACCACAGGAAAGATCTTCAAGTCTTTCATCACTTTTATTATTCAACAAATACTTTTGTTTTAATTTTTTTGGTAGTGAAAACAATTTTAATTCCTTCATATATGCATTTTATAGGTACTAGGTATTTTCAGAATCCGATGCTGTCATTTACTTTGGTATATGTTTTGTTCTAAATATATCTGGCTCTACTTGTGCAAGGACATAAGAGTGCTGTACTTGGCGTGTTTTGAAAATGGGATACTTAGTCCTTATATGTAGGCTTGAGGATTTTAACATTGTGACAGTTTTACCATAATTTTAAAAAAAATCTGTCATTGAACATCATTTTTTTTAGTTTCAATGAAAATCATGAAAGTTATTTTTCATGAAAGTTAATAAACTGTACTTCAGTTATTATTTCTAAATAGCATAAATGGAATGATGGCTGAGCATGTAACATGTATTTTCTCAAGCCCTTGTTCATAAATTTGCCTCTTACCCTTAGTGTTTCTTCTTTTTCATTGCCTGTAAACTTTGCCCTCCTTTCTGAAGTCACTCTTTGGTTGTATGATAGTTACTATATTTTTATACTTGTTATCTGGTTTTAAAGTCCTAGAATACCATGCAGTATTAAATGCTATAGCTCTCTGGCTAACTTACTAAAAACAACTTACTATTTAAAGGTATAGAAGGAAAAACCTGATGAGGAATGGTTATCTTATTTGGGATTTTACCTGCCTATTAGTAAGAAATTAATATCTTGTTTCCTTCAAATTTTACAAATAATAATTATTTTTAAAAATTTCTTCCTGTTAGACTTTTGAAGATTTTAAAAATGACAAGCAAGCTGTAGAATATCAACAACGAATTGTGGACATTTTGTTGAAAGTGAGTACTCAGAGAATAGATGTCTTTGTATTGATGTTTAAGAAAGTTGAATTGTTTTATAGCAAAAATAATCTTATTTAATAATCTTATTTAATAAAGCAGTATGTGCAAAGAAATTTTGTTGTGATGTCTTTGTCTTCCAAACCTGAGTGAAAAACTAATCATTAATTCAAAAAAAATTGTTACTGTATCTCAGCTGTAGACTTGCTACTAGGATACAGGGTACTGCCCTTGAGAGATGCATTTTGTGGTAATTACTATTTTAATATGATTTTGTGAAATAATGGTGACTGACTTCAGAATGCTTTAAGAAAACAATTAATGTGAAGAATCTTCTTCTCTCTCAGACCAGCATCGCTGTGTTGCTGTAGTTTGACCGTGGCACTGAGATGGTGGTAACACTTCAGAATGATTAGAGGCACAGAGAAGATCATCTCAGTTTAAATCTAACTAAATTCAGTCCAAAGCTATTTTGAGATCCATGCTGTTGCTAATGAATGAATGCAGAGACAGATGCTTTTCCTTTCCATCTGCACAGTTTGAACCAGGCCAGTTTCTTGTAGTTGAAAGCTTAGAATTTTCATCCTGTTCATTTGGCTGTAGAATGGAGATTTCTTCCTCTTAGGGAGTTTTCAATTATTTTGGACAAGATACCAAAATAAAATGTTCTCTAATTGTGTATGACATTAATGCATTGCATTTATAATAGTTCTTTATAATTTTCAAAGCACATTTATATACATTATCTTAATTGAGCTATTTATTAACCTTGTAAGATAGGCAGTGATGAATATGAGAATAAGCTTGCTAAGCCCCCAAAGAATGCCAGTTTGATCCAGGTAGGTGGTATGGAGAGTTTTTACCTGGAGTTCCTAAATGGTCTCTCAATACCTAATCTTGTCTTCCTTTAATTTGTGATCTTGCCTTTCCTTTATTCTTCTCTGACTCCCTGTTGGATCAGTTGGAATTGAGTTCGGCTGTGAGAGAAAATACAAAATAACGATAGTTTAATTGTGATGGGAATTTATTTTTCTCCGTGGGAGTCTGCAGGTAGGCAACCTGATCTGGTAGAGTGGCTTCACAAACTCATTAGGGATGCAGATGCCTTCTGCTTTCACTGTTACTATTCTTAGTACATGGTTTCTGTCTTTTGGTCCAAAATATCTGCCTGGGTTCCAGCCATCACCTCTACATTCTAACCAGCCTGAATGCAGAAAGAGATGAAGAAAGGAGTTCCCTCTCTTTAAGAAAACTTTTTAGAAGTTGTGTACTACAATTCTGCTTATAACATGTTGATCAGAACTTAGATATATTGCTTCTCAGCTGCTAAGAGAGACTGAGAAATGTACTCTGTATTGTGGGTTACCATGTGTTTAGCCTAAAATGAGGAGTTCTGTTTCTAAGTTAGGAAGGAAGAACAGATGTTGGAGCACAAGTACTAGTTTCTGCCATACTCATCTAAAGCTGTTTAACATGACATCCAAGATCCTTCTATATTTTCTGGTCCTTGACTACTTCTCTGTAACTTTTCTCTCCTATCTCCACCACACCGCCTGCAACACACTCTCTATATTACAGACTTCTCAACTATATTAAGTTATTGCAATTCATGAGCTTTCTGTGTCATCTTTATGTCTTAAGTTCTTTGTGTAGTTTTCTTTTATCCCATCATGACTTTCCTTCCCTTTCTCTGCCTGGCAGATTCCTAACCATTGTCCAAGGCATAACTCAAATATCATCCATGAGAAACTCTTTTAGAATCTAGAATCCTCTTCCGTATTTCCAGTTGGATTAGTTGCCCCTTCTCTGTGTTCATACAACACTTTATACTATACATGGCACACTGTATGGTAATTGTTTACATCTATGTTTTCCTGCCTGGGACTGAGTTTCCTATAGATAGAGACTGTGAAGATTTTTTTTTTTATGTGTATCCTTGTTTTAACGTGTCCAGCGCAATGGAAGCTAGTAGATGTTCAAGGCATGTTTGCAAGTTTATTGAATTGGAAGTTGAACTTAAAACTATACTAAGTTAGAGGAATGATCCAAATGAAGAGCCTGAAGCTCCATAAAGTACTTAAACTATTAGAGTTGGTGAATTGCTATCCTTGTATATTGTTTTGGTAGTATTTATCTTGCGTCAATGAAGAATGAACTTTTGAGAGTTTTTTTCTCATTTTTGATGAAAGAGTTGCACTGACAACTGTAGTACTGATGGAGCCAGTGAAAATAGGAATGTAGGCAGTGACCAGGGAACACTGGATGAACATTGCATGTAAGGTGATATGATGTGTGCTGAATGACTACAGACGTAGAAGTAAAAAGCTGTTAATTTGTGACTTTGTATAAGATTACTCAGAATTTTTGTAAGCATGGCCCCTGGAATAGGTAAGAAAGGAAACACAGAGGGGCCAGAATTTCGAGGAAGATAACCAGTTAGACGCTTGCTGAGGTGGCAAGGGAATTGGCTGAGAGTTAGAACTCTTTTCTCAGGAGTTATTTCCAGGATCATATAATTAAGGAGTTCACACCCAGAAACCAGAAGAAAGGGCTAAATAAGCAGAGAGGAGCACTGGCTGGGCCCAAGAGTTGAGTCCCAGGAAAGCACCTGTACACTGAAAGGGAGTGATGATTGAGTATTTTAAAGCTGGAGAAAGCTCTTTGAATTATCTATTACCAATTAGAATTTAGATATACACATACACAGATTATAACTTGAAATATTCTCATACTCTGGTAATGCTGAATTATGCACTTGAACAAGCTGTGTTTGCTGGACTAAAGCAAGGAGAGTTAAAGAAAGGGATACACTGCTACCAAAGTAAAAGGAGGTAGGCCAAAAGCTGGGCCCCAAGGGAATGTTTTATAACAGGAGGAATCTTACATTTTATCTTTGAATGAGAGTGGGAGAGGGGACTTAGGACTTCCGATAGATGAGACAGTTTGTTGTTTAGCTAATTCAAAACAATGCCTGATCTTCCTTCCCTGTCTTCTGTATTCTCTTTCTTTGCTAATGCCATCATCGTCCTACCTGCCTGTCAGGCTCAAGGTCTGTCATTGTTTATTCCTTCTCTTTAAAGCCACACATTGGGGCGCCTGGGTGGCGCAGTCGGTTAAGCGTCCGACTTCAGCCAGGTCACGATCTCGCGGTCCGTGAGTTCGAGCCCCACGTCAGGCTCTGGGCTGATGGCTTGGAGCCTGGAGCCTGTTTCCGATTCTGTGTCTCCCTCTCTCTCTGCCCCTCCCCCGTTCATGCTCTGTCTCTCTCTGTCCCAAAAATAAATTAAAAACGTTGAAAAAAAAAATTTTTTAAAACCACACATTTCCACACAGATAAATCCTTGTCCTGTTGCCTCTTTCCGGTGGCGTCTTTTGCACCTGTTCCTGCTTCTGTTTTCATGATCACTGCCCTAGTTCGGACCCCAATTATCCATTGGAGGAGAGACTCCATTGCAGTCATATGCATCTTGCTTGGGCTCCCTGCCTTTTAATTCTTCCTTGTGTTATTTCACTCTGTTCTCCAACTGGATAATTTTCCTAAGCCCAATCCTGATGATGATAAGCTCTCATGGTTGAACATGGTCAATAGAGCCCCAGTTTTTTTATGGAATAAACTCTAGATTCCTTAGAATGTATTCAAGGCCTCATCTTTTCAATCTAATATCTCCCTCCTCCTCTTGCATGTGGCTGCACTCTAAAGAAGTCCAGTTTCTTTGCACGCACTTGTATTTTCCAGTGTCCATGCTTTTGCTCACAGTCTTCTCTCTGGCGTGGGTTACTCTCTCTTCTCACATTCCTACTTTCCTCATTTCTTTTCAAATTCCTTCTCTCATTTTCCTTACTGTGCTTTTGTAGCCATTTGCACCTTCATGACAATGTTAGTTGCATTGTACCTTTTATTTAAGATTTGTTACCTGTTTCACCTTGCGTTCTTGCTCATAATTTCCTTGAAGGTATTTGCTATACCATCTCACTCATAGGAGGTACTCAGGAGATGAGAGCTCACCTAAAGCAGAGGAACGATTATGGTTTGATAACTGTGTGTGATCATAAACAGCCTGTTATATGAAACCATCTGTTTAAGGAACTGCTTATAGACAGGGCAGAAGCCATTCACTTCACTGATTGCTGGGCTAGCTGACGTCTTTTTTGGGATGCCTTCACTCTCTAGTTATCTTACTTAAAAAAGTGTTTTTAGGGACGCCTGGGTGGCTCAGTCGGTTAAGCGTCCGACTTCAGCCCGGGTCACAATCTCACGGTCCGTGAGTTCGAGCCCCGCGTCGGGCTCTGGGCTGATGGCTCGGAGCCTGGAGCCTGCTTCCGATTCTGTGTCTCCCTCTCTCTCTGCCCCTCCCCCATTCATGCTCTGTCTCTGTCTCAAAAATAAATAAACATTAAAAAAAATTTTAAAAAAAAGTGTTTTTATTTAAGAATAATTGACATACAATACTGTACTAGTTTCAGATGTATAACATAGTGATTTCAGTATTTACATACATTATGAAATGGTCACCACAGTAAATCTAGTTACCATCTGTTACCATACAAAGCTGTTACAGTAGTATTGACTATATTCTCTATGCTGTACATTTCCTGTCTGTATCTTATTTGTTTTATCACTGGAAGTTTGTACCTCTTAATCCTCTTTACCTGTTTTATTCACCCCCCTTCCCCACTCCACCCCCCAGCAACCCTCAGTTAGTTCTGCATCTGTTTCTGTTTTGTTTTGTTCTTTAGATTTCACTTAATAAGTGAAATCATATGGTATTTGTCTTTCTCTGACTTATTTCACTTAGCATAGTGTCCATCCATGTTGTAACACATGGTTAAGATTTCATTCTTTTTTGTGGCTGAGTAATATTCTATTGTATATAAATACCACATCTTCTTTTTTTAAAAAAATTTTTAATGTTTATTTTTGAGAGAGAGCGCACACATGTGCAGGCAAGCGAGGGAGGGGCAGAGAGGGAGCGAGACAGAGGATCCTAGCAGCTTCACCCTGTCAGCACAGAGCCCGATGTGGGGTTTGAACTCACGAACTGTGAGATTGTGACCTGGGCCAGAGTCGGATACTTAACCAACTGAGCCACTCAGGTGCCCCGTAAATACCACATCTTTATCCATTTATCTATCGATGGAATTTAAGTTGCTTCCATATCTTGGCTGTTATAAGTAATGTTGCAGTAAACAGGGATGCATATATCTTTTTGAATTAGTGTTTTTGTTTTCTTTAGATAAATACTTAGAAGTGGAATTTCTGGATCAATACGATTTTCAGTTTTTTGAGGGACCTCCATACTGTTTTCTATAGTGGCTGCACTGATTTACATTCCCACCAACACTGCATGAGCCTTCCCTTTTCTCCACATCCTTGCTTACACTTGGATTATTTATCTTTTTGATACGTGCCATTCTGACAGGTGTGAGGTGATACCTCATGGTGGTTTTGATTTGTATTTTCCCTATGATGAGTGATGTTGGACATCTTTTCCTGTGCCTTCAAGTTACCTTAGTTTTAAACCCCAGAATGACTTTGCTCTCTCTGTGTTGGTAGGCAGCTTTTTGGTAGGTTTACTTTAATTTAAATTTAACTTCAGTAGGATTCTCTTTTAAGAATTCCAGAGGGAAACATGATTATTATTTCTTTGAAATCACCTCTCTTGCAATTCAGTTCTTATCCAAATTGTGCCTAGAAATATGCCAAAAATCATGAAAATGTTTTCCTTTCAGAATATGAATAGTTTTTGCTCCTTCTCTAAATGACATTGAACTCAATTGTTGCACAGCCTATAAAAGAATCTTTTCATGAGTCTCCAGTAATGAGGCTCCCTCTTCCCCTTCTAATGGTATAATTTTGTGTCAAACCAGATGATGTATTGAATAAATGGTCTCTTTTGCTCATTAGGTTATGGTGGAGAATTCAGATTTTACTCCTTCACAAGTAGGGTGTCTCTTTACGTTCCTTGCCCGGCAGCTTGCAAAGCCTGACAATACCTTGTTTGTAAACAGAACCCTTTTTGATCAGGTGAGTGTCTTTAATGATGAGAGCTAGAATTGTTTTTATGCTGTTTGCTGTTCACAGAAAAGTTCACTGGAGTATATAGTTTCTTAATATAAATAAGAAACTGGATAAATGTCTTATCAGGTAGAAACCTGTTGAGGTTTTAATTTGGATTAAATTGGTTGTTTCTTTTAATGTTGTGCCTGTGTAGTATGACTTTTCTTAGTAACTTGGTATCGTGGGGGGTATGGCTTGTGGAGATTGGTTTATAGAGATTTTGTTCTTTTAATTGTGTTCTCTGAATTGCCTAGAATTCTTTGCTCAAGAATTTTTCAATTTTAGAAGTCACCCATCTCATCGGTAGCAACTCTCTGATGTTGATCATCTGTAAGAGAGATTTCTTTTAGAAAGTCTCAATGTCCGTACAAATGACTTTGACTTTGAAGATCTCTCTTAATCCCAGTTAAATAGCTCCTGCATATCAACACATGGGTGGCAAAAAAAAACCCAAAACAAAACACTTTATCTCTGGAGAAAGTTGCCAATAATGACAAGCATTTATTGAGCACTTTATAACACCAGGCTCTCTTCTAGAGTTTTATATGTGTATGTTAACTCACTGCTCCCCGAGCACCCCCATTCTGCAGATGAGGAAACTAAAGCCTGGAGAGGTTATGTCACTCATCCAGGATCATACTTAGTAAGGGTGATTCTTAGCAATAAATACTATTATTACATGTTAATAAAGTTGAGACTGAAATCCAAGTGGCCTCACTCTGAAGTCCATGCTTTTCTTGGTCCATGGTACCAGGGATCTTAAGGTTAAGGTGTGCTGGTAGCACTGCCTTCCAGCCATGTTTCTGAACAGTAAAGATAAGATACATATTAAATTGATAGCATACTTGAGCCTGTGGTGCCATGTAATAGGCCAGTCAGTTGGGAAGACACCATATATCTGTGATATTTGTTATGGCTGAGTATGGATGAATTGATGATGTAGAAGGGGTAGTTATTGTTGTTTTCATTATACAATGTTACGGCATGCATGCTAGTCTCCAATAAAAAAAAATACCTTTCCTTTGACCAGGTCCTTGAATTCCTCTGTAGTCCTGATGATGACTCCCGACACTCTGAAAGACAGCAGGTATGAACCCCTGGGACTCTTATTGCTCAAGTATGGGAAAGAGGACAGAATAAGCTGGAAAGAACCCTTCTGTGCTAGACCTCATGAAACATAAGGGGGAAAAATTGTGCCAAACCCTAATACTAAGCTAGATAGTGGCAACTAGAAAATAGTGCAGATGGTTGTTAGGAGTACATTTATAAAGAATTCATATCAAACTAAATTCCTAGGAAGACTGGACCTGTCTTGCATTCAGCATGACTCACAGGGAATACTTCATCCTTTTCCATTAAGTAGCAACATTTGGCACCTGTTTATCCTGCTTTCCACTAGGGCCATTTATCTGATAACCACTCGTAGCTGCTATGGTTCTGAACCAGAAAGGCTGCCAGATCTTGAGTATTGGGACATTGAACTTTGGGAGTACTCTATAGCCCCACTGCATTAGGGCTAAACATTTCTGGAGACTAGAATCCATCTGTCCTTCCACTAATCACTGTGAGATAGTAACTGTTGGATTACCGCTTTTTTCTATTTAGGCCACTTTCTCGAGAGTCTCTTCTAGGAGTAGGATTCTTTCAAAGCTTACCCACTATAAGTGTGGGTACTAAGAGAATCATCCTATTTAAAAGTTATGGCTAGACTTTGTCAGACAAGCAAGCTACAAAATATAAGTACTGTGAAAGCTACGCTGGTCTTTTTTATGGTAATAGTGCACAGCTGGGAGGTTGAGACTCTTGAGACTTGGCTAAAGAACTTAGGATAGCAGCAGTGACCCTTTTCTCCTCACAGCTGTGGCCCAGTGACTGCTGCAGACTGACTATTTTAGGAAGATAAGACAGCTGCTAGAATTTTGATTATCTCAAATTATATTGAATATAAATAATAATGTGGACCCTCACTTTGCCCCTATCTCTCTATTGGCAGGAAAAGTGGATCTTGGTGTTGCTATGTACAATGATAAAGAATTTTAATATAAATAACTAAAATAAATAGAAATAGAAATAAAAACCAAATCTAAATGTACAAGTCAAACCTTGAAAAGTAATCCTTGTATAGTAATGTTCTATTATCGGGAGTCTCCTTTGAGACTATTAGGGTTTTTTCTCGATTCATTTGAGAAATACAGAAAACTGATGAAGTAAATTGCTCAAGTTCAAAACTAAGATTAGAACTCAATTCCTTCCGTTCTAGTCCAGCACTCTTGTACTCTATATAAAAATTTTTGCATGCAGTATTTTTTATTGTTTTCTGGTGGTATACTGATAAAATTTTAACAGCTGGTTCCCCAGGTGTAATTCTGACATGAATGTTAGTTGATATTTTCAATATTTAAGTGAGTAAGATGAAAGTACAGGAGTGAAAGCATGGCAGGACTTCGTACATTCATCAGTGATGTCTTTGCTGAATCAGTTCTTAAATACTGGAAACATATAAGTCAAGGCCTTAATTTTCTGTGCTGTGTGCAATGTGATGATTGTGACAAGCACACTTTTAAATTTGATGGCCTTATTAACCTTGTTTCCATCACTCTCTTAGCCAGGGATTGGCAGGTTTTTGCTTTTTTTGTTTTTGTTCTGTAAAGGACCAAAGAGTAAATATTTTAGGCTTTGTGGGACAGATAGGTTCCATGTCACACATGTGTCTTTTTGTTTATTTTACATCCCTTTAAAATAAGTAAAATATAGTAACCCCTGATTTTTATAACATGTGTCGATTTCCATAGTGTAAGTACTCCCACCATGGCTGATTCCAGCCTACCAACATGATGTCACTGAACATGGAATTGGGAAGAGATGCACAGTGCCACACCCTGGTATAATATTTCCACCACATAGATGAAGTAACAAACCTCAAGAGCATACACAGTAAAATGTAGTAAAATAATTAGGAAGTAGTGAATTGTATTAATTACCTTTTTTAATTTAATTAATTGTAAATTTGTATAATTTAATTTTTAACAATCACTATGTTTAACAACTGGCTTATACAGTTCCTGAAAACTTAATTCTGCTGAATTGTTAAGACTGGCTCCAGCAATGGCATTTCTATTATATTATTCCAAATTAAGGCTCCCAGTAGATGAGTTCACTCCATGGTTCTTTTTTTTTTTATTTTTATTTTTTTAACATTTATTTATTTTTGAGAGAGAGAGAGAGCATGAATAGGGCAGGGTCAGAGAAAGAGGGAGACACAGAATCCGAAACAGGCTCCAGGCTCTGAGCTGTCAGCCCAGAGCCCGACACGGGGCTCAAACCCACGGACTGTGAGATCATGACCTGAGCGAAGTCGGACGCTTAACCAACTGAGCCACCCAGGCGCCCCTCCATAGTTCTATACTACAGTATATTATAATGCTCAAAATGGACTCAATTAAGGCTCTGAACAGTAAGTTTTAGATAGGTTTTATTTCTTTTCTGCTTTTTTGTCTTTTCTTAACTTGAAAGTAATCAATTTCCTGGGAGTGCCTGGGTGGCTCAGGCGGTTAAGTGTCCCAACTTCGGCTCAGGTCATGATCTCACAGCTTGTGAGTTTGAGCCCCATGTCAGGCTCTGGGCTGATAGCTCAGAGCCTGGAGCCTGCTTTGGATTCTGTATCTCTGTCTCTCTCTGCTCCTCCCCTCCCCTGCTCACTTGCTCGCTCTCTCTCTCTCTCTCTCAAAAATAAGCATTAAAAAAATCTTTAAAAAATTATCAGTTTTCCATGTTAGAAAAATATTTGTTAAATGGTTTCCTGAAGTTATGGGAAGGGTCATGTTACTCTGGGTCTCAAACTTAAATATAAGAGAGAGCTTTCTCATATTGTTCTATGACTATATAATGTTTCTGTTGTATTTTGAGTTTTATTTTAAAATATTGATGAATCAACCTCAACATCCTATTCACTTTTTTATTCAGCTACCTGGTGTGGTTAAAGCTTAATTATATGAACCCCAGTGTTTTATTTGTGTGTGTGTGTGTGTGTGCGCGTGTGTGTGTGTATGCCATAAAATTGATTTTAACCACGTTCAGTGTACATTTCAGTGGCTTTAAGTATATATGATTGTTGTGCGGTGATCATCACCATCCATCTTTAGAACTTTATCATGAATTCCTGAACTGAGCCTCCCCATTAAGCAGTAAGCATTAACTCCCCATTACCACCTTCCCCAGCCCCTGCCAGCCACCATTCTACCTTCTGTCTCTATGAATTTGACTACTTTGGGTACCTCATATAAATAGAATCATATAATATTTATCCTTTTGTGACTGGCTTGTTTCACTTAGCATAATGTTTTTAAGGTTCATCCATGTTATTTCATGTGACAGAATTCCATTCTGTTTTAAGGCTGAATAATATTCCATTATATGCGTATACCATAATTTGTACATCCATTCATCCATTAATGGACATTTGGGTTATTTCTACCTTTTGGCTCTTATGAATAATGCTATTTTGAAAAACCCTAATGTTTAAGTAGAAAAATTAAACATGCAAGCATGGATACTACCTATGGACAGTAGATTTTAAAGAACCGTGAGACATGAAAGCACCAGACAAAAATTCACTTCTTGAAAGAATATGTATGGACATTTTTGGCTTAGTGGAGGGTCAGATATTAGAATATTAGATATTCTAATAAGGATTTATTTACAAACACTGTGGCATTTCTTCCATGTTTGAAAAATAGAGCCATTTATCTTTTTGTAAGACTTCATTACAATGTGATCAACATAAGGGTACCTCCTGGTACTTTGTATATGGGAAAGCCAAGTCAAAACATCAACTAATAAGACCAAAAAAAAAAAAAAAAGGAAAAGTTACATTTTGTGTGGCTGAATGGACTCTTAGAGAGTTAGTAAATAAAAGTAGATTCCAAAGTGTTTTACTCATTTATTTTAAATATTCAGGTCCTTTTAGAATTGCTGCAAGCTGGAGGCATAGTTCAGTTTGAAGAGAGTCGGCTCATCCGTATGGCAGAAAAAGCAGAGTTGTAAGTTGTTTTTAAGGCATACATTAGTCCCCATAGAATTACTAAGTGAAACTTCTGTAACTGGAAGCCTGGTTTATTGATAAATTACCAATTTTTAATTAAGAAAAGCTATGCAAATAACAACAAAAAAGTTAAGTGCAAAGTTTTTGTCTTTCAAGTCTAGAAATGAGTAAGTAACATTTGCAGAAATTAACAACGAGTAAATTTGAAGTGTTTGTACATTTGTTTTAGTGTGAAAAAGAAACAAGTCTTATGATTTATAATTTTAGTTTTATTTACTTAAAATTTCCATCATTTTATAGATTTTTGAGTTGCCTTATTCATACATATTCTAAACAATGCAGAATTTAACATAGCAAATGAGATATGATGTGTTAACACTACTGTTTATCTGATTTGTTGAATATTTCATTTGACATATTTAATTGTCAACAGAGAAAATTCATATAGTTAATTGATAACTAATATTTTAACTATTTTTTATGTGACACATTATTGTTTTAACATTTATTTTGTACCCAGCTTTGAAATTTCTTATAAACTGAGCATTCAGCAGCATCTTAAACCTGTATTTAGAGGAATGGCAGATACTACTCTCCCTTAGCTACTGTAACTTCATTTCACAGTAGAAATCAAATCTATATTCATTTTTCTTAATACCAACTTCTATGAGCAAACTTCTTGAAACAATAAGCTAATAACCACCTGCCTGTTTGGTACTCTGAACTTTTTCCTTTTATGTTCTAGCTATCAAATTTGTGAGTTTATGTATGAACGAGAACACCAGTACGACAAAATTATTGATTGTTACTTACGTGATCCACTGAGGGAGGTGAGTTATGAGACTACTTTACCCTTTTGTCTTGCTCAGTCTTCCCCTCCCCTTATTGAGTAGAAATAACTAGTAAGTAGGTATAACTATTCAGTACACCTATTGGGACATGTTTGCTGATTCAAGGTTTTTTTTCATTTATTCAACAGATTTTTTTTTATCAAGTGCCTACTATTAGCCAAGTATACATTGATCATTAAAACATATATTTTCTATAATTTTAGAACTCAGAGTTTAGTGATGGAGACTGACCATAAGGAAACCATATATGTAATCACAGATTGTGATGAGTGCTAGGAAGGAGAAAATGGGTGCAACTTGAGAAGATGTTGGGGGAACTGACTTACACAGAGCAGCCAGGGACGGAATCTCGGAGGAGGTGACACACAGACTGAGTTTTGGAATTTGAGATGAAGCCAGTCAAGCAAAGAGCCAGTGGAAAAAGTATTCCAAGATAGGGACAAGGGTAACACAAAAGGGCAGGAATGGTGTGAGATTGAATTGGGAATGTGGATAGAGACCACTAAAGACAAAAGTATGATATTCTTTCATTAGCTTAATGAAATGGGGACCAAAATTAATTGGAATGGATTTGCTCCTGCCAGGAGTCTATCCTAAACTTTAAACAATGACTCATTGTCTGTAGTGTCAGTTTCCCAGCAGTTTATCTACAAGTGGTTTTCCATCTCCAAATAATAGATACTTACCAAGACAGGTACAGATAGTAGAGAGTGACTCAATATTGCTTCAGTGAATGAATGAATATATTGCCTTGTGTTTTTCAGGAAGAAGTCTTTAACTACATTCACAACATCTTATCCATTCCTGGACACAGTGCAGAGGAAAAGCAGTCTGTATGGCAGAAAGCAATGGATCATATTGAGGTGCTGAGCCAACAAAGTTTCTTAAACTTCCCCATTTGGATGGATATCTCCCAAATTAAGTGTATGCTAACTAAGCAATAGCAGGTGTCATATTATTAAGTTGATCTAATTGAAAATTAACTTTTTTCACATAATTTATTTTACCTCGTATTCATAAAGTCCATGTCATATACAATGTATTATATCATAACTTCTGAAAATAACCTAAGTTCAATCAGCTGGTTGACAAACTGGAATATTAGTGGGTTCTTACAGCCTTCTTAGAATGATTCTGAGAGTAGTACTGGTCTTTGCACCTGATATGTGATAGGGAGCCATTCCCCCCAGTCACCCAGTGGACTTTTAGAAACATTACTGCAGTACATTATTCTCTCTGATGTATTTCCCTCTCCATATGTAACAGAACAATGTTTCTGATTTTCTTTATGCATGCTGTTTTACAAGAATACGGGAGTTGACTTTAGAGCAAGAACTTCTTTTTAAAAAACAAGCTTATAGATGCTTAAGTGGAGAGACTGATACATGTGATCACGATGAATCTGAAGAGAGGTCCCGGAATCAGTTCTCACGTTCATTTCCTTAGGTTCATCATGTACACAACACCTCAGAAACCAACAGATCTATAGGTTTTTTGAATCTATTCTGTTTTATGGATTACTGGTAATTGAAAAAAAAAAAAAAAACTATGACAAAAGATGCTGAGATAATCCTAGTTTTGGAGATAAGAGATTACAAAGTTTTTCTTCCTGTAGCAAGGGTCAGCTGATGGGGGAACTTCTGGTGATGGGTTTAGAGATGTAGTGAAAGATATGATTATTCAGTATCTTTTAAAAAAAATGTCATCCATATGGAAAATGATAAGAAAGGATGAGCTCTGAAACATTGCTTGTGATGTGAATTCTTTGTTCTAGTTCCCAATGGTTATAAAGTTTAGAGAGATCAGAAATGTGAACAGCATCTTATGGGAAACATGTGGTGTGCAAGGTGGCTCAGTCAATCACCAGATATGTGGTCTGAAGTAATTGCCACACTTTTTTATCTGTAGGATTGAGAACATAGATGTTATTTAATGTTACCATATTCCTGCTAACAAGATGAATGAATATATCTTGGTGGAAAGAACTCAAGAAAACCTTTCCCTATTTTCAGTTGTATCTTTTTTCCTTTAATCATTTTGTATTCTTTTTCCTTTCATCATCCCCTTTGTCCCCATAGTTACATTATGGCTCATTCTTCGTTTCACTTCATCTGCATTATGCAGTGGTTTGAGCACATGGACTCCAGACATCGGAAAATGGAGCTATGTCTCTGCATAATGTGAAACGTGATGAATTAATCAATGAGCAAACAAATTACTCAGCAGAAAACTCATATTGGAGAAACTAGAAGGGTTTTTGTTGCACAACAATTATTTCTGCTGACTGTTTTCTCCACATCTGCACATTTTTTCACCTTGAACTTTTTAATATCTCTTAAGGCCACAATTACAAACATACAGATTTTTTTGTTGAAGGACTTCTGTGGCTGCAGTAATGTGAATAAAGTCAATATTCAATGTGTAGGGGGAAACATCCTCATCATAAAATTTTCTGACAGTATACACAGTGTATAGATTTCTTAATACTCTGGAGTTATAGACCTCTTGTGAGAATCTAATGAAAGATTTGGACCTGTGGCACATAATATTGTGCATGTGCACAGATACATAATTTTGTTTATTATTGCAGGGGTCCATAGACTCCCTAAAAGGCATTCTTAGATTGGGCCTGTGGATTCCAGGTAAAGAATTGCTAGTTTCGATGCTTTTTCCAATATGGACAAAACATGTTTCGTTAGATTTTTAAAAATATTTTTCATTTTAAAATATGTAAGCATCCCCAAAAAGTTCATAAAACAAATGTACAACTTAATACATTTAAAAAGGAAACGTCCTATGCTCGCTTCGGCAGCACATATACTAAAAAGGAAACGTCCCAGGCCCAGGTCAAGAAATTGAGTTACTTCCAATACACCAGACTCTTTTTGTGTATCCTTTCCTGATCAGAGTCTCTTGCTTCCCCTAATATGCCCAGGATCCTGATAATCCCATGTTTTTCTGATAATCTCCTGCCTTTCTATATATTGCTACTGTACACGCCTGCATCCCTAAAAAGACATGTTTGTTTTGCCTTTTTCTGAACTTCAGTAAATGAAGTTCTACTCTATGAAGTTTGTATATTCTGTTGTAGGTAGCTGTGGTTCATTTTAATTCTTGTGTAGTATTCCATTTTACAAGTATATTAAAATTTATTCATTTCTACTGTTAGTGAACATTTCTATTCTTTCTAGTTTCTATTAAAAATAGTCATTCTGGGGGCACCTGGGTGGCTCAGTCGGTTGGGCGGCCGACTTCGGCTCAGGTCATGATCTCACGGTCCGTGAGTTCAAGCCCTGCATCGGGCTCTGTGCTGACAGCTCAGAGCCTGGAGCCTGTTTCAGATTCTGTGTCTCCCTTTCTCTGACCCTCCCCTGTTCATGCTCTGTCTCTCCCTGTCTCAAAAATAAATAAAAAACGTTAAAAAAATTAAAAATAAAATAAAATAAAAATAGTCATTCTGTGATCATTATACATGCATCTTAAGCACAGCATTTCTTGAGAGCAGCCTAGCATTACAGCATCAGCTGAGAACTTGATAGAAAGGTAGTTTCAGTCTTTTCTCACACCTAGTGAATCAGAAACTCTGGAGTTGGGGCCCAGCATTATGGTTCAATAAGCCCTCCAGGTGATTTTGATACATGCCAATAACATTTGACAATCTCTACTCTTGGGCCTATAATTGCCAGTTAACTGGGATAAGTATATTCAACTTCACCAGATGCTGGCATTGTATGAGATTTTCCATTAGCTCTTTATCCTCGTTAGACTTTAAAATGTTGCCAATCTAGGGGCGCCTGGGTGGCTCAGTTGGTTAAGTGTCCAACTCTTGATTTTGGCTCAGGTCATGATCTCCTGGTTCATGAGTTTGAGCCCTGCATCGGGCTCTGTGCTGACAGTGCAGAGCCTACTTGGGATTCTGTCTCTCCGTTTCCCCTGTCCCTCCCCTGCTCTCTCTTTGTCTCTTTGTCTGTCTGTCTGTCTCTCTCTCTCTCAAAATAAGTTAAAAAAATTTTTAAAAAATAAGATTTTGCCAATCTAGTGCATGTATAAGGATATTTTATTATGTTTAAAACTTGCATACCCTTAATTACTAATGAGATTGATAGCCTTTCATTGTTTATTAGCCATTTAAATTCTCTTTCTGTGATGTGTCAGTTCAAGTCTTTGGCCCATTTTTCTATTAGAATGTCTCTTGTACTTATAGGAGAATTTCACGCATCCTGGATATTAGTCTTTTTTCAGTGATACGTGTTATAGTTATCTTTCACTCTGTGGCTTTTTTATGTAGTTCTTTTTAAGAAAAGTTTTTTTTTTTTAAGTAAGCAAATCAGTTTTTTCCTTCTAGACTGAAGGAGAAATTCTCCTATATTATTGTCTAAGAGCTTTCTTGTTTATTTTGGTTTTGTTTTTGAATCTTAGGTGCACTTGAAAGCAGTTTTTGTACAGATGTAAGAGGGGTGTCCAATTAGTTTTTAAAATATGGATGTCCAGTTTTCCCAGCAACGGTTAGCTATTTTAAAAGGTTACCTTTCTCCATTGTTCAACAGTGTTACTTTGTCAGGAGTATATCAAGGATGTATATGTTTGTTTTCCAGCACTCTATTCTGCTTCACTGCTCTATTTGTCTCTGCATTGGTACAGCACTATTAAATATTACTGCTTTATAATAAATCTTGACATCTTTAAGGGAGTGTTGGCTATTTTTAAAAATTTATTTATTTATTTTGAGAAAAAGAGCAAGTGAGCATATGCGTGTGAGTGGGGGAGGGGCAGGGAACAAGAGAATCCCAAGCAGGCTCTGTCACTGCTGAGCTGAATGTGGGGCTTGAACCCACAAACAGTGAGATCATGACCTGAGCCAAAATCAAGAGTTGGACATTTAACCACCTGAGCTACCTAGGTGCCCCAAGAGTATTGGCTATTCTTGACCTTTTATACTTTTATTTCTTAATTTCTAAATTTTAATTCCAATATAGTTAACACACTATATTATATTATATCATGTGTACAATATAGTGATTCATCAGTTCTGTACATTACTCCATGCTCATCGTGGTAAGTGTACTCTTTAATCTCCATCTATTCCACCCATCCCCCACCCATCTCTGTTCTAGTAACCTTCAGTTCTCTATAGCTTTTTTAGTTTTTTGGTTTGTCTCCTTTTTCCTTTGTTTTGTTTCTTAAATTCCATACGAGTGAAATTATATGGTATTTGTCCTTCTCTGACTGATTTATTTTACTTAGCATTATACTCTCTCCATGTTGTTGCAAATGGCAAGATTACATTCTTTTTTATGGCTGAATAATATTCCAGTGTATACCATCTTTTCTTTATCCATTCATCTGTCAAAAGACACTTGGACCTTTCCCGTAATTTGGCTATTGTAAATGAGGCTGCAGTAGATATAGGGGTTCATATATCTTTTCAAATTAGTGTTTTCATCTTCTTTGGATAAATAACCAGTAGTGGAATTACTGTATCATACAGTAGTGCTATTTTTAATTTTTTGAGGAACTTCCACACTATTTTCCACATCAGTGTGCATTCCTACCAACAGTGCACTAGGGTGCCTATTTCTTCACATCCTCACCAATGCTTGCTGTGTCTTGTGTTTTTGATTTTAGCCATTCTGACAGGTATGAGGGGATACCTCATTGTGGTTTTGATTTGCATTTCCCTGGTGATAAGTGATGTTGAGCATCTTTTCATATGTCTGTTTGCCATCTGTATGTCATCTTTGCAGAAATGTCTGTTGATGTCTTGTGGCCATTTTTAATTGTATTATTTGTTTTTTTGGTGTTGAGTTATACAAATTTCTTTATGTATTTTGGGTACTAACCCTTTATTGGAAAAGTCACTTGTAAATATCTTCTCCCATTCAGTAGGTTGTCTTTTTGTTTTGTTGACGATTTCCTTTGCTGTGCAGAAGCTTTTTATTTTGATGTAGTCCCAATAGCTTATTTTTGTTTTTGTTTTTCTCTTGCCTCAGGAGACATATCTAGGAAAATGTTGTTATGGCCAATGTCACAGAAATTACTGCCTGGGTTCTCTTGTAGGATTTTTATGGTTTCAGGTCTGACATTTAGGTCCTTAATCTATTTTGAGTTCATTTTTGTGTATGGTGTAAGAAAGTGGTCCCATTTCATTCTTTTGTGTGTAGCTGTCCAGTTTTCCCAGCACCATTTGTTGAAGAAGCTGTCTTTTTTCTTTTTCTTTTTTTTTTTAATTTTTTTTTTTAACATTTTATTTATTTTTGAGACAGAGAGAGACAGAGCATGAACGGGGGAGGGGCAGAGAGAGAGGGAGACATAGAATCGGAAGCAGGCTCCAGGCTCTGAGCCATCAGCCCAGAGCCCGGCGCAGGGCTCGAACTCACGGACCGCGAGATCGTCACCTGAGCCGAAGTCGGCCGCTCAACCGACTGAGCCACCCAGGCGCCCCAAGCTGTCTTTTTTCTATTGCGTATTCTTGCCTCCTTTGTCGAAGATTAATTGACCATATATTGGTGGGTTTGTTTCTAGGTTCTCTATTCTGTTTCTTTGGTCTGTTTTTATGTGTCTGTTTTTGTGTCAGTACTATACTGTCTTTACTACAGTTTTGTAGTGTATCTTGAAATCTGAGATTGATACCACCAGTTTTGTTCTTCTTTGGAGTCTTTTGTGCTTTCATACAAATTTAAGGATTGTTTGTTCTAGTTCTGTGAAAAATGCTTTTGGTATTTTGGTAGGGATTGCACTAAATCTATAGATTGCTTTGAGTAGTTTGGACATTTTAATAGTATTTATTCTTCAAATCTATGAGCTTGGAATATCCATTTGTTGTTTTTGTCATCTTCAATTTCTCTCATCAGTGTTTTATAGTTTTCAGAGTATAGGTCTTTTACCTCCTTAGTTAAGTTTATTCCTAGGTATTGAATTATCTTGGGTGCAGTTATAAATGAGATTGTTTTCTTAATTTCTCTTTCTGCTACTTCACTATTAGTGTATAGAAAAGCAATAAGTTTCTATATATAGATTTTGTATCCTGTGACCTTACTGAATCCATTTACCCGTTCTGGTAGTTTTTTGGTAGAGTCATTAGCGTTTTCTATAATATATAGTATCATGTCATCTGCAAATAGTGAAAGTTCTACTTTTTCCTTACCAGTTTGGATGCCTTTTATTTCTTTTCCTTGTCTGATTGTTGTGGCTAGAACTTGTAGTACTATGTTGATTAAAGTGGTGAGAGTGGACATCCTTCTCTTGTTCTTGATTTTAGGGGAAAAGCTCCCTGTTTCACCATTGAGTATGATGTCAGCTGTGGATTTTTCATCTATGGCCTTTATTATGATGAGATACGTTCCCTGTAAACGTACTTTGTTGAGGGTTTTTATTATGAACGAATGTACTTTAAAGTGCTTTTTCTATAGTTATTGAAATGGTCATATGGTTTTTATCCTTTTTCTAGTTGATGTGATGTATCATGTTGATTGTTTTGTGAATGTTGAACCACCCTTGCGTACTGGGAATATAATATACCCCATTTGATCGTGGTGAATGATGTTTTTAATATATTGGTAGATTCAGTTTGCCAATATTTTGTTGAGAATTTTTGCATGTGTGTTTGTCAGAGATATTGAACTGTAGTTCTGTTTTTCATTGGGTCTCTATCTGGTTTTGGTATCAGAGAATGCTGGAATGAATTTGGAAGCTTTCCTTGCCCTTCTAATTTTTTTTTAATGTTTATTTTTGAGAGAGTGAGAGAGAGACACAGCAGGATCAGGGAAGTGGCAGAGAGAGAGGGAGACACAGAATCCGAAGCAGACTCCAGGCTCCTAGCTGTCAGCATAGAGCCTGACGTGGGGCCTAAACTCACAAACCGTGAGATCGTGACCTGAAGTTGGATGCTCAACCGACTGAGACACCTGGGTGCCCCTTTCCCTTCTGATTTTTGAAATAGTTTGAGAAGAATAGGTATTAACTTTTCTTTAAATGTTTGGTAGAATTCACCTGTGAGGCCATCTGGTCCTGGACTTTTGTTTGTAGGGAGTTTTTTGATTACTGATTCAATTTCATTGCCGGTTATTGATCTGTCCAAATTTTCTGTTCCTACCTAATTCAGTTTTTGGAGATTATATGTTTCTAGGAATTTATCCATTTCTTCTAGGTTGTCCAATTTGTTGTCATATAATTTTTCATAATATTCTCTTACAGTTTGTTTTTCTGTGGTGTCTGTTATTTCTCCTCTTTCATTTTTGATTTTGTTTATTTGAGCCCTCTCCATTTTTTTTTTTCTGTTTTGTTTTTTGGATGAGTTTGACTTAAAGTTTATCAATTTGTTGATTTGTGTCAAACAACCGGCTCCTGGTTTCATTGTTCTGCTCTGTTTATTTTAGTTTCTATATCATTTATTTCTGCTCTGATCTTTTTTTCCTTCCTTCTACTGTTTCGGGTTTTCTTTGTTGTTCTTTTTCTAGCTCCTTAGATATAAGATTATGTTGTTTATTTGAGATTTTTCTTGGTTCTTGAGGTTGGCTTGTATTGTTATATGCAACAGCTTTTGCTGCATCTCAAAGCTTTTGGACCTTGTGTTCTCATTTTCATTTTCCATGTTTTTTTATTTACTCTTGTTTCTTGGTCGACCCATTCATTGTTTAGTAACATGTTATTTAACTCCATGTATTTGTGGTCTTTCCACACTCTTTCTTTTGGTCAATTTCTAGTTGCATAACATCGTGGTTGGAAAAGATGCATTTCAATCTTTCTGAATTTGTTTAGACTTGCGGCCTAACATATGATCTACTCTGGAGAATGTTTCATGTGCCATTTGAAAAAAATGTGTATTCTGCTGTTATAGGGTACAATGTTCTGAATATATCTGTTAAATCTATCTGGTTCAACGTGTCATTCAAAACTACTATTTCCTTGTTGATTTTCTGTTTAGACCATCTTGTCCACTAATGTAAGTGGGGTGTGAAATTTCCCTATTATTGTGTTACTATCAGTTACTTTCTGTTTGTTACTAACTGCTTTATGTATTTGGGTGCTTTCATGTTGCTTGCATAAATATTTACAATTGTTGTATCTTATTGGATTGTTCCCTTTATATAGTGTCTTTTTTTTTTTTTTTTTGGTTTCTTTTTACACTCTTTGTTTAAAGTCTAGTTTGTCCAAAATAAATTAAAGAAAGCTACCTCAGCTTTCTTTTTACTTTTATTTGCATAATAAATTCCTTTCTATCCCTTCACTTTCAATCTGCATGTGTCTTTAGGTCTGAAATGAATCTCTTATAGGCAGCATATAAATGGATCTTGTTTTTTATCCATTCTGTCACCCTGTGTCTTTTGATTGGAGCATCCAACCCATTGCATTCACAGTAATTATTGATAGGTATTTACATACTATTGTTTGTTATGCATCTTATGGTTGTTTTTGTAGTTTTTCTCTGTTCCTTTGTTCTAATGCTCTTTTCTTTCATGGTTTGTCGACTCTGTTTAGTGATATACTTGGATTCCTTGTACTTTATTTTTTGCATACCTATTACTGGTTTTTGATTTGTGGTTACCTTAGGCTCATATGTAACATCTTATGCACATAGCAGTCTATGTTAGGTTGATGGTCACTTAAGTTTGAGCCCATTCTTTAGTCCCTTCCCTCCCAGGTTGTAAGTATATTGTGTCAGACTCTGTATCCTTTTATTTATTTTATGGAAGTCTTCTCTTTCTGGTATGCTAACAGTTTTTTCATGAAGGAATTTTTCACCTTTTCTTTCTTATTCTATATTTATGGTAAATCTTACTGATATTAAATCATACTTGAGTTCTGTGGATAAATGCAACTTGATCCTGATCTTACCTTTTAAATATTATTGGATTTTGTTTTGTTTTAGGATGCTTATATCAATGTTCATGATTAAGACTGATCTGTAGTTCTCCTTTCTTATATTGTCCTATTGGGTTTAGGTATCAAAAATTTTGCTAGTGTTATAAAATGTGCTGAAGTTGTTGTTTTTCTTGTTCTCTGTAAGAGGCTAATTAATGTTGGAAATTGTCTCTTCCTTAAATAGTTGCTCGAACTCACCAGGGAAGCTGTTTGGGCCTGGAGTTTTCCATATGGAAAAATTTTGAGTATTCATTCAGTTTCTTTAGTAGCTAAAAATCAATGTAGGTTTTTTTCTCATTGCTAACTGTTAATTGACTGTTACTGCAGTCACCATAACTTGTCTAATTTTTATTTGACAATTTACCATGTTGATCTCTAGTCAGTGTTTGCATTTTATCAATGTGAACATGCAATTGGAATGGTAGATGAGTAGGTTACAGAAAACAAGTTAGAAGAGAGTTTCAGGAACATAAGTAGCCAGGAATGTCTAGGAAGGTTCAAGGAGGGGGCAGATTGGAAGTCTTAAATTTGACAGAAATGGATCTTATTAACAGCAGTTAATAAACAGTGGTCAACCTCTTAGTCTCATTTAAGACTTGTGATCTTACATTGTTTTAAGATACTCCTTGTTTCAAAATCCACTGGCATCAGAAGTAAAGTTTTCAAATTCGTAGCTAGAAAATTTGCAACTATACTCTTCTTCTTTTCCTTGTTTCAAATTATTACTTTAAGCTCCAGGGTGAAATTCACCGGCAGGAAATTTGGGAAAGCTTTTGTTCCCTCTGTTCATCCTGTAGATATCAAGGCTTAAATCCAGAGTTTTAGTGCTTTCATTTACTAAACATTCTGACTTACCTTTTATATCAAAATCTAATTTTTTACATGGCATATTTCTAATTTTGTTTATTTGCAATGTGCCTTTAAATTGAGACCTTATAGTGAGGTCTTCTGAAGTGCAGTGTAGAAGCTCTTGAAAATGCTGAAGTACGTAATCATGCTTCACATCTATGGAAATTCTATTTAAACTTAACATTAAAGATCATTTTCTCTTTCTCTTTCACTTTAGGAACTTGTGTCCCTGAAGCCCTGTAAAGCTGCAGAGCTGGTTGCTACTCACTTTTCTGAACAGATTGAAATAGTCATTAAAAAACTTCAGGTAAATATTGCAAAAATATATGGGGAAGAAACATGTAGTAGAGAGACAATTATTGAATATCCACCTATGAGCTTTTGATTGTGGTAATTTCTTCAATAGATAGTTGCCATTTAAGCAGTTTCTGCACTGTGTATGTGTATATTTGGGAGCAGTTGTGTGATAATCTCTACATCTGTGTGATAATCTCTACATCTAGAAACAAGGGAGTTCATCTTTCTGCATATTAAATAGTAACATCACAGAAACAGAACTGTACCCTATACTTATTCTAGAATTTGTAATCCACAGAAGATCCCCCTCCCCCCCCCCTTTTTTTTTTTTTTTTTTTTGGCTATAGGAACTATAGCTGTATTCTCTTTGAGGCTTATGTTATTTATTATTCATTCAGATGTGTAATTCTCAAAGTGGGTTAATGCTGACTATTTAGAATTTTTGGAAAATCTTAACTACAATACAGTTATATTAATGTCGAATATTGAGATGCTCAGTTTGAAATACTATTTAGTGGACTTACTATTCCACTTGTCACTATCATTGCAGTGCTAGTAGTGAGTTTTGTACATTGTCATTATGGCCTCAAGTGATAGAGGTAGACAATAGGACAATGACAGCAACATAAAGCATGACCCAGAGTCCCCAAGTGGCAGTGATTGTAGGAGGGGATAACTATACAAGATGAAAACCAAAGCAGTGAGGTGGGGGCAGCTGGCATGAGAGACAAAGATGGAATTTATTAACTTAAACACTTATGGCCCCACGATGTACCACAGTATGGTAGGCCTTGGGTGACAAATAAAAATGCAGTCTTTTAATTTTTCTTGTGGAGGAAAGAAGCACTTATATAACCAAAATGCAAGGTTATAAGTGCTACACCAGACACAGGGGCAAAATACTGTAGGAACAAGAGGAGTAAGAAGAGACCGCCAACTGTGAGGTCAGACAAGAGCTCCCAGAAATGCCTGGGCTGGGTCTTGAGTGATTGGCATCAGTTTTCTAGGCAGAGAATTGAGAAGCACTTTCTAGATAGAAGGCCTTGGGTATGTTAAGACTTGAAGGCACAAGGCAATATGTATATCCAGATAACGGCCAGGTCTTTGTGAAGTATGACATGCCGGAGATGATGCCTGGAGGAGCATTAGGTTAAGCCAGAAAAGGTCTGTTGGAGGGAGGAGTTAAAAGTATTGAGGCCAGAAAATAGAGTTTGAGCTCTGATACTGAACAATTTTATGTGTAGTGCTAAGAAATGGTACTGTGTCTTCTGTGTCCTAGAGAATTACTCAAGTTTTTCAGCAAAAGAAGGTCATCGCTAGATTGATTTTACAGAAAGTTAACTTTGTAGTGTATGGAACAGACTAGCAAAGAGAGGATGGAGGACAGAGACCATGTAGACCAGTTAGAAGGTGAAAGTTCCAGGCAGAAGATGGTGAGGAGGGGTACTAAGTCAGTGACAGTGGTGTGGGTGGGTTCAGGATGTGTTTGTGAAGTAAAACATGTGGGACTTAGAAATGAATTGAAAGTGATGGGAGAGTTTAAAGGTGACTCCCAGACATCAGGCTTGGCTGCCCAGCATGATTAGGTTCATTAACTCAAGATAAAGACACGTCCATGAATTCAATAAATATTATGTACCTGCTGTGGACCAAAAACACTGTTAGTGCTGAGGAAAAAACATAAACATGTATTCCTATGCTGAAGGAAGAAGAGAAGCCAAAAGACAGTTGCAGAATAGTTGGACTTGAATGATATAGAGCATTGCCCAAGATACTGAGGAAGTACATAGAGAGTCATCCTGTCCATTCTAGTGGTGGGGACAGGAGGATACTTCTGATAAAACTCTTCTCAAATCACAGAGCCACCCCCCCTTTAAAAGTCATCAGTTTCTAATGTATTTCTTGACCTTTAGTGTTGTTACTGTCATTTAAAATGTAAGGTTATCCAGTGCCGGATTTTCTAGTTCTCTTAGTCTCTAACGATACTTAGAGGCAGAGAGACCAAGTAAATAAATATAATGTCACTCATCAGGCAAACCTATAAAAGCTGAAGTGTCATAGATTTTAAAAAGGGTGGCTATTTGATTGTGGACTGTTTGTGGAGTCTTCACACATTTCTTTTAAAGAAATGAGGTATTTTATTGCAATGCTTTACTGAATATGAGAGAATCCTACACAAATTTTATAAAGCACCTTTACTTTTGGTGGCAAGAGATAATGCTTCTGACCACTCGTTTTTAGAATTCTTGAGATGAAAAAAAAAAAAAGCCAGAATATTAGGTTATAACCAGAAGGAAAGTCATATAAAATGAAACAAAATTGTAGACTAGGGAAAAGATAGAAAATCAAAGACTGATAAATGTATTTAAAATCTCATATTCTAAATTACATTGATCCTTTCTAGTTTGGAGACTCCCCTGCTTTATATACGTGAAGTTTGAATGTATCAAAAAGAAAAACTAAGTTATAATAATTTTGCTTAGCTTTCCTAAGAACTTAAAACATTATTTATATTAATTCATTTATTTTATTTTATTTTATTTTATTTTATTTTATTTTATTTTATTTTATTTTATTATTATCTTTTAGAGAGAGAGAGCATGTGAGCAAGGAAGAGGGGAAGAGGGAGAGGAAGAGAGAATCTCAAGCAGGCTCTATGCTCAGTACAGAGCCCAACAAGGGGCTCGATCCCATGATCCTGGGATCATGACCACTTGATCTCACGACCATGGGATCATGACCTGAGCCGAAATCAAGAGTCAGATGCTCAAATGAATGAGCCACTCAGGTGCCTCCATAGTGTATTTTAAGGTGTATCTCATTTAATTCTCTACACCCTGTGCAGAGGAAAGAAAAGATACTGTCGTTCTCTTTTTTCACATATGTAAACTGAATTGCTGAGAGAGTCAGTGACTTACACAAAGTCACACAGCTAATAAGTGGAAGAAACAGCACCCAGATTTTATGGCATATTAATTGCTAAAATGTTGCAGTGTGCCATCTCTTCTGTAGTTGATTACATTGGGGAGTTGGATTTTTTTTTGGTGGTGGTTGTTATTTGGGCCTCAAGCTCCTACCCTACTTAGATTAATTGCCTTGCAATAGGCCATTATCACAAGGAGGCCCAGGTGAAGCAATCTGAACCCGTCCGTGTAGCTAGAGCCCACTATCTGCAGAGTAGTTCAGAGCATCTGCTGGTCTCAGGGTCCTTGTGCTGAGAACTGCGAGGGGATATATGCCTTAATAGAAGGCTTTTTTTTTTTTTTTTTTTTTTTTTTGCAATAACAAGGTATTTGTGTTTCTTCTGCACTCAAAATGGAATGTGTGACAATGATTTGAATTACTGAGAGGAAATGACCTCCAAATGAGTCTTTAGAATTTCTTAGATCTGTACAGAAGACTTAATGGAATTGTGTGCACTTTAGAGATTTTTTAGAGTCATTCTTTACCATGGCATAGTTTGAAAATATGTTCTTTAATATTTAATCGTATTTTTAATTGTTTTTTTTTTATTCAGAACCAGGTTTTGCTTTTCAAGTTTTTGAGGAGTCTTCTTGACCCAAGGTATGTTCATAAATTTGTTTTTTTTTTTATGTAGATGAAAAATCAAAAGAAATAAATTGAGGTGAAGAAACTGGCCCATGGCATCCAAATAGTATAATCAGCTTTTGATTCTTAGTGTTAGTTTTTGATTAACAGTTTCATAGATTATACAAAATATATGATGAATATCGATTATGTCTTGAGGGAATACTTTTTTCTGTTCAAACATGAGCATACATGGTGAGTTGTTATCAGTGTAAAAAAAAAAATCATGAAAACATGTTTCAGGAGGAATCTGATGACCATCTAGCTTCCCCTTTCTATTCCTGACTTCACTCCTTCCTGTTCTTTATTCCATACTGCTGTGGATTGATAGTTTTACTTTGAAAGTAAACACCTAGTTCCCAGCTCACCTCTGAATTTATTACCTCTTAAATACTTATTTCAAGTGTTAGTTTTTAATAACTTCATGTGGTGGTATGAGAAGCAAAGTTTAATTTTTTTTTTTAAGTGCTGCTGTGGTACTCATCAAATAAAAACTAACCCAGGGAGATGATGAGATTAGTAATGGATTTGTAAGCAAAGCAGCTTTATGTGTGAGATCTTAACATTTTGCTGTGACTAAGCAGAGTACATTGGGAGTTGAGTGGAATAATATTTAACATCCTCTAAGACAGTCACTGTGTCTTAGATGGAAGTATGTGTCAGAATCACCTAAGAAACTTGTAAAAATACAGACATCTGGGCCCAAACTCACAGAATCATTGTGGGTGGGGCTATTTTTGATGTACACCCAGAGTTAAGCCTCAGTGGCATAAGTATAATATTCCAGTATGACATAGTTTTCACACGAGACATACAAACTTTTATGTTGCATTAGAATGTACACTAGTCATTGAAAACAGACATTTGCTGTAGTCTTCATGTCAGTTTGGGTTATTCCAGTATTCTGTGCTATTTTTACATACCCAAAATGCCAGTAGTTTTGTTGATTGTGTACTAATTTTTGAAATCTCAGTCATTTAAATCTAGAGCACGCTATGCTGCATTTAAATTCAGTCATCCAAATGTGCATATGCACGTTTAGAAAATCAGTCTGACTGTGTACCCCAGCACCCCTGTTCAAGACATTTTCAAATTATCTATGTTTTGGTGGTGGTGGTGGTGTTTTTTAATTTAAATACAAGTTAGTTAACATACAGTGTGGTATTGGTTTCAGCAGTAGAACCCAGTGACTCATCACTTCCATATAGCACCCGGCGTTCATCCCAACAATGCCCTCCTTAATGCTCATCACCCATCTAGCCCATCCCCCCACTCACCTCCCCTCCAGCAACCCTCAGTTTGTTCTCTGTATTTAAGAGTCTCCTGGGCGCCTGGGTGGTTCAGTTGGTTAAGCTTCCGACTTCGGCTCAGGTCATGATCTCGCAGTGTGAGTTTGAGCCCCGCGTCAGGCTCTGTGCTGACAGATCAGAGCCTGGAGCCTGCTTCAGATGATATGTCTCCCTCTTTCTCTGCCCCTCCCCCACTCATGCTCTGTCTCTCTGTCAAAAATAAATAAACATTAAAAAAATTAAAAATAAGAGTCTCTTATGGTTTGCCCCCCTCCCTATTTTTATCTTACTTTTCCTTCCCTTCCCCTATGTTTAGCTGTTGTTTCTTAAATTTTACATATGAGACTTATGAGTGAAATCATACGGTATTTGTCTTTCTCTGACTGACTGACTTCGCTTAGCAAAATACACTCTAGTTCCATCCATGTTGTTGCAAATGGCAAGATTTCATTCTTTTTGGTTGCCTAGTAATATTCTATTTTTCATATATACATCTTCTTTATCCATTCATCAGTCGATGGACGTCAAGTTACTTATGTATTAATTCCCTGTTCTCAGAATATCACTGAGGCTAGATACCTTTTTTTTTTTTTAATTTATATTAATCATTTGGCTCTCCCTCAGAGCCAGTATGGGCCCAAGTCTACTTCTGGAATTAACTGATGAAAACATCTTATATGAGAGTTGGGGGTTGGTGGAAAAAAGGATGGGAGGAGCTGGGAACAGAGATGTGAGAGAGAGGTGGGAGTTCTGGGCAGGCTGAGGAAGGAGGCATCCAGTCCCAGCCCTTTCTTTGGGGCCTATGCATCCCTTTTCCCATGGCACAGTTCCTTCTGTTCCTCTCTTGTGTCTGATCTGTTCTCCTAGCACCTGGAGCCTCTTCCCGTAGGACAATTTATTTGATCAAGTCCTTTTTCCCCCGACCATCCTACCTGAGGAGACTCAAGCTAGGAGGACAGAGGAAGTTCAGCTTTGAGCTTGGCCTTTTCTCACATGTAATAAAATATAGAAGATGATATTTACCAAATCTTACTATTTTTAAATTAAAAAAATGCCAGTGTTAGCTAATATGAATATCAATATAGTCATTACTCTGAATGATTGTCCATCACATTTTAGCCTTTTTAAATAAATATGCTTGTTGACTAACCTGAAAAACAAAAGGCGGGGAATAGGGTCTTGTCACATTCTGGGAAACAAGGGAGTATGGAAAAGATACTTAGAGGAAAAAGAGCATCAAACATAAGTAGACTGGCCCTGACTGGCAGTTTTCACTGGCCCACAATGGAGACTGTTTTTGCCTTTGATTCTTCCCTTTTTGTTCTTAAGCAACAGACTTTTTTTTAACAACCAGGTTCTCCTTCTATCACTCAGGAAGCTCTCTTAGCAGCATTCTGGCAAGTAAGGAAAATGAAAGAAAACAGTCATTTTCAGATGGAGACGCTATATGTGTGTGTCATGTCAGAATATTGCTTGTTTTTACTTTTGCCCCCAAAACCTGAGTTAGTAGAATCCTCATTGACGTGTGTGTATGTGTGTGTGTGTGTGTGTGTGTGTGTGTGTGTGTGTGTAGAAATATATATATAGTTTATGCATATTTGATTTAACATTTTTGAGTATTCATTGAATTGTTCTGGAGGGGGTAGATTTTTATTTCGTCAGTAACATTTTTAAAGGGACAAATCATCTATTTGAATTCTTAGGTATATTTCTCTTTATAAATTGTCTTTATTCAATTTCTTTATGTTATCTTTACTATGTAAAAAATGTCCTCAGTAGAATTAATTGACCTATAAAGATATTGGTGGCATCTGTACATAGAAAGATTAGATAATTTTTGGTGGGGGAGTTAATCCTACTGAAACAAATTACTTGCCTGAATTGAGGCCAACAGCTTGGGAGAGAAAGGATTTGCATTCTCTTCCAATTCCCTTCTTTGGGACAGCTGCTACATAAAGCCCACCCCACCCCCACTCACTGTGTGCACTCCTGCTTGCCGAGAATTCTCATGGGAGTTCTCCTGATATATTTACATCCAGATGTAGGCCTTTTGTGCAGTGGGAATGCTTGAAGGATAATACAAAGGACACTGATGGTCTTTGTGGGGCTATGAGCTTACATAAGGAGTAAAGAAAATGTGCAAGTATATTTATATTCACAATATTTTCCTCAGTACACTTCTCTTGGTAATGTCAATTTAGCCTTTGTTAACCATCTCCTGGAGACCTCTGAAATATATGGTATGATTTTCTTGTAGGAAATAAAAAACACATAAAAGTCACATTGTATTTCTAATATTTAATCAAAGTAAAGTAAAAATTGAGCATTGCTAAGAAAATGAGTAGCTTTACCAAGGAGCAAAACATAGATTATGGAAATGGTTATACATTGGATTTAAGTTGAACCTGTCAGTGTTTCTATGGATAATTTTGAGGGGACATTTTAAGATGTTGACTCTCTTGGCGCCTGGGTAGCTCAGTCGGCTAAGTGTTCAGCTCAGGTCATGATCTCACGGTTCATGAGTTCGATCCCTGTGTCGGGCTCTGTGCTGACAGCTCAGAGCCTGGAGCCTGCTTCAGATTCGTTAGTTCTCTCCCTCCCTCCCTCCCTCCCTCCCTCTCTCTCTCTCTCTCTCTCTCCCTCCCTCCCTCCCTCCCTCCCCCTCCCCCCCCTCCCTCCTCCCTCCTTCTCTCTCTCTCTCTCTCTCTCTCTCCCTCCCTCTCCCTCCCTCTCCCTCCCTCCCCCACTCACGCTCTGTCCCTCTCTCAAAAATAAACATTAAAAAAAAAAAAAGATGTTGACCCTCAGTGTTGAAATAGCATATTTCAAAATGAGAATAAAAAATTAGAACATTATGTTCATGAATTTTGACGTAGGAAAATCCATTTCTATTTCATTGAGTGCCTATCAGCTTGGCTGGGCATACCACCAGATATCATATTGTTAAGGTGAATTTTTCTCTACCCTTCAAAGGTTCTTCTGGCTGGATTCAGAATCAAATTGAGATGAGACAGATGAACACGAGAAAGTCAGATTTAATTTCATATGTATAGAACCCCTACATACATGAGAGGTTCAAAGACAGAAAGGTAAAGTGAGATCTGTATGCCATCCTGAACTAAGGAGTGGGATAGGGGCCTGGGGCTTCAGCGGGGAGGAGGGCACTTCACAGGGCAAGAAGAAGAGCAGATGTTGGGTATTTAGGTATTTGCCCTGCCATACAGATGGGTCACTTCAGAAAAAATTGATCTCTAATAATAACTCTTATTCTGGGAAAAGCTCCAAATTTAGATTCTTTTAGATAGTTTATGATGTGGACAATAAAGGCAAAAGAAAAAAATCAAATTTCTTTACAACTTACAGCCCATTGACCAGTCCTTGAGACGTGCCTCAGTGTTCATATTTTGCTGAGGGCAAAAGACAACCTTATCTTAATATTAACCCAACCTCCAGGATCCTGTAAGTCACCTTTAACAGGTAAAAAGTCCTTTGGAAACTTCCTTTATCTCTACCTGTCCCTCCTCCCCCACAGAGAGATGCCAGCAATCATCCTCCAAGCATATAGCCCACTGAGATACATTCTAAGGATCTCATGACTAGGGTTTTACTAGACACTGGTAAATGATCTTTCCTAACAACAGCTAGCCCCTCAAGGTCCTGGAAGCCTTGCTTCCAAGTTCCTTGGAGATTTATGCTATCTCTGACTCCCTCCCAATTTGAAAGTATATAATCAGCCATCCCTCACAACCCACTGCAGCTCTTTCTGCCCATAGGTCCTGTCCCATGCTTTAATAAAACCCTCCTTTCTGCACTGAAGACACCTCAAGAATTCTTTCTTGACCGTTTGCTCCAAACCCCAACATTTTCACATCAGTTAATGGAGGGGCAAAGGTTTCTCTTGAACTCACAGGGTCTTGATTGCCGTCAGCTCAGAACAGTCCATATGCCAGAATGGCACATTTTGAGGAGACTTGTTTCGAACCCTTTAGTGTCTTTGGTTAGTACTTTGCCAGAAGCTCAGATTAAACCTTTTAAATCCTGACATATCATTTCCTAATCTCCAAATCTTTTCAGCTAGCTAGCTAGATAGATATAGAGGGAGGTAGGGAGGAAAGAAAGGAGAAGGAAACAGAGAGAAGGAAACAGAGAAGGAAGGGAGGGAGGGAGGGAGGGAGGAAGGAAGGAAGGAAGGAAGGAGAAGAAAGAAAATAGCCTGCCTGCATTTATTTCTTTATTCCTATAATCAGTACTTCTTTGTAATGAAATTGCTGTCTGCTAAGTACTGTGCTAGAGGTTGAAATGGCTCAAAATTATACTCACATGTTCTCAATCCAGACCTGTTTCTTCTTTTTTATTTTCTCTCCTAGCAAATGGTATTCTCCACCCATTTATTTCACTTAACAATTGACTGAGTAACTACAGCATGCTAAGCACACTGACAGGCATGGAAAGTAAAATAGTGAATAAGATGCCCTGCCTTGACAGAATTTACATTCTGATGGAGGAAATAGACAAGCAAGCAGGCAATTACGTTTAAGTGTCTTCAATAAAATTTTGAGAGTGATGATGGATTCTTCACTTTGCTTTACCTACTCCATTCTACCTTAGCCATACCACACAGAACCAGTCATGACATCAAACTCTTGGATAGCTCCGTACATACGGGAGTCCTCCTCTGTTCTGTTGCCCACTGCCCTGGTTCAGGCACACAGTATCTCTCTCCTGATCCCTCCTGCTGGCCTCCTAACCACCCTTCAAAGCTCTCCTTCTCAAAGTTCTTTCCATTCCCATTATCCAAGGCCAAATACAAATTCCTCATGGTCTTTCTGTCTGGCTTCATTTGCTTCCTTTCTCCCATTTCTCTTTGCCCCTTTATTCCTCCCCAGTACTGACCTGTTTGATTAGAGGAGGCACTATGTGCTGTCATTCCTTCCTTTGCATATGTGTTTCTCCCTTAGTCCACTTTGTTTTCTTGAGAGCAATTTAATGTATGCACTTTATGTATGTGTGTGTGTATATATATATATATATGTGTGTGTGTGTGTGTGTGTGTGTATACATATATGTATATATAATTAGCTATCAAGAGCTCTAAAAGTTATATATGTGCTTTGATCCAGTGTTTCAATTTTGGAAAGTATTTTAAGGAAATACTGTGAAAAAAATGTGGCTGATATTAAATTAACTGTATTCACATTTACATAGTGAAAAAGCTATTTATAAAAGAGGATGGGGAGGTGACTAAGTAAATACTAAGGTACATGAGCAAAATTGAATACCAAATTGGCAAACATGGCAATGTGAATGTAAAAATAATGCTAAACTGGAAAAATACGTTAACAAGACATAGTTTGCATACGTACTGTATGTGTATATGATTGAATGATAAGAGGACATGTACAGATGTAGACCGATCTGTAGACTGGTAGCTTAATGTTCACTATATTCTTTGCCCCCATAGATTTGCTTATGTTAATAATAAATATGAGAGCAATTATAAGTAGTTTGGAAGGGTCTGCTCTTTGCTTTTAAATTTTTTGAAACAAAACTAAGATATAAGTGCCATGTATTAAAGTTTTTTTTTTAATTGCTTCATGTGTATTTAAAGAAGTCTTTCCAAACACCTGTTTTTGTTTTCTATTTACAGTGAAAAGGACACATTTTAAGGTTCTGCGTGATTTTTGTAATCCTACCCTTTCTTTTCTATTTATGTTGCTATTTTTTATTTGTTGCTTTCATTGCCTTGTTTTTTTGTTTCTTTTTTTTTTTTTGTTTTTTGTGGGGTTTTTTTTGGTATTCTACTTTTCTGCCTTTGGTTTTAATTGAGCATTTTATATGATTCCATTTTTTCTCTTCTCTTAGTATATCGATTATATTTCTTTTTTTACTTCTTTCAGTGGTTGCCCTTCAGTTGGCAGTGCACATTTATAACTAATCCAAGTCCAGTAACAGATAACACTATAGTGCTTCATGCGTAGTATCAGTACCTTATGATAAAGGATTCCTAATTCCTCCCTCTTATCCCTTATAATATTTGCTGTCATTCACTTAACCATAAACCATAATCACTGAATACATCGTAACTATTATTCTTTTGGACAAATTGTCTTCTGTATATGTGCCGCCGAAGCGAGCACAGGACAAATTGTTTTCTGTTAGATCAGTTAAGAATAAGAAAAATAAAACATTTATTTTACCTTAATTTATTCCCTCTCTAATGCTCTTTATGTAGATGCAGATTTATGACCTATATCATTTTTCTTCCTTCTGAAGAACTAACATTTCTTGAAAGGCAAGTCTACTGATGACATATTCTCACAATTTTTGTTTGTCTCAGAAAGTATTTCCCCTTCACTTTTGAGAGATAATTTTCCTGGATACACAATTGTAGGTTGGTGGGTTTTTTCTTCCAAGACTTTAAATATTTCATTCTGCTGTCTTTTGCTTGCATGGCTTATGGAGAGAAGTGTAGTGTAATTCTTAGCCTTGCTTCTCTGTAGGTAGTGTTTTCCTTCCCTCCGACTTCTTTTAAGATTTTCTCTTTGCCTTTGATTTTCTGCAGTTTGAATATAATATGCCTAGGTATAGATTTTTGCTGTTTGTCCTCTTTGGTGTTCTCTGAGGTTCCTGAATCAGTAGTTTGATATCTATCATTAATTTGGGGAAATTCTCAGTCATTATTGCTGTGCAAATATTTCTTTCCCATTTTCTCTTTCTTCTTATGGCGTTACCTTTTATATTTGTGCCACAGTCTTTGGATATTCTGTTCTGGGTCTTTCTGCCCTCAAGTTTCTTTTCTCTTTGTGCTTCAGTTTGGGAATTTCTATTGACATGTTATTGACACACCTTTAAACTCACTGATTCTTTCCTCAGCGGTATCCAGGCTGTTGATGAGGCCATCAAAGGCATTCTTAATTTTATTTAGTGTTTTTTTCATTTCTAGCATTTTCTTTTGATCCTTCCTTAGAGTTTCCATTTCTCTGCTTACTTTACCCATCTGTACTTACATGTTGTCACTTTTTCCAGTAAGAGCCCTCAGCATATTGATCATAAGTTTTAAGATCCCATGTAATAAATCCAACATCTCCGGCATATTTGTGTTTGGTTCTGAGGCTTGCTAAATCTCTTCAAACTGTATTTGTTGTTGTTGTTTTTTATGTTGTCTTGTAACTTTTTATTGAAAGCTGGAGATAATGTACTGCATGAAAGGAACTATGGCAAATAGGCCTTTGGTGTGAAGTTTATGTTTATCTGGTTAAGCGTGAGGCTTTGCTTACTGTTTGCCGTAGCGGTAGTTGTCTGATCCTGAAAATTACTTCGGTGTCCATGTTTTTCTCTCCCTGGTTGTCTTTAGATTTCCCTAGAGACTTTTCGTAAAGTCTGAGCTGTGTAGTTCTTTCGGTTCTTTTCCCCTGTTATTATATAGGCATGCCCTATTGATGTCGTGGTGAGGTGTGGTGGAGGAGAAGCATTCTTTAGTCCTGTGATTAGTGTTCACTCTTGGTGAGTTGTGTCTCTGGCAATGACCCTCCCAAGTACTTCTCAGTAACCCCCTTGTACCCCTTTAAGTGAGACAGGAAGGCTAGAGAGGGCTGGATGTGGTTATTTCTCTTCCCTCAGCTTGGTTAGTCTCTGCTAAAATAGTTTCCCTTGAGGGCAGTTGTATTACTTTGCAAGGCCCGCCTTCACAAAGTACCACAACTGTGTGGCTAAACAACAGAAACTTATTGTCTCAGTTGTGGAGACTGGAAGTCCAAGATAAATGTTGGGAGGGTTGTGAGAAAGAGTTCCATGTTCCTCCTCTACTTTCTGGTGCTTTGCTGGCAATCTTTGTCATTCCTTAGCTTGTGAAAGCATCACCCTGATTTCAACCTTCATTTTCACATGCATTCTCCCTGTATGTATGTTTATGTCAGAATTTTCTCTTCTTTTAAGGACACTGGTTATGTTGGATTATGAGTCCACCTTACTCCAGTATAACCTCATCCTAACTAATTACATCTACAAAGTCCTGTTTCCAAATAAGGTCACATTGTGAGATATCGGGAGTTGGGACTTCAACGTATGAATTTGCAGGGGACATAATTCAGTCCATAGCAGGCCTTGTTAAGAAGAACAAAATGCTCTGGATATATTTTTAAACGGCCACTTTTCTCCTCTCTGGTACTGGAAGCATGACTGGATTTTTCTCCGGTCTTCACAATGAGAACCTGGTAGCTCCTCAAGATAAAATCCATGAAAGTAGGGAAACTCCCCCCAAGACTCGGCCCCCTAGGATATTTAATTCTGCAGTCTGTCCACACCGAATCTCTGGCATTTTGTCATTGACGGCTGAAGTTTTCCTACCCCAGTGTACCAGCTCCAGCAGTGGTGGCTTCTGCTCCAGTAGGCTGTGATCATTTATACCCACCTGTCTGTTGCTCTCTAACTCAGGGGTGGCAGCTGGCCCCACCACTTCAGCTCTCAGGTAGATGGAACAAGAGTTGTTGATTTTCTGTTTGCTCAGCATTTTTCCTGAGAGGATGGAGGTGTTAACTTTCAAGCTCTTTACATGCCAGACCAGAAACTAAATGTCTTTGTTCTCTATATGTTCAGAATTATATGTGGATATCAGATTTATGTAGTCTGACCCAGCATCAGTTCAAACCGTACCTCTGAAAACTGTTGAAAGAATGTCTCTGCAGTGGGGTCACAGAACTGCATCTCTTTTGTCTCTCTAGTTCCATCTATCACTTTGGGGAGAGAATGGCATCAGGCATCTCATCCAGACCTACAAATGCCCCAATTTAGGTATTATGCCGAGGTGGCAGGACCTGCACCTTCCCAGTCTTTCTTTGAATTAGGCCACATTAAGACAATTCTTGCTAGTGGGATCACTGGCATATTTCAGTGTTAGGGAGAGCTTTGCAGTAGGAAGAAAGTACACATTACAAATAACCTCAGCATTCTTCTTATTACCATTTTTAATAGTATTTTGGAAAAGTTGTTTTAGCTTACCCTGTGAGATTTAATTGAAATCTGTACAACATTGGAATGATCCAGATACACTTTTTTTTTAATGTTTATTTTGGGAGAGAGAGTGTGTAAGTGGGGGAGGCGTAGAGAGAGGGCGAAGACTGCCAAGCAGGCTCCACACAATCAGTGCAGAGCCTGACGTGGAGCTCGACCCCACAATCTGCGAGATCATGGCCAGAACCAAAATCAAGAGTTGGGCGCTCAACTGACTGAGCCACCCAGGCATCCCCAGGTACTCTTTATACCTGATGAAGTTATGAAACTAAATTATTTTTCTATGAAAATCATTAGGCTCTTATTTCTGTTAGCTTATAAAAGCCATTTTTCCTCTTTATGCAAGAGAACATTGAAAACAATACACTTTCTCTTTTGTGAATATCAGAAAGAGAACAAAAATTCTATTAAGTTTTGGGAAGGACATCTTTGACACTAGTATCAGACTAGGGAAATGGAAAGTGAACAAGTCCCCTGAAGACCTGAATTACATCTGCTGTTACATTTATTTGATGTGGCAGAATCTTTGCCATTAGACAGAACGGTGCCCTTGTCTGCTTTGGTCTGCGCCTCATAAAAGTTGATAAGGAAGTGTGGCTGTTCTGTATGAGGGATACTGTCATCTCTGCCTGACTTAGAGAGCCATCATGGAGAGCCACACCTACTATGTTCTTTCTTGCAACGGATGGGTTTCCACCTAAACCAGTCTCCTGTCTGGTTTGTGAGGCGTTACTGTTGTTACAATTCCATGCGCATTTTGTGGGTATTGTCTTTGCTGCCTATAATAATGCCTCTTAAAAAGTGTTTTTCAGGCAGATTGGCACATTCACTTATGTTTTGTTCAAAGGACATGGGATTACATTGTGGCATTTTTAACATGGAATGTAAAATGGAAAACTGGAAGCTCAGGTTAACAACCTTGTAAAACAACTTGATTAGAATGATAACTCCATGGACAATAATTGTCTTCACTCTCGTGTGTTGTGAATGATGTATTTGAGTTTTCAGTCTAAAAGGTACCAAGCAGTCATCAGTACGCCACTACCTCTAAGGACTGGTTATATGGGGATGAGCAGAGAATTCAAGCAGTCAGGATTTAGGCTAAGCTGAGGTGGCCCTAAGTTGTCAGCACAAGTTACCGGGAGATTGTGAAATTCTCTCCCTCAGAAATGTAGAGTAGTCTAGACTGGCCTATTTTTGTGCAATATTTAGAGTGAAGGGGAGAGACCAGACCAGACTTTTTTTCATCTCCCTGCAACATTTATTTTCTTTGTCAAATATTTTTATCAGAATTTTAGAGTCATTTTAATGACATCATTTATTCAAAACTGAAGCATAGTTTATCCTTCCCAGTAACAGCCAAATGTACAAGATCATAATTTTAAATTATTTATCACAACCTGAGTAAGTGTGAATGTTTTCCCCAACCTGAATTTTTGGGTATGGTTGGTGTGCATGTATTTCACAAGGCATATAAGTACTCTGCTTTAAAACAACACAGGAAACAATGGGTACTGGTGAGTATGTGGAGAAAGGGGAATCCTCTTGTACTATTGGTGGGAATACAAACTGGTGTAGTCACTGTGCAGAACAGTATGGACTTTCCTCAAAAAGTTAAAAATGGAACTACCCTATAACCCACCAATTACACTACTAGGTATTTACTCATAGGCTACAAAAATACTGATTTGAAGAGGCACATGCACCCGGATATTTATAGCAGCATTATCAACAATAGCCAAACTATGGGAAGAGCCCAAATGTCCACTGATTGATGAATGGATAAAGAAGATATGGTATATATACACAATGGAATATTACTCAGCCATCAAAAAGAATGAAATCTTGCCATTTGCAATGATGTAGATGGAGCTAGAGTGTATTATGCTAGGCAAAATAAGTCAGAGAAAGACAAATACCATATGATTTCACTCATATGTGGAATTTAAGAAACAGAACAGATGAACATAGGGAAGGGAGGGAAAAAGAGAGAGATGGAAGCAAGCCGTAAGAGACTCTTAACTATAGAGAACAAACTGAAGGTTGATGGAGGGAAATGGCAGGGGATGTGCTAAGTGGGTGATGGGTATAAAGTAGGGCTCTTGTTGGAATAAGCACTGAGTGTTATATGTAAGTGGTGAATCCCTAATTCTACTCCTGAAATCAATATTACAATATATGTTAACTAGAATTTAAATAAAATTGAAATTTAAAAAAATGACAAGAGAAAGTCTAGTGTATGCCTTATAAAAATCTACCTTTTATATATACTTAAGTGTTTATATCTTATATGTCATTGCTATGATTAAAATAGAAATTCCCAAAAGAATAGATAACGTTTAGGTTTAAAACATATAGTTTTGATACACTAAAGTTAACAGTGGCAAAGCAGATAGCTAATAGAAGAGTAACAGAAGTAGCTTTGAGAAGGGAATATAACAATTTGTATTTATGTGCAAGACTGTGAAGCAGCAGTCAGAAATGGGTGTAAGTGTATTAGTTTATTAAAGTTTTCATTATGTTGATGTTGCCTGATCATTTCCCAGCAGACATATTATTTCCCTCACAAATGAATGCATCGGAATCTATTCATCTGAGTGATTTGCTTGGTTTGATGCATATTCACATCCTTAGTACTTGTAAAGAGTTTTGTCAATAAGTGTTCTGGAAAGAATTAAATACTGGGATTTATTGGCAGATGCTTATGTCTAGTCTTAATTTGCTCCATAGTCTTGCATTTATAAGACATAGTAACAGAAGTGTGGCGTAGATAAAATATTAACACTACCTACAATATGACATAAACATCTGAGAAGTACACCAGCTCACCTTAATGTTAACGATCATCGATTAGCATTCCCTTTTTCTTTTACGTGGGCATATTCTGTTGGGACAAAACGTTGATCTTACATAAAGACCCATCGTTCCCCTGTGATTATCATGTGCATTTTCTATTTGGTCCGTGTAGAGCTTTCTGACAGCATTCATTCACAGCTGAATCTGATTTCATAGCCCTAGTCCTTGTCATTTGCACCCCTCTATCCTGTATTTGGTTCCCCTTTTTTGAAGGCCATCCAGCACATTATTGCCTGTCCAGTTCAATTCAGTGTACATTTACCGAGTGCTTATTTATTATGTGCCAAGACTGTGTGAGTGCTGGGAGACATTGAATGCAGCAGTCTTTGCTCTCCGAGTTTATAGTGTAGTTGGGACCTAGACACTTAAAAAGATAATTTTCATGTTACATAGGAAGAACTAAGGTGATGCTGTACTTAAGGAATAACCAGTTACTTACCTAAATCCTGCTTTAAAGGCAGCTGTGAACTAACGAAATGAAACTCGAACTTAGAGATTTACAGCCAATTTGAGGACATACCGAATTAGCCCATCAGCAAGTATTGACAGCTCCAAGCAGCAGAGCTTAATTAATGAGTTCATCAGTCAACCTCTGGTAGGGACTGAGTGTCACAAAACTCTTAGTTTAGGAAAGATTTCCTATGTCTAAATATAATTCCTCTTTCTCTAGCTGAAGGCTCTTACTGGTAAAAATAGGAGGGCTATTTACCATTATTTATAGGACCTTTATAACCTCAAATTGTTCTCTGCGGAGTCAGAGATTCCCGCCTATGACTGTTGGTGTGCTGCACATGGGTCACAGGTGTGCCTAGAGACGGATCCCCTCAGCTCTTGGGGTGGGTCTTGGGGTACCCATAGTCCCCTGTGATCAGTCTTACTTTGTTCTGATGGGCCATGCAAATGCTGTCCTTCTCTGTATGCGTGATGTGAGAAGAGCTGGGAGATGTTGCTTTAAACCATCTGCCTTAACGTTTCTTCACAAAGCTAGTTTCCCAAGCAGTTTTGTATCTTATTAACCCTATTCCAGTTCTTTACATAAGGAGCTTTAGTTGAGGTGAAGAAAAGATAGGGCTCTCAAAAGGAACTGACTTCTTTTAAAGATGATTTGTATGTCTGTAATGAGCAGTAGTTGATTTTCTAAATAATTTCTTTTGGCCACCAGTAGTTGAGTGTCCACTGTGATAAAACTAATTCTGTTATTTCTCTAGCTTTTTTTTTTCCTTTTTTTTTTTTTTAAAGAAAGCTCTGCATCCAACGTAGGGGTTGAACTCATAACTTTGAGCTCGAGTCACATGCTCTACCGATTGAGCTACCCCGGCACCCCAGTATCTCTAGCTTTTGTTGTAGGTATTCTGAATAGTGGGCTTTGGTGACTAGCTGACATACAAAATAAATGAACACATGAATATTGTGTGTCCTACTATTGATCCACTTTATAAATTTGTTTTAGTAGCGTGTAAATAACTAGCCCTTACAACATGCAGGGTACTGTTGCAGGCTTTAAGAATTCGTTAGTGAGAAGATACCTGGTACCTATCCTCAAAGAGTTTATAGTCTTTAGATAAGGAAGATAATTAAGGAAGTAGTTACAACATGGTGTGATTGGTGCTACTAACGAAGTATGGTAGGGCCAGTTGTTGAAAGTGGAAGATGGTTTACTATATATAGTTACTCGTGGATCATTGGTTAATTTTTGTTTCTTCTCGAGCAACAGTACAACTTTGGTATTTATTTAGAGGAGCTTTCACTGAATATTATTTCCTTAATTATTCACTATAAACTGAGAACTGTTGTGATTTAGACTGTGTCTGATATAATACACAGCTCACCCTAACACCCTAAGTAAAAGTGAGACCTTCAATTCACAATTTTATGTCACCAGAAGGGAGTTTTGCTTTTAAGGTTGACATACTTTTTACCTGTCATTACATACTTAATGACAGATGTGATGAATTAATGCCGTTCTCTTTCTATTTATGTTTTCAGGGAAGGTATTCATGTAAATCAGGAATCGCTGCAGATGCCTCCCTCTGTTACGGAGCAGTTCATTGAGCTGTTGTGTCAGTTCGACCCAAACCAGGTTATAGAGACGCTGCAGATCCTTGAGTGCTACCGCCTGGAAGAAACCATCCAGGTAAGACCTGGAATGCAGAGCGGATGTGAGTAAACTCATCCTAACCATTCACCAGTTTAAACATGAGCAAAAGGAGACTAACATAACATAGCCCCCGGGATCGAACCCAAATAGTCTGCCTCCACAGTGCCTGCTCTACATTGCTGTGGTAAACTGCTGTCCCTTTATTCCAGTAAAGTCAGAAACAGCGCATGTCCATTGCTGTTACTAATCAAGTTTCACAGACATTCTAGCCAACACACAAGCCAAGACAAAGGAATACAATAAATATATTAAAAGGAGAAACCAAGCTCTTGTTTGTAGGCTCTGATGGTTAGATAGCTTGCTGTGCATAAGACAGGCTCAGTGGCAGTCAGTAGTCTCAACACGGTCATTGCCTTGGGTCCCCTCCCTTGTTTTCTCCTGTTTCCACATGAACATGACTATGTGCATGTGTGTGTGTGCATGAGTGTACGTATACACACATACATATTCTGATCAATAAGAGGCTAGTATTTAAAATTTATTTTTAAACTACTGTTATATATCCTTTCCTTTATTATCAATACTTACGAAACAGTAATCTCTATTCCCTGTGCCACCTTCTGAACTACTCACACTTTAAAAATTTTTTAAGTGTAAAATATTTAAAGTATATAGAATTGTACAGAATTTCAAATATCAGTGTACCCACCAACCCAGTTTTATAGATGTTCATGTTTGACATACTGGCTTTAAATCTTTGTTGTTTGTTTTAGAAATCATCCTCTTTCCCCTCCTCCCCCCCCCCCCTCCCCGAGGTTACCACCAACCTGAAGATGGGAAGCATATTCTTCCCATCTGTGTTTATTTTTCCTATAAAATGCATGATACAGAAATAGCACTGCTAGGAATTTATTCAAGGGATACAGGAGTGCTGATGCATAGGGGCACTTGTACCCCAATGTTTATAGCAGCACTTTCAACAATAGCCAAATTATGGAAAGAGCCTAAATGTCCATCAACTGATGGATGAATGGATAAAGAAATTGTGGTTTATATACACAATGGAATACTACGTGGCAATGAGAAAGAATGAAATATGGCCTTTTGTACCAACGTGGATGGAACTGGAGAGTGTTATGCTAAGTGAAATAAGTGATACAGAGAAAGACAGGTACCATATGTTTTCACTCTTATGCGGATCCTGAGACACTTAACAGAAGACCATGGGGGAGGGGAAGAAAAAAGAAAAAAAAAAAGAGGTTAGAGAGGATGGGAGCCAAAACATAAGAGACTCTTAAAAACTGAGAACAAACTGAGGGTTGATGGGGGGTGGGAGGGAGGGGAGGTTGGGTGATGGGCATTGAGGAGGGCACCTGTTGGGATGAGCACTGGGTGTTGTATGGAAACCAATTTGACAATAAATTTCATGTTAAAAAAATAATAAAAAAATAAATAAAATGCCTGACACAGTCTTCCATGTTTATAGAATTTGTAATAATGGTATCATATAGAACATACCCTATTGCAAATTGCTTTTTTATTAAATTTTTTAAATTTATCAATTTTTATACATGTAGAATTAGCTCATTCATTTTAATGATCATATAATATCAATTGAATGAGTATGCCACAGTTTATTTCCCTATGGATAGACATTCAAATTGTTTCCAGTCCTTCACATCCTAAATAATGCTACCTTATACATCTTTGTATGAACCTTCTTATGTGCCCATGTGAGCTTTCTCTAAGTAATTACCTGGAAGCGGAATTCTTAGACAGTAGACTAGCTTATTCTATTGTTACTGCCAAGTTGATCTCCTGTTTGTTTCTATTCTCACCATCAATGTTTGGTATTTGTTATTTTTCCACATTCTAGTTGATTCCTAACATTTTTTGGCTTTTTTTTTTTTTAAAAGTTTATTTATTTTTGAGAGAAAGAGAGAGAGAGCTGGGGAGGGGCACAGAGAGAGCGAAAATGAGAGTGAGAGTGGGAGTGAGAGAGAGAGAGAGGGAAAATGAATGAGAACCCCAAGCAGGATCCACACCCTCAACGCAGAGCCTGACTCAGGGCTCAAACTTATAAACTGTGAGATCATGATCTGAGCAGAAATCAAGAGTCAGACACTTAACCAACTGAGCCACCCAGGAGCCCTACACTTTTAGACTTTTAATTTTTGCCAGCATGATGGGTATCATTGATTATTCATGACATTGAACATCTTTCCATATGTTTAATGACTTTCAGTTTTTTTTTCTCTGAATTATCTGTTCATATCATTTGCCCATTTTTCTACTGAGTTTTTGCCCTTACTGATTTGTAGAAATTCTAATTTCTGCATCTCTAATCCTTCACTGATTTTATATGTTGGGGATGCCTTCTTCCAATGTATTGTGGCATGTTTTTTTTTAATTTGGTTTCTAGTGACTTCTATGTTAATTTATCATTCTTTTCCTTTAAGGTTTAAATTTTTGTGTGTGAGTCTTCCTTTTCTACCTTGATGGTATAAAAGATATCCTCTTACACGAGTTTTATAGCTTAGCTTTTTACATTTAGGCTTTTAATCCATCTGGAATTAATTTTTGTAAACAGATCAAGGGAGGGATTTCTGTATTTTTTTTTCCCCTGTGTATAACCGGTGGTGTATGTGGTATTTCTGGTATCCTTTCCTCACTGATTCATAATGCCATTCTGCTGTATACTGAACTCTCAGATATACATGGATCTTTTTGTGGAATCTCTTCTGTTCATTTGGTCATGTCTTTCCTTTTACTGTTACCACATATTTTAAATAATATAGCTTCACAATAAGGCTTATTAATTTGAAAGAAGAGTCTTCCCTCCTCATTGTTTTTCTTTAAAATTCATGTGTACTCTTAGACTCTTACTATTCTACATCAAATTAGGAATCATGTTGTCATCTTCCTTTAAAAAAACAAAAAACAGGGGCACCTGGATAGCTCAGTAGGTTAAGCGTCTGACTTGGGCTCAGGTCATGATGTCACGTTTCGTGAGTTTGAGCCCCATGTTGGGCTCAGTGCTGACAGCTCAGAGCCTAGAGCCTGCTGCTGATTCAGTGTCTCCCTCTCTCTCTGCCCCTCCCCCACTTTTGCTCTGTCTCTGTCTCTCAAAAATAAATAAACATTAAAAAAAAATTTAAAAACCAACAAACTTCTGGCATTTTGATGAAATATATACAATGAATTTATAGGTTAATTCAGGGAAGATTGACATCTTACAACGTAGAGTCTTCACATTCAGGAACATGGTTGTCTTTTTAAAAGCCTTTTACGTTCTTTAGTGAGGTTTCAACAACTTTTATATGATATACGAGGTTCTTGCAAATATTATCTTAAATTTGTTCCTAGATACTTACACTTTTTGTTAACAATGTGGAAGGAAAGTTTTTGAAATGACATCTTTGTCGATTGCTGCTGCTGTAGGTTACTAATTTTTATGCATTGTTTTGTATCAAAAAGAATCTGAATTCTTTCTTCATTTAAATAGTTTCTAGATTTTTTAATGACAATACTATTTTTCAAGAATAATGGTAGTTTTTCTTGTCTTTAGCTTTTCTTTCTTTTCTTTTAAAAAATTTTTTTTTTACATTTACACTGTTTTCTCTCTCTTACCAGATGTCTAAGAGCTCCAGGATATTATTTAGAAACAGTGATAGTATGCAATCTTAACCTTGTTTCTGATTTTAAAGGGAATGGGTCTAACATTTTACATTAAATATGCTGTTTATTTTAGGATTTTGATAGATAATTTTTAATAAATTAAGAGTTCAATTCTCAGTTTAGGTAAGAGTGTTTTGTTTTTGCTAAGAATGGGTACTGCATTTTATCAAATACTTTTTCCTGCATTTATTGAGATGATCACACTTTTCTCCTTTGAACCTGTTTATATGCTAATAATGTTATTTGTGCCTCTCTTTTTTCTTGCTGCTAAGAAAGTTTTATTCTACTTTATTAGTCTTTTCAAAGACTATTTTGGGGTTTGTTGAAACTCTGTACTGTTTCTCTGTTGTTTCTTTCCCATAGCATTATTTTCTGCACTTAATATCTTTCATTTATCTTCTTAGTTTACTTGGTATTTCATTTTTACTAATTAGAAACTTTTAGTTTATTGATTCTTATTAAGATCTCACTTATACATATGTGTTACCTTTTTTCCAGTGGATATACTCAGTCAGGTAAATGAAAACTTTAAACTAAACAATAGTGAAGAAAAAAGTGAATGAACATGGTTTAGTTAGAACTGCCAAGATGGGCAACTTCTAACACTAGAAAGTCCAATATTTCATATTACACTGGAAAGTAATGTACTACTGAGGTATGAATTCATTATTTACTGTCATATTGTTTTCATCTTTAGTAGGATCCTCTCCACAATCAAGATTTGTGAACAAAAATCCTTATCATTTCTTCTTTCCTAGATTACCCAGAAGTATCAACTTCATGAAGTTACTGCCTATCTATTAGAAAAAAAAGGAGATATTCATGGGGCCTTCTTAATAATGCTAAAGGTAATATTTTACTATATTTGCTTTGTCATTTTCTGTCCACGCCTCCATTCATCAATCTGTCTTTTTATTGAGATATAATTGACCTGTAGCATTGTGTAAGTTTTCATCAGTCCATCTTCATTTCTTGTGTGTCAAAGTAAGTTGCAGACAGTATTGCATCTTACCACTATTTTTATCATGACTAGAGTTTAGTCATTGGGTAGAACATTTCTTTCTGGTATACTTTTAAGGTGAAATTTATATACAATAAAGTGCACAAGTCTTAAATGTGTCATGTACTGAGTTGTGACAAATGCATACACCTATGTCCCTAGTCCCTAACAAAATAGAGAACATTAGCTTCATCAGAGAAAGTTCCTTCATGCCTCTTCATACGCATTCCCACTTTTGTCCCCCCACAGATCATCATTTTTCTGTTTTTTTTTTTCACTGTGAATTAGTTTTACCTATTTTATGCATTCATGCATTCATGGGTTCCTCCCTTAGTAGTCTTGTATAATTCTCCTTTCACCATATTTTTGAGATGTATCAGTAGTCCGTTTCTTTTATTGCTGAATGGTATTGTACGAATATACTACTATTCATTCAGTCTCTTGATGATTGACACCTGGGCTATTTCTAGTTTTTGGCTATTAAGAGTAAAGCTACTACGATCACTTTTGTACACAAATATTTTCATTTTCACAGGAAAATGTCAGTACCAAGGACTGGAATCCCTAGGTCATAGGCTAGGTCTAGGTTTTAGGTCTATAAGATATTACCAGACCTCTTTCCAAAGTGGTTATTCCATTTTACATCCTCTCCAATAATGTATAAGAGTTTGGGTTGCTAATTCTCACCAACAGTTGATGTTCTATCAGTTTTTCACAAAAATTTTTATCCATTTTTAAAATTGTTATGCCTACAATAAAAACTTATCATTTTGGTGGTATTAAGTATAGTCACATTTTTGTGCAATCGTCACCACTATCCCTCTCCAGAACTTTTTCAACTTCCCAAACTGAAACTCTATACCCATTAAATGGTAATCTCCCATTCCTCCCACCCCACATCCCCTGGCAGCCCCCATTCTTTATGACTCCATGAATTTGACTACTCTACCTCACATACATGGAATCACACAGTATTTGCCTTTTTGTATACATTAATCATAAAGTCTTAAAGAGTTACCCATGTTGTAGCATGTGCCAGAATTTCATTCAGTTTTAAGGCTGGATAGTACTCCATTTTATGTATATACCAAATTTTGTTTATTCATTCATCTGTTGGTAGACACTTGGGTTGCTTCTGCCTTTCAAACTTTGTGAATAATTCTGCCATGAACATGGGTGTACAAACATCTTTTCAAGACTCTGCTTTCATTTATTCTGGGCATACAACCAGAATGGAATTACTGAATTAAATGAAAATACTATTTTTAATCTTTAAAGAATTGCCATACTGCTTTCCATAGTGGCTACACCATTTTACATTCTCATCAGAAACGCACAAAGGCTTTTAATTTCTTTACATTTTCTCCAACACTTGCTTTTCTCTGTTTTCTTGTTGGTAGCCATTCTAATAAGTGTGAAGTATTGTATCAGTTTTTTAAATACTGTTATGTAGCAAAGGAATAGATTAGGGATATCCTCTCTTCCTATATATGTATGTATGTGTATCCAGCACACATGCAGCAACATGCAGAGGAATGGAACTGGACCACTTTCTTACACCATACACAAAAGCAAATTCAAAATGAGTGAAAGACCTAAATGTGAGACAGGAAACCATCAAAATCCTAGAGAAGAGTACAGGCAGCAGCCTCTTTGACCTTAGCTGCAGCAAAAATGTGACTATACTTCTTACCAGACATATTTCAGGAGGCAAGGGAAACAAAAGCAAAAATGAACTATTGGGACCCCATCAAGATAAAAAGCTTCTGCACAGTGAAGGAAGCAATCAACAAAACTAAACGGCATCTGACAGGTCAGATTATATGGAAGTGATGAATCACTAAATTCTAGTCCTGAAACCAGTACTACACTACATGTTAACTAACTTGAATTTAAGTTAAAAAAGATATTTAGAGCAAGGAAAAAAAAAAAAGAATTTCTTTATTGGCTTCTAGTTTTTCTCTAGCTGTGTAATCATAAAACAGGCCAGGAAGAATATTCCACAGAGGTTTTGTGTAAGCTCTCAACCTCTTTTAATGTAGAAGTTATCCCTACATCTCTTTTTTCCTTGTCGTCTATTTGTTGGAGATATCGTGAATCTAGTTTTAAAGGATAGTTAAAAGTATTCCTGGCACGGATGGGGGAAAGAGAGGCAGTATATCCTTGAAGGGAATAACACCATCATTTACAAAAGCATAGGAGTACAAAGAAATACGAAAGACTAGGAGAGCAGCCAGCATTTTACTAGGGCTCCACTATCCATGTGTTGGCAGGCTAGAAGCAAAGGCTGGGTGCAGATCTGGGAAGATTTTGTAGGACACCCTAAAGAATTAGGACAGACTCTGTTGTTCACACAAGATCAACTAAAAGTTTATAAGCGAAGGAACTGATACAGTGTTGTTTCATTAAGACTGCTCTGGTTAGGTAGGAGACTGAGGGGCAGGTAGAAAAGGGGGAGGTTCATCTTAGGGAGGAAGCAGAGAGCACTTGCCAAGCTGGGTAGTGTGGGTGTGAATCTGTGAGGCTTGAGCTGGAGGCAGTGGTGGTGGTGGAGTGGGAAGAGGATTGGATTTGAGAACTTTTGATCTTTGAATATAGTATGGAGGAAGTAAGAGGAAGTGGTTGATGACAGTTGTATGCCTATAAGGGACAGTTTTTAGCCTATAAGGGACCTCAAGAAAAAGAGCAAATTTGGAGTAGGAGGGATATATTAAAGGCCAGTCTCAGTGTATAGTAATATCTGGAATATCAGTAATGCTGGACTATCAGTTAATGCTTTCTAAGGATCCTAGTATTCGGTTAGAGCAGTGGACACTGCAATTGCATATTTAGAGGTGCCACACTCAAGGCTGTGCCCTCTGCTGTGGAGACAGTCTTGTATGTTCTTTCTTATTCGCTCTCACCCCTTTTTCTCATAGCCCAGTGTGAATTTTATTCCCTTATACAAAGCTTGGATAAATCCTACTCCTAATTACCCTGCTAGAGAATGTCATTGATGACTATATGGTGGTACAACAGAAGCAGAGTGGGGCAGATTAAGTGACACTTGATATTTTGGGTCCCCTTCGGTACTGCTAGCTCTGCTTTCTGTATACACAAGAATTCTCTTCTGAATGACAGTAAGGGTCATTCTTTATAACCTTGTTTTTTCTTGTAAAATATGTAGTTCAAATATTTGTGGATTAGGTAACAGTGTTCCTCTTACCTCCTGTGTTTTTGTTTTGTGTTTTTACCTCCTAGAGACTACAAAGCAAACTTCAGGAGATAACACATCAAGATGAAAGTAAGTTTCTGAGTATAATTTACAATTATTTCTTCCCATGGACCTCATGTTTTAAAAGATTTTGTCTAACAAACTGCATTTATTGACTAATAATTACGTCGATCCGCATAAATACTTGAACATTGATCCCAATTTTAGCTTGTTTTCAAGAGCTCCTAATAGGAAATCATGTAAACCATTGTGGCTTTGTGGTGCCATCAGTGGAGTTCAGGGTACAGAAAAGTAGGCACTTTTCACTGGTATTATTTTTTTTATTATATTTCTCTGCCAATTTTTAGTTATATATAAATAAGGTGCATAACTAAATATTACTGTAATACCCAAATATTACTAAATATTACTAATATACCTAAATATTACTGTAATATGCTAAGCAATAGCAAATCAGAGCTTCTAATGAGGAATAGCCAGTGTTTTCTGCACTGCATTTATGTAATTTTTAGCACAAAGCAGTAAAACTTGACAGTATGGAATGTTAAATGGCCTTGTCACAGATAGATACAAAATTCCCATCATTTTCCTAGACACTTGAGTGGGTTTTTAAAAAATGTTTATTTCTTTTGAGAGAGAAAGCGAGAGTGTGCAATTGGGGGAGGGGTAGAGAGGGAGGGAGGGAGAGAATCCCAAGCAGCCTCAGCAGAGTCTGATGCAGGGCTTGAACTCAACGAACTGTGAGATCATGACCTGAGCCAAAATCAAAAGTTCGATGCTTAGCCAACTGAGCCACCCGGGAGCCCCTATATTCCTAGACATTTTAGAAACTAGATTTATTTTTTTTTAATTGTGGTAAAATTCATAGCACAAAATTTACCATCTTAATCATTTGTAAATGTACAGTTCAGTGGCATTAAGTACATTCACAGTGTTGTGCAACCATCCTCACCATCAATCTCCATAAGTTTTTCAACTTCCCAAACTGAAATTTTGTATCCGTTAGACAATTACTCCCGTTCCCTGCACCCCCCACCCCCCACCCCCCCCCCAGTCAGTCTCTGGCACCTACCATTCTACTTTCTCACTCTGTGAGTTTGATGAGGTATCTTATAAAAGTAGAATTATACAACATTTATCCTTTTCTAAGTCTGGCTTACTGGCCTAGCATAATGTCTTCACAATTTACCCATGTTGTAGCACATGTCAGAATTTCATTCCTTTTTAAGGCTGAATGATATTTCGTTTCAGGTATATACCAACTGCATTTTGTATCCTTTTGTCTGTCAGTGGACATTTCAGTTGCTTCCACCTTTTGGCCATTGTGAATAATACTTTGGTGAACATGGGTGTACAAGTATCTTTTTGAAACACTGCTTTCATTTCTTCCGGGTATACACCCAGAAGTGGAATTGCTGGATTAAATGGTGATTCTAATTTTTGAGCAACAGTTGGGTTGCTTTTTTCTACAGTGGCTGCATCATTTTTACATTCCCATCAGCAATACACAGGGTTCCAGTTTATTTAAGTCCCCACCAACACTTGCTGTTTTCTTTTTTTTTTTTTTAAGTTTATTTATTCTGAGAGAAAATGCAAGTGGGGGAGGGGCAGAGAGAGAGGAAGAGAGAGAATCCCAAACAGGCTCCATGCTGTCAGCACAGAGCCACATATGGGCTCAGTTGCAAAACCATGAGATCATGACCTCAGCCTGTATCAAGAGTTGGATGCTTAACCGACTGAGTCACCCAGGCGCCCCTCTGTTTTCTTTAATAGTAGCTATCCTCGTGTGTGAAGTAGTAGCTTATTGTGGTTTTCATTCGTATTTCCCTGTTGAGTAGTAATGTAGAGTGCCTTTGTTATGCCCAGAATTCGTGATCCCCAAAGACCAACAGGGAGCCGAGTCCGATGCAAAAGCAAAGAGCCTTTATTTGAGCTAGCTCGAGCTCAATCCCCTACCTGCACCGAGGCAGCGGTGAGATACCAGGGAGAGAGAGAGTTTCAAAAGCACAAAGGTTTTATAGGAGTCTAGGGGCAGTTGGTGAGGTAATGGCTGTGGCCTCAGCCGATTGGCTGGGGAAGGGTCGGAGTCCTGTTACGCAGGTCACCGGGCATGTTTTGATCGGGAAGTTTGAACGGGTGAGCGGAGGTTACTCAAGGGGAGGAGGCATGGCCTGAGGTTTCTGCGATTTTCCCGGAAAGGGGGCACATAGGGGACATAGTCACTCAAGGTGGAGGACACAGAGCAAGATGGAGTAGGCCAGCATAGGTCCACCCTTTCACCTTTTCATGTGCATATTGGTTATTTGTGTATCTTCAGAGAAATGTTTACTCAAGTTCTTTGCCCACTTTTGAATTGGATTATATGTTTTCACATCACTTGAAATTTTTAAAATGACTCTTCCAAAGTTCATTTGATAGGCGATTTTTAGATCGTCCTATGTATTTAACAATCAGCACTTCTCTTGGAGCCCGTGGCCCACACATTTCCTTAAACACGTTTACCCTAATTCTTTATAAATTACTTATTTATCTATATTCTTTTTGGTTAGATCCTAGGTGTTAGGGTCTGTGTTGTACTGGGGTCATTTGCTATTATACTGAATCTTTTTGGAACCTCAGCATACAATTGAGTGATTTTTCCGTATTTAGTTCAGCTAAACATTTAATAATTATTTTTGTACTGTCAGTCTCTGTTCAGTCATATTATGTGAGATTTATTGCATTTATGATATTTTCCTTGTTAATAATTTTTGCAGACATTACATAAAAGATTGAGGGAAAAGTAAGAAGAATGTTTCCCTAAAATCACTGCACTGATTTGCAAGTGATATGTATAGAGAAGCTAGTTCTTTGAATTTTAGTGAAAATAAATTTCTCAGTAATGGTCTCATGCCCACTATTTACTTTCAGATTTAATATTTTTCTAGATACTTAAGAATTTGGGAGGTTCTGCTAATTGCAAGACATTGTGCTAGTTCCTGTGGATTATACACAGATGGCTAACATAGCCGTCATCCAAAGAATTAGCATCTTGTGAAGGAGACAGGTAAATGAAAACATCAAATGCTAGAAGAATCAAGTATTATAAAAGAGGTACAGTGAGAGTGGCAAAGGATTGTGGAAACTTGGGGAATGGTTTGAAACTGATGAATCAAAGATAGTTTGTGAAAGACATGACCTGTCAAGTAAGACTGGAATAGTGAATAGAAGTTTGATAGGGAAAAGCAAGGAAAAAGCATCTGGGCTAAGGAGCACATCATTATGAAAGTGCCTGGTCAGGAACCTCAGGAGTAAGACCTGGTGCAGTGACCTAAGAGCACAGAGGGCGAGAACCTGAGCCAGACCGTTACTATGTTTAGTTAGGGTCAGAGGTTTATTTATGTTGGTTTTTTGTTTTGTTTTGTTTTTTTTAATTTTTTTTTTTAACACTTTTATTTATTTTTGAGACAGGGAGAGACAGAGCATGAACAGGGGAGGGTCAGAGAGAGGGAGACACAGAATCTGAAACAGGCTCCAGGCTCCGAGCCGTCAGCACAGAGCCCGACTCGGGACTCGAACTCAACGGACCGCGAGATCATGACCTGAGCCGAAGTCGGCCGCTTAACCAACTGAGCCACCCAGGCACCCCTATGTTCTGTTTTTAAAACTTGGAAGTCTTTAATGATTTTTGTGGATAGAACTGATGTGTTTGTGACAGTATGAAGGAGAATGAGGGAAGCAAGATTTGGAAGTCAGAAGTTTAATTAAGAAGCTGTTGCAGTTGTGAACGTGAGGTGAAGAGAGCCACAGGGCAGAAGTCATGGCATGTGAGGGCACAAAAGTAAAATCAGCAAAAGTGGCAATTTAGTTGGACATGTGGGTGAAGGGGGGTGGGGCATCAGAGATGACGGAGATTTATAAACTGACTTAGAGGTGATGGTTTCATTAACTTAGTTTGGGAAGGGGGAGGAGAAGATTTGAGGTGGGAAAAATGGGTTGGGTTTTGCACATACAAGTTCAAGGTGCTTGTAGTCATCGATTAAGCAGAGTCTGACAGAGTCTGTCAAAAATTCACCCTGCAGATTATGAAAAGAATAAGGGCTGGAGGTGTATGTTCAAAAGTTATTAGTGGGGCATCTAGGTGGCTCAGTCAGTTAAGCGTTTGACTCTTGATTTCGGCTCAAGTCATGATCTCAAAGTTTGTGAGTTCGAGCCCCGTTTGGGGCTCTGCACATGAGTGCAGAGCCTCTTAGGATTCTCTCTCTCCCCACTCTCTTCCCTCTCTCTTTGCCCCTCCTTTGCTCATGCGCGCATGCGCTCTCTCTCTCTCTCTCTCTCTCTCTCTCTTTCTCTCTCTTTCAAAATGAATAAATAAACTTATTTATTAGCAAGGACCTAAGAGTCGAAACCATAGGAGGGGAGGAATTATTGAAAAATGAAAAGGAAAGGGCCTAAGATATTAAACCTACACTTAAGAAATGGAAGGGGCGCCTGACTGGCTCAGTCGGTTAAGCGTCAGACTCTTGACTTCTGCTCAGGTCATGATCTCATGGTTCGTGCGTTCGAGCCCCACGTTGGCATGTCACATCCCACCAGCACAGAGCCTGCTTGGGATTCTCTTTCTCCCTCACCCAATACCCCTTCCCCACTCACACACACATGCTCTCTCTCTCAGAATGAAGAAATAAACAAACAAACAAACAAATGGAAAAAGAAATGGTAGGGCAAGAAAGGTGAAAAGTAACCTTTCCACTAACTAACCCACAAACAGAGGATTGGGACTTTAACATAGCCAAAACATATTAAAATGTTAAGTATGATGTGCTTTATATGTGCTGTGAATGTCAGACGTTTACATGGAAAACTCCTCTTATGCTAAATTGTCTGTTTTTTAATCTAAGCCTTGGTATCATTCTTATGGAAGAATGGTATTATATAAGAATTATATAATGGAAAACTAGGGCTCTACAAAGAAAAAATAGTTTAATTTTTTCCAGAAGCTCTGAGATTATCAGTAATGTATCCTTAAGTATTGTTAACAATTTTTCTGAATCTAGAGGCCAAAGAGGACCTTTCATTGAAGGATGTTGAAGATACCATGGTAGAGACAATTGCCCTTTGCCAGAGGAATTCACATAATTTGAACCAGCAGCAAAGAGAGGTAGGAGAATGACTACTTAGGCATATTTAAAAAGTCTGTTTTGGTCTGAAACCCGGAATTAATTCTCTTTTCCCTGCCCTCTGAGCCACCTGAGTTTAATTCAGCTGGATTTTAATCACTGTTTAGTGCTCCCAGGAGTACAAGCCTCCTAAAGTTATTATGAGGAGTGTCTGTCCTCTTTGTTCTCACAAAAAGCTTTATATTCCTAGATCTGGCTGTGCTGCAGAATTTAGGTGCATGAATACGAGATGTCCTTGTTCTCTTTGGACTGAGATTTTGTGTATTCTGTGTAGTGATACTGTTGGACGTGTCCTCATTTATCATCTCTTCTATCCCCTGTGGAGGAAAGTGAGCATGAGGAACTGGAGGGAACCCCTCCAGGGACACAGAGCTGGAAAAGGTCAGAGAAGGCTGCGATATGGTTTCTCAGCCTTGGCTGCGCATTACAGTGACTTGGGGAGCTTTGAAAAATCCCAGCACTGAGGCTGCACCCCAGATCAAGTAAATTAAAGTCTCTGGATTGGGACCCAGTTGTCAGTGTGTTTTAAAGCTTCCCACATGATTGCACTGTATAGCCAAGACTGGAACCATTGCTGTAACAGATTCAGACTGCCACAAGGAAGAGCACAAAACGGAAGGAGGTAGAGTTGAGCACCTGGTGCAGGTGGGAGTTAGAGCAGCGAAGCAGAAACTAAGGGGGCGAGATGTGACTTGACAGCCAAATTCTGCTTCAGTTTTAAGAAGTTAAGTTACAGTGTTGGGGCGCCTGGGTGGCTCAGTCGGTTAAGCGTCCGACTTCAGCTCAGGTCATGATCTCACAGTCCGGGAGTTGGAGCCCCACCTTGGGCCCTGGGCTGACAGCTCAGAGCCTGGAGCCTGCTTCGGATTCTGTGCCTCCCTCCCTCTCTGCCCCTCCCCTGCTCATGCTCTGTCTCTCTCTGTCTCAAAAATAAATAAAAACATTAAAGATAAATTTAAAAAGGAAGTTAAGTTACAGTGTGATACGGCATCGTGACTCCTCTGTGCCTGCCTCTCTAGGCTGCAGCCTCTGTCTTGACACCACCTAGCCCCTTTCTCTTACTGGCTTTCCGAAATGGGAAGTAGGAGAAATTTTTTTATGTATGTTTAGCCATACATGTTACAACGAAAGTAATAAACTTATTTTTGTTTTCTGTTCTTATCAGTTGGGTAAATTTCTGCTTTATATTTTTGTCGAGGATTTTTTAATTAGGCCATAAATTTTGAAAACCTTTTAGAAGATAAATGTGTACAGCAAGCACATTTACATAATAGATGTGATTTTTGTTTATTAAAAAAATTTTTTATGTGATATGATACATATTCATCATTTTTTTTAGGGTTTATTTATTTTGAGAGAGAGCAAGAGAGTGCTTGTGTGCAAACAGGGGAGAGACAGAGAGAGAGGAGAGAGAGAATTCCAAGCAGGTTCCACACTGTCAACATAGAGCCCAATGTGGAGCTCGAACTCACAAACTGAGATCATGACCTGAGCCAAGACAGCAATTGGACACTCAACCAACTGAGCCACCCAGGAGCCCCAGTAGTTATCATTTTTAAAAATCCTGCAATCCAGAAAGTTACACAGAAGAATTTTTTTTTTTTTTTTTTTTAATTACCCTATAAGGGTACCTCAGTGGCTCCATTGGTTCAGTGTCTGACTCTTGGTTTGGGCTCTGGTCATGATCTCACGGTTCGTGGGTTCGAGCCCTGTGTCAGCCTCTGTGCTGGTAGTGCTGAGTGTGCTTGGGATTCTCTTTCTCTCCCTGTCTCTGCCCCTCCCGCTCCTCCTCCTTTGTTCCTGCTCTCATTCTCTCAAAATAAATAAATAAACTTTGACAAAAAATTACCCTATAAAATCCTATCACCCAGAAATAACCATCATTATCATTTGGTGACCATCAGTCTAGATATTTTTTATCTGCCTAGGTTAACATGATCGTACAAAAACTGGATCACGTAATACTTGCTTTTATAAATAAATATAGTGTCCAACTCATTTAGGAAGCTTAGGTAAAACTGAGGACTTTCTGAATTTCAAACAATATTTCTGCACCATACTATCTCTTAATAAATATCACTACAGCTTAAAAAAAATCTGAATGACTGCAATAGATTGGAATTACTATGTTTATAATTACATTTCAGTTTTTATAATATCTGTGATGCGAAGCCAGTAAGGAAATTTGTACAAACTCATGCTTGCTCCAACCTCTCTTCTCCATCCCTCTTAATTTTAATAGGTTATGTTATTTTACCTCATTAAGGCTAGTAACACATTCTTTTCTGTATCCAAAATTCCCACAAATTGTTCAACCTTTTTTAAACGGATGATAAGCTTTACACCAGTCCTTTTTGCCATGATTTTTCCATTCCTAAAGTTTTTATTTTCATTTATCTTTTGGTTAGCTGGCTGTATTTGGACATGGTTATATTTTGGTAGAGAACATAATAGGGTAGAATTCTTAAAGCTGTGTTCATATATACTTAATTCTAAGTCTTTTTCACTTTTCAACCCTCCCATCTCCTCTCCGGTATCTTATTTGAGACTCTCGCAACTTCTCGTGGACAGTTTAAGCGAAAAACGATGATTATGTCTTTTAAGTAAGGCTGTTTAGGTTCACATAAGCTGAAAATATGTCCAGATTCACATGCATTAATGGTAGAATTAGTTATAAAAATCCATGCCTCCAGAACTCTAGGGATTATTCTGACTGTATTTGAACTCCGTATCTCTTAATCAGACGGGAACAATGCTTCCTTTGATGTGGCCAAAGGAAAATTTATTCTTTTTTTTTTTTTTTTTGTCTGAGTTGGAATTTGTTTTAATAAAGGTATTAGATGTTAGACTTCTTCCTATCCTTTGAAATTTTCATTCTGTAAGACTATTATTATACCATTCACTGGCTGCCTGTAAGAAAAGTCTGTCTATCCTTGTCTCTTAGACACACACACACACGCGTGCGGACACACACATGCTCACTACTCTCTTTGTGACCCCACTCTCCAACAACTGGTTTCTGCTTCATTTCTGAACAAGTTTTATGACAACAACAAAAATATTTGAATGTTAATTTCTTTATTGTCTGAAAAATGCTAGACTGATTTTGTGTGATACCAAAACATTAAGTTTGGGGGATTTTCATGGTTGTTTGCCTTGATTCTCTTTGCTTTGTTTTTGTTTTGTTTTGGAGAGGGAGAGCAAAAGCTGTTGCCACAGACACTAAACTAACTAGAAAATTTGAAGTACTCGAAAGTTTAATGATGAACTGTTTGTAGTATCTTTTTCTAAAAGTTGTCATCACAAGATTTAATGTTACAAGTATCTACGTAAAAGTCAGACTGCAGGAAGTTGGGCTGTTTGTCCTTTCTCAAGTTGAATCTCTACCTGTCCTACCTTTGTTTATCTGTTTACAAGGCTTTCCTGATACACATATAATAAAGAATCTGGCTTTGTTGTGCATATAATTCCCTAAGAAGAAAGCTGTTTATTACATAACATAACAAAGGAATTCAAGTTTAGTTGTGTTGCTTTCAGGGGATGGTTCATGTGGAGATTTAGTTAAAGAAGAATAACTCCTGGAAGTAGGGTGTGAACACATTTCATGGCTATTACCTCTTACAACCATGCTTCCCCCCAGGCTGCCATTTATACTCATTAAAGAACTAATCTTTACAAAGGTATTTCTTCTAAATTGTCTGGATTAAATAAGAAAATTTAAAAACCAAATTTATAAACATAATAAATATAAAAAACAAGGTAAAAATTTTGCCATATACAATTAAATTACACAATTAAAATACACAGAAATAAATGATGTGGTTATAAAAACAAGCTAAAATAGGCAACTAAAAGGTAAGCTAAGTAAAGCTATCTCAGAATAAAATACAAGATTAAAAGTTCATGAGTACTAAATTAAAATTTCAATAAAATAAAAACCAAGTTAAAACCAGTGTCTTATGAACTGGAATGCATGAAAAGTCATCAGTATAAAATCTTAGCTCTTCAATAGAGCTCTTCAGTTGGGAGGTCACCCAGTGGGAAAGTCTCCTTTGCCTTAAGGGGCTCCCGTATCTCCACTGCCATAGGACTTGTACAGTGTCAGGTAATGGGCGACACATTTCCCTTCTGTATTTACAGAGCTTCCTAGAACCACTCTTGTTCTGCTCTGACCTTTCTTCATGATTCCCAGATGTTTGCAGGAATAGGTTCCTCCCAAGACATAGAGTTAAATAAAGCTTTTGTAAATGATTATCCAACAAGAAACCGTAGTCGAAGTTTTGAAATGTATTAGTTTGATTTTTGATGATAAAGATTTTTCCCAAGGCTTAGGAAAACACAGATTTTGGAGTCACAGCACCAGTTTACTGACGGTGTGATCTTTGGCAAATTACTTTTCTAAATTTCAGTTCTTATCTCAAGTGAAGGTCATGCTTACGGTGTAAGGCTGTTACAAGATTGAAATGAAAAAATTTGTGTAAATCATTTAATAGAGCACCCAACATAATAGGAATAAATAATGATCTGTTTATCTACTGATGTGGTTGGAAATGTTAATTGAAATGTTAACTTCTACTTCTTGGTCTGTGATGACTAAGGAAATACAAAATAATGCTTGAGAGAGGGAACAAATTTTGGATAACCTTCATTCATTGATCTTGCTTGACATCGCTAAAGAGAAATGGGGGAGGGGGTGGAGATGAGGTAGTGGAGGGGGCTGTTCTCTGTTCTCTCCTGCAGTACATAGGGTTATTTAGACTTGGTCAGTGATGGTTTTATAGCATAGTATACAAGAACCTGACTGGAGGCTCTGCCGTGTCTGCTTTGAACCTACCTTCTCCCGAGACACAGGAGATTATAGTTCCAAGGTCTAGACTTACTGACTTCAGTTTCTTTATTTTCCCAGGGTGCATGGTAAAGACATCTGTTTGAGCTATGGTCATTGTTTCTTACTGTCTTTTCTCTTCCCAGTCAAGTGTTCCATCTTTTCTTTAAAAAAAAATTTTTTTTTGCAAACAAATGTATGTCAGAGGCACATTTCAACCTGTAAAACACTATGCTGATGTTAATCTTAAAAATAACAGAGCGCTGTGGTTTCCTCTGACATTATAGGCACTCTGGTTTCCATTATTGGAGGCAATGATGGCCCCTCAGAAGCTGTCTGGTTCAGCTGCACCTCATCTACACCCTGAAGGTAGGTTTATCGAGTCCACCTACACCATCGCCAATTATTATCTGCTAAAAATTATCATTACTGTTTTTCTTAATGAAATCATAGTATAGTGTTAATCTCCCCTTTTATATTCAGTTTTTTCTATGGCACCAATTCTGTCATTTGTCTTGAATAATAGTAGCTTTGTTAGTTATCAACAGTAACTTTAAAATATCCAGCTGGCCCCGGTTAGCTAAGTTTCTAGGAAGCTAGGTAAATCCACTATTTTTCACTAACTTATAGGGAAAACCAAAACCTCTTATTTTAAACTAACCTTAATGTCAACATTTTGTTATTGTAACAGCTCTGAGATCTCTGACCATGCAAGTTCTAAACAGCATGGCAGCTTTTATTGCCCTTCCATCCATCTTGCAAAGAATCTTACAGGTGAGTTAAAAGGGGGTCGGGATTCAGTGTTGATCAACTTCAATGAATATTTTAGTTATGTTTAAATAACAGGCAAATGAAGCTAATGCTTACATGGGTCTCCAGAGTAATGCAGTTGATTTTTGGCATTGCTAAATATCTACCTTAGGACAGACGTCCTTGAACCTTTCCTGGTGCTCCAGGAGGCTAGGTTTGCCTGGCACACACCCATGAGCTTCAGTTAGGGTGTGCAGCCTTCAGACGTTCACTGTTATCGTGGGATTCAGATGTACAAGCTTCCTATTCATATGCTAACTGGGAGAGAATCACCATTTATTTCCAGCTAAATATGCTTTTTAGATTAAAAAAAAAAAGATAACTTACAAATGAAGTTAATATCGGCATTTCCTAATTATTGGTTGTAACTTAAATTTTCTAACTCATCATAAAAAATGTTGTTATGTTCAAGATTTCATCCCCTGTTCTATATTCTAGCCGACTTTGTGTCCAAAGCCTTTGCAGGAAACATTATTTTACCCTGTTTTCCTCAGCAAAAAGGCCTGAACACTCCCAACATCATCAAAAGAACGCTAAAAATACCCTATGGTATATTTTGTGAAAAACCTGTGAACATTTTTGGGGAAACAGTGGGAATTATCCTTGGAATCCATTTTGTCTTCTTTCATCTTATGCAGCATGAGACATGCCAAGAAAAAGAGAAAGAAAAAATCCAACAGCACTGTGATACCATTGGTCTTTCTAATTTTCAGATGATTTTTCTCCCATAAAGAATGTCCCTGTCAGCTCTCTTTTAAGGCTTGCCAAGCTCTACTTCAATCTGGTATTAAGTGTCTGGGCCTCTGCGGATACAGACTGCTGCGTCCGTGGTCTTCTCATCACAGCTTATGTATCTTTACATGCATTATCCCATTCGGTCCTTATCATGTGTTGGATAAGTCTTTGATATAGACTGCTTCTCTTATATACATTTTGGAATACCTTAGTCATAATGTTTTTCATCATATATAAAGTAATATTTTCGTAAGGCAGGAATACTTTACCAAGTAAATCAGAAAAACTGAAATCTTAAAGCTGAAAGTGGCTCCTCTCTCAGTGTATGCATTTTGCTTTATGTCGAGCTGTAACCACGCTTGATGGTACATGAATTTATAATAAATAAAAATAAATTTTTCTCTTGGTGATTTTAAAAATTTTGTTTTTCAAGCTTCCTGACTTTGAAGGCTTTTGATATTAGAAAAGCTTCCCTTTATTTTGAGCTATATTGGCAATCATTTCGTTTTTGTTTTGTTTTGTTTTTTTTTTTGGCATTCATTTTAACTGCGTTCTTATCATATTTCTACCGTCAGTAGTAGAAAAAGTACCTGCCACCTTCTACTCCCATTAATAAGGAGTGTATGCTATTTTTTATTTTATTTTTTATTTTTTTCCTTTTAAATTTGTTGCAGGTTTTTTTTAATTTGTTGCAGTTTTTTTTTAAATATGAAATTTATTGTCAAATTGGTTTCCATGCAATACCTAGTGCTCATCCCAAAAGGTGCCCTCCTCAATACCCCTCACCCACCCTCCCCTCCCGGCCACCCCCCATCAAACCTCAGTTTGTTCTCCTTATTTGCATGCTGTGATTACTGTAATAGTAACTCTACCTTATATTTGTATGGAGATTTTTATTTTTTCAAGGTGTTTTCACAAATAGTATCTCCTTTGAAACTCACAACAACCTCTTGAGGTAGAGAGAGCTACTACAGAAATTTCTTGATGAAGGAAGAAACTGAAGTATGGAAAAGTTATTACATGGCCCGCCGTTAGTGGCAAAACCCAGGCTACCACCGAAGTCTCTCACCTCCTAATTTATTCTCTTTCCTATTATGTCATATAAGCTTTTCAGTTGTTTCACTGCCTGGTCTTTTGAGGAGTTTTTTTTTTTTTTTTCAACGTTTTTTATTTATTTTTGGGACAGAGAGAGACGGAGCATGAACGGGGGAGGGTCAGAGAGAGAGGGAGACACAGAATCGGAAACAGGCTCCAGGCTCCAAGCCATCAGCCCAGAGCCTGACGCGGGGCTCGAACTCACGGACCGCAAGATCGTGACCTGGCTGAAGTCAGACGCTTAACCGACTGCGCCACCCAGGCGCCCCTTGAGGAGTTTAATTAATTATTCGTTTATTATATGTTTCCCTGTTTGGTCATTTCCTGTGTAGATGAAAGACTTAGCTCCTGCCCTAGAAGAGCCCAGTATCTTCATAATAGTTTTGTTTTTTGAATAAATTAGGATGAGTTGAGTTTCTACATAACTTTAGCAGAAGAGTACCAATGAAAGTACATCTCTGGGGGCGCCGGGTCACTCAGTCGGTTGAGCAGCCAACTCCTGGTTTCAGCTCAGGTCATGATCTCAACAGTTCATGAGTTAGAGTCCCACATTGAGCTCTGTGCTGCCAGTGTGGAGCCTGCTTGGGATTCTCTCTCTCTCCCTCCCTCCCTCCCTCCTTCTCTCCCTCTCTCTCTGCCCCTCCCATGCTCACTCTCTCTCAAAATAAATAAACTTAAAAAAAAAAAAAAAGAAAGAAAGAAAGTTTATCTCTGAAACAGATTGGGTAATTTGAGAAGATTTCCTGGAGGAGGAGATGTCTGAACTGAATCTTAAATAGCCTAAAGGAATCAGGGGGAAAAAAGGAGATAACACTATTCTAAGCGGAGTGAACTATATATACAAAGAATGTGAGGTAAAACATGGTACATTTGGGGGAGTTGCAAATGTTTAAGTATGCTTGGAACATAAGACAAGAATAAAGGTGAGTCACGGAGCTGAAATTTGAGACTTGCAGGGATTGTGCCTGTAATTGCTTTGTGAACCATAAGGTTGGACTTTGGATTTAAATTTGTAGATTCTCATCAAAGGATTTTAAGCAGAGGAATGATGGAATGAGGTTTCTCTTTAGAAAGATCATTCACCCTGTATGTTATATAGGATAAATTGAAAGGGATCAAGACTGAAGGCATAGAAATACCTAGAATGTATTAGGTACTCAAAGTTTGTTAATTGAGTTGCATAGAATGGCTAAGAGAAGATGAATTTGGAAATTAGTAGAATCCACTTGACTTTTTGATGTTTAGAGGTAGGGAAATTTAAGAAGAACTTGTTAGTGTGATTGACTAACAATGAGCCGTGGGAGAATACAAGACTGGAGTTTATAGAAAAAGATAAAAGTGGAGACATAGACTTGGAAGTCATCAACACAGAAGTAGTAGTTCAATACTTGAAACTAAGTGAACTTTAGGAGGAAGTAAATTAGCAAAGAAAGCAGAAGGCCAAAATTGGAGTTACAGAACATCTAAGAATCAGGTCTATTTACCAATTTTTTTAAGTTTGTTTATTTATTTTGAGAGAGAGAGAGAGAGAGCAGGGGAGGGGCAGAAAGAGAGGGAGAGAGAGAATCCCAAGTAGGCTCCACGCTCAGCACAGAGCCTGATTGGGGGGGGGGGGGGGGCTCACTCTTATGACAGTGAATTCATGATCTGAGCCAATATCAAGAGTTGGAATCCTAACCGACTAAGCCAGTCAGGCGCCCCTATTTACTGATTTTTATTTACCATTAGAACAGAAGGGCTTGGGAATAAGACTATACTTTGCTAGTACTCTGTCACCATCACCTAGCTCAGAGGCACCTGGCATACAGTAGGTACTTAATATTTTTAGAGTGGATAAAAGGTCAAGGATGGAAGAATTCCACTTCTGGCCAAGATGGAGTAACAGAGGCCCGATTTATCTCCTTTGCCTGAAACAACCCAAAAAATGGACAAAGTATATGAAATAGTTTTAAAAAACACTGAGTATCAGGCAATGAAGGTCAGTGATACCTGAGGGACAGGAAACAGAGTAAGCCCTGTGTTTGCCCCAGCTTAATGTCTTGAGAGACTTTCTAGGCAATAGTGCAGGAAGGGGTATCACAGCCAGTTTCCAGTATATTCATTGCTTTGAGGAGATGGCGCTGAGAGTCAGGAGTCCAAGATGCCCAGAGTTTTCAGGCAAGTACCAGGCAAAAGAACTCTGGAGATAGACCAAAGGCCCTCCTCAAAACGTACACAATCTCAGGAAACTAGGGAGGCCAGGGAAAGAAACACATGAAAGGATCAGAGGGAATTATACTTGTACTCACACAAGACCAACAACAAGACTAGAAGGAAGAAGACCTCATAATTCACTGAACATTGGGTAAAGTACTCGGAAGTACTCAGTAATAGGAAACAGCCCTAAACTACACATAGCTCCAGCCATGCCTTGCAAATCTTAAAAGCAAGACCTGAAAGGATCAAACTTTCCGAGTAATTTAATTGCATCCCAAAACAAAGGTTAAAAATGCTTTTAGGAATAAAAAAAATCTAGGTCCCAATAGCATAGGACACTGAATCAAAAATTACAAGGTGTGCAAAAAAGTTGGAAAATGAAACCCAGATATGACATTGGATGTTAGAATTAGCAGACAAGGACACCAAAACAGAAAAAAGATAAGTGAATTTGAAGACATAACAATATAGACAATCCAAAATAAAAGTAAGTAGAATGAATTGGAAAAAAAAAATGAACCAGAGTTATCAGCTGTGGGACAATTTCAAACAGCCCAAATTAAAATGGAATCCTGAAAACAGGGAGTCAGAACAGAAAAACTACTTGAAGAAATACTGGCTGCATATTTTCCAGATTTATGGAGAACTGTTAGCACACAGATCCATAACCCCAAACCCGAGCAGTATGAGGAAAACTACCAGGCGCATCATGATTGCTCAGAATCAGAGATTAACAGAGAAGCTTAAAAGCAGCCAGAGAAAAAAGGCAGAGGACCAAACATAAAGATGACAACACCTTTCTGCTGAACAATTTTAACTGCTTTGACCTAGTTGACATTTACATATCAATTACAACACATTCTTCTCAAGCTGTACATGCAATATCTACCAAGACCATACTCTGGGCTATAAAGCAAGTGTCCATAAATCCAGTGTTTTGGATTTTAATCATTCTAATAGATGTGTAGTGGTCTCTCGTTGTTTTAATGTGCAGTCCCCTAATGAACTGTGACATTGAACACCTTTTCATGTTGCTCATTTGCCATCTGTGTCCCCGTTGGTAAGGTGTCTGTTCAGATCTTTGGCCCGCTTTTTAGTCGGGTTTGGAGGTTCTTTTTATTGTTGAGTTTTAAGAGTTCTTTGTATATTTTTTATACAAGTGTTTTGTCAGATATGTTTTGCCCTTGTTTCTCCCAGTTGGTAGCTTGTCTTTTCATGCTCTCAACAGATCTTTTCATGAAGCAGTTTTTTAATTTGATTGATTGATTGATTGATAAATTTTTTAATGTTTATTTATTTTTGAGAGAGACAGAGACAGATCGCAAGCTGGGGAGGGGCAGAGAGAGAGAGAGGGAGACACAGAATCTGAAGCAGGCTCCAGGCTCCGAGCTGTCAGCACAGAGCCCGATGCGGGGCTTGAACTCACGAACTGTGAGATCATGATCTGGGCCGAAGCTGGACACTCAACTGACTGAGCCACCCAGGCGCCCCAGAAGTTTTTTAATTTTAATGAGGTCCAACTTTTCAGGGTTTTTTTTCATGGATTGTGCTTTTTTTTATTTATTTTTTAATGTTTGAGAGAGAGAGCATGCACATGTGTGCACACGAGCAGGGAAGGGGCAGAGAGAGAATCCCAAACAGGCTCCGCACAGCACAGAGCCCAGTGCAGGGTTCAACCTCACGAACCATGAGATTGTGACTAGAGCCTAAATCAAGAGTTGGAAGCCTAACCAGCTGAGCAACCCAGGCACCCTAATGGATTGTGCTTTTAGTGTTGTATCTAAAAACTCATCCTCAAACCCAGGATCACCTAGATTTGTTTCTCCATGTTCTAGAAGTTATAAAGTTTGGCATTTTACATTTTAGGTCTATGATCCATTTTGAGTTAATTTTTGTGAAAGATAGAAGGTCAGTGTCTGGAGTTCTTTTTCTCCATGTGGATGTCCAGTTCTTCCAGCACCACTTGTTGAAAGGACTGTCCATTTCTTCACTGAATAGCCTTTGGTCAGTTGACTGTATTTATGGGGCATGATTTCAGAGTCCTCTATTCTTTTCCAGTGATCTATTTGTTTAGTCATTTGCCATTGTGACATTGTCTTCATTATTGTAGCTTCATAGTAAATCCAAAAGTCAGGTAATGTCAGTCCTCTGATCTTGTCCTTCTTCAGTATTGTGTTAGCTATTTTGGGTTTTTTGCCTTTCCATATAAACTATAGAATAATTGTGTCTCTATGCATAAAATAACTTGCTAGCATTTTGATAGAGATTGTCTGGTTTTGTCTGGGTAATGCTGGCCTCATCAAATAAGTAGAAAATGTTTTCTTTTCTTCTGTTTTCTGAAACATTGTAGAATATTGATATAATTTCTTCTTAAATATTTGGTAGAATAAACCAATGAAAAACCATGTGGGCCTGGTGCCTTCTGTTTTGAAATGTTCTTAATTAAGGATTCGGTTTGGTTAAGAGACACAGGCCTTGTTTATCTATTTCCCCTTGTATGAGTTTTGGTAGATAGTGTCTTTCAAGGTATTGATCCTTTACATCTAAGTTATCAAGAACTCTAACCGGAATTTTTATGTTCTTAGGATTTGGGGCATTTTTTTTTTCTAATGTTTGTTTATTTTTGAGAGACACAGAGCATGAACAGGGAAGGGGCAAAGAGAGAGGGAGACACAGAATCTGAAGCAGGCTCCACGCTCTGAGCTATCAGCACAGAGACCGATGCGGGGCTGGAACTCACGAACCCTGAGATCATGACCTTAGCCAAAGTTGGAAACTTAACTGATTGAGCCACCCAGGCATCCCCGTTTTTTGTTTTTTTTGAAATCTTGTCCCTTATCATTTTTTTGTCTGCCCCAGTTTTTAATGCACTGTAAGTTTTCTCCAGTAGAATATTTTCTAGAACATTTCCTATGTTCATAGTCCATACTCAACAAATATTAGTTGGCTCAATCACCTCATGTTTTGGGGTAGTTCTAAGCAGTTTATAAAGCACTTTTGTGTTCTTTATCTCCTTTGATCTCTGTATACACTAACTTTCCTTAGTTTACTCACTTATTAGGTGGGCATAGCTAGAACATTAACTGAACTCCAAATTTTAGGCCTCCCATACCTAACACCAGCCCATACCAGCTCTGGTGTACTTCAGATCCACCTCCCTTTATCAGGCCCCTTGGAGAGAAGAGAGGGAGTGACAGTTATTTAGATGAGCAGTTGCTCACATAATTAGTTTTTCCAGAGGAGATGTTCTCATGATAAGAGGTTCTCAAAGATCTTCTTGACCTCTAAATGTTTATTCAAACTGATGCCTGGCACCTGAATTGTGCAGGCTTCTTCCATGAACATTAGATGGTAAGTTAGTGTTTTTAAGGGAACATGTTTATGTTACATATATTCTGTCTTCCCCACTTGGTTTTATTGATCTTTACTCTATGGCAAAAAGTAATTCTTGTGTTCTAGGAAGCTGTTTATGACTGTCTTACTGAGGAAATTAAAGCAAACAAATGATTTATATGCTAACCTGCTGAGGGCATTATTCATATTTTAAAGTAATGCTTGATTAGTAACGATTTTAATTATAAAACAAACCACATACATGCTACAGTAGGTTCCAGAAAAAGCAAGATGGGGGAAAGTGGTCATCACGTCTTTTGCCAAAGAACTTTTTAAAAAATGAGTTGAAGAGAAACCTCAGTAGTTATTCATTGCTAAAGAATCTAACTGACATCTTTGGGAAATAATTGGAAAAGCTAGTGGATTGTGTACATGCTGTGCTAGAAGCCTTGAGCTCCCTTTTGCATTCTATAATTTATATGTTGCCACAGCATGAGGTAATTTTCATGATTTTGCTTTTAAATTATGCATATTAAAGTGAAATGTACTGATACAAATATAGACATGACCTATAAAGATTTTTTCCTTTCCCCAGAATTTAACCTTTTAAAGACCTTTTTATTCTCCAAACCACCCTTGTCATAAACAAATGACAGAGCTTTTCTGTGCTAGAGCTTATTAGTGTATTGGATGTATATAGTAGGGTAGATACAGTAATACATATTTTTTGTAATAAAGTATTACACTGTCTCTTGATACTTTGACAAATAGGTGTATTTATTAAGAGCTTGACCAAAAGCATAATTGAGTATAAGCTTAGAAGCATTAACATGTATCTATTTTTATGCAAAAAAAAAGAAAACAAAAAATTATCTGGTGAGTATATGGCCTGTTTTTCTAATAAAAGATATCTTGTGCTGCTCTCACCCAACTGAAAGTACTGAAAAACAATCTCGGTTAGAAACTGTGCCCACCCAGTCTTCAAGAGCCATCATCGGAGCCTAGAAGAGAAAAGGAAGCAAATACTCAGACTATGTGGTATAAGAGCAGAAAAACAGTTTCTTCTCACATTCCTGAACCTCTCTCCAATGTTTTTCCTGTTTTACAGTCTTTTCTTAACATCTAAACTCCTAATTACTCTTTTTTTTTTATTACAGTCAAATTTTATTTTATTTTTTTTTATTAATATATGAAATTTATTGTCAAATTGGTTTCCATACAACACCCAGTGCTCATCCCAAAAGGTGCCCTCCTCAATACCCATCCCCCACCCTCCCCTCCCTCCCACCCCCCATCAACCCTCAGTTTGTTCTTAGTTTTTAACAGTCTCTTATGCTTTGGCTCTCTCCCACTCTAACCTCTTTTTTTTTTAATGCACCAAGATTTTAATAACTGCCACTCTCTAAGAAGTAGCCAGAAATGTTACCTACATTTTCCAGCAAACATTAGCTTATTATTTAGTTTATCAGTCTATGTATCTAACTTGGGAGACCAGTATAACATTAATTAAAAACATGGTTTCTGAAGTACCTAGGTTCAAATCCCAGTTTATCTGTGTAATAGTTTTGTGATCTTAGAGAATTTTACTTAACCTTTCTGAGCTTGAATTTCTTCATTTATAAATGTTCTGGAAGGAGTGTAATGATATGGTACATATAAGAAGTACGGAGTACCGTGCTTGGCATGTGCTACCCACTTAAATAAATAGCTATATTCATCATTACTGTATGGTTGGGCTCCCCTGTTTGGCATGGGAGAATCATTTATGTCAGACATAATCCCATATTAGAGTAAAGTAATAGATTTGACATACTCATTTATTAGCAATGTTTTAATTATAATTCTGGGCCTAGCCAAAGGTGCGGTAAAATGATCACTCAAATAGGCCGATGGAGATAAAAGTTGCATAATACAACTTAGCGGTACAGCAATTTGGCAGTATATATCGATACCCATAAAAACCCTCTTTGAGTCTGTAATTCCCTTTCTAGAAATCTCTAAAGAAAGAATGAGAGATTTAGACTAAAATTTACAGCCACCAGCATTTGACAATTGTGAGTGGGAGTTAGGAAGGGGGAGGCAAACTTACATGTCCAGCAGTAGAGAAGGGTTGAATGACAAGTGATATTTTTACATGATTCATATTCTGTGGCTGTTATGAAATATTTGATATGGGAAACTTCTCACAATATACTGTTATAAAAGTATGTAAAATGCTCAAATTTTGTACACTAAGAAATACATCTCTCCCTCTTGCCCTTTGTCTCCTTTCCCAGAAACAAGACTGGAAAAATGTGCATCAAAATATCAACAGTGTTTATCTCTGTGTGGCTGGATTTCAGTTTTTTGTGTCTACTTTTTGAATTGTTTTTATACATTTCAGTTTTTTTTCCAGATTGTACCTACTAAACAAGTTACTTGGCATACCGCATAGGAAAAGCAGTGAAGGGGAGATTGGTTGTCTGAGTATGTGTTGTTGATCAGTAGTGACTTTATTGAAAAAAGCTTTAAAAAACTGAAAGTTGCTCCTTGGATCCAAAAATTAATCTCCTAAACTGAAACGATTTAGTTGGTGGGAGCCAGGAGGGGGCCAGGTGTGGGTCATAGAAGGGGTTGTTGGACAGATTCTGGCATTCAGGTGGACATCAGTTTTAATGTAGCAGATAAATAAGAGCTCAAAGAGGCATGGGTGATGTTTAATATAAAGAAGGAGAGGAAGCTTCTTGCAGAAACAAAACCAGGGTGAACTTTAATTACACTTGCAAAAAGATTATTAGGTAAGGGGCTCATATCACTTAAGTTTTATTTTGTCTTTTTTTTCCAAAATATTTATGATGGGCAGAGGGAGACTGATACACATTTCCAGTGGAAGGTTCATGAAAGAATACATATTTTGTGACTGTAGAAAAGTACTTGAGTATTTGGCTCTTTCTGATAACTTATATATTAAAGTGATTTTAAAATATCAAGAACAAAATTACACGTTTGCAACTTTTTTCTAATTAGGATCCAGTTTACGGAAAAGGAAAACTTGGAGAAATCCAGGGACTCATTCTGGGAATGTTGGATACCTTTAACTATGAACAAGTAAGCTTTCTATTTCTGAGGCTGTCCTAAGGTAAAAAGAAGCTATTTCTTTTTTCTTTGCACCCATACTTTTTCTTTAAAAATTCCTATTTAATGGAAGTTTGGTAGATTGAAGTGTATGCTTTTTAAAAGCTTATAAATCTCTTGGCCTTAATTAATATGTGTATACACACACAGAGATATTGTAGAATGTGGAAATGTATCAAATTTGGACTCATTTTATTCATTGGGAATGGAACAGTTCTTTTTTTCTAAGTGAAAAGTGTGAGAAATATTCTGGAAAATAATTGAATGGAAGAATGTAACCATGAAAAGGAAGAGTCAGCATGAGTATAGAAATTGCAAAATAAAATTAAATGAATTTTCTTTCAAACGTTCTGAAGCAGATGATTGCCACTAACCAAAAGTGGACATTAGTCTTTGTTTAAGTCAAAACTGCCTATAGCATTGATTCTCAGTAGGAGCCACCATGGTATACAGATTTTTTTCTTAGTATACTTCAAAGTGACTCATGAAGCCACCTAAGAAAAGCACCATTTAGGTATGGTAGATACAGTATCTGCTTCTTTAATAATCTGAGAGAAAAAAAGAAAAATTGGGGTGACAGAGCTTTTCTTAGGGTGATGAAGAACTACAGTTTTGCCAAGCATAGCCCAGTGAAACAGATACCCCTGCAGGCATGCACTCCGTGTTGGCAGAAGGGAAGCTGAGAACAAGGCAGAAAATGTTTGCAAACTTTGGAAGAGCAGGAAAAAATAGGGTTGATTGGAAAGAATTACAGTGGTAAGACTGTTAGACCTAAAAATTCTCCATTACAGGTAAAATTAAAGGACTAGGCTTATAGCAAGGAGGATGGGCAGTATGTCTTCCCCTTTGGGACTGACAAAAAAGAGCCCAGCTGAACATCTGAATGATAGATATGAATGTTGAGAATTAGAGTATGTAAGCAACATAAGCACACAAAGTATTAAAAAGACTTAATGTGATAGCTATGAAAATGTCTTTATGTGACTTACTGACAGATGTCACAGTCTTAAGTAGATTCAAATGACTTGTAAGTGCTGATCAGGAAAATGTGATCTTTCTGCCCAAGGGAGATGAAAACTGAGGAATGGCCATTAGCTTTTTCAGTGAAAGGTTATTTGAAATATTGCCATGGATGCAGTTTCTATAAAAAAAAAAAAAATCGGAGTTTTTGGTTGTTTGTTGTAACACTTTGAGCCATTCAGAGGGAACTTATTAGAAAAATGTAGTTAAAAAATAGGTTTGTATTTATCTAGTCATTCGAAAGCCATCAGTGCTGAGTTAAGCCACAGAATGGCAGAGCACACATTTCTCAGTAGAAACTAATGATAGCCTTTTAATAAATATTTTGAGACTCTCGATGTATGCCCTTGTCATTTCTTGCACATTAAAGTTAACCACTTAAATTTGGGAGTATTTAGGGTTTGTTTTTATTAATGTTATGCCTTCATAGTATATTCTTTTTTAAAAAAAAACATTTATTTATTTTTGAGACAGAGACAGAGCATGAATGGGGGAGGGTCAGAGAGAGGGGGACACAGAATCTGAAACAGGCTCCAGGCTCTGAGCTGTCAGCACAGAGCCCGACGCGGGGCTCAAACTCACAGACCGCGAGATCACGACCTGAGCCGAAGTCAGCCGCTTAACCAACTGAGCCACGCAGGTGCCCCAGATAGTATATTCTAATTTCAGTTGTTTGTGGTAAAAAACCAAACAAGTGTCTCTCCTCATTCACCTCCTCCCATCTCTTTCACTTAAAGAACCATTTTTGTGTGTTTGGTTTCTGTTTTGGTCTTTCCTAGACTCTGCTGGAAACAACTACTAGCCTTCTAAACCAAGATCTCCATTGGTCATTGTGTAACCTGAGAGCTTCAGTCACCAGAGGACTGAATCCCAAGCAGGATTACTGCTCTATTTGTTTGCAGCAGTACAAGAGACGCCAAGAAATGGCGGATGAAATCATTGTCTTTAGGTAATGAAGGGAAGGAAATGTTACACATACAGTGTGCGACATGTATGGTATTACCAGGCAGGTATACATGTGGATACACAGCTCTAGTCAGTCTTTCTAGCAGTGAACAAAACAGGGCAAAGTTCTGCCCTCATAGACCTTACATTCTGCTTAGGGTTTTGGAGAATATATGGGGTAAAGGCAATAAAAGATGGACTCTGGAACCACGCTTTTTGAGTTCCCATCCTGTTTCTGCCACTTGCTAGCTGTGAGACTTTGAACATGTTATTTAATCTCTTTACATCTTAGTTTTCTTATCTGTAAATTGGGATAATCATGGTACCTTTTTCTTAGCTTATTGTGAATATTAAATGAGATAAATTACATAAGACACTTGTAATCATGTTGACATAGCAAGAGCTATGTAAGTGTTATAACTTCTATTAGTATAGACACAGGAAGATTAGCAGATTTGGTAGTTCGAAGGGAAAGAAGCTCTCATCACACAAAAAGCCCACAAAAGAGTGCTTGGTGGGGGAAGACATTTTATACAGAGTAGTCTTGGAAGGCATCACTGTTAAGGTGACTTAATAACAATTTAAAAATTAATAAAAATGTAATAATTACCATGAATAAAATAAAATATGGTGTAAAGGAAAGTTGGGAGCTACTAATTTCTAAAGAGTAACTAGGGAAAGTCTCACTAGTTTAGTGACATTTGAGTAGAGACCTAAGGGAAGTGGCCGTGCAGTATAAGGGGGGTGCCCCAGGCAGAGGATCAGCAAGGGCAGACACCTTGAGGCTAGAGCTTGGTCACATACTTGGAGAGTAATGAGTGAGTAGGCTTGTGCTGGCGAAGCAGAGTGAAGGAAAGGGAAGATGATAACAGTTGACTTCAGAAGAACAGAGGCCAAATTATATAGCAACTGGGTCATTATAAAGGGTTAAACTTTTACTCTGAGATGAGAAGCCATTGGATGGTTTTGAGGATAGGTTTGACGTCTGGCCTGTGTCTTAAGGATCTCTTTGCTATGTTGAGAATGGACTACAGAAGTTCAAGGGTGAAAGCAGAGAAACCATTTAGGTTATTGCAGTAATCCAAGTGAGAGATGGCCCAAGGTGGTAGTAATGAAGTAAGAAGTGGTAGGATTCTGGACATATTTTAAAGGTAGAGCTGGTAAGATTTGTTTATAGATTGCATGTGAGGTGTGAAAGAAAGAGAATAGTGAAGGATGATGCCAAACTTTTTGGCCTGAGAAACTGGAAGAATGTAGTTGTTGAGGTGGGAAAAGGTGGATGAGAGCAATGCAGTTGGGGTAGAGCAGAGTGAAATCAAGAATTTGGTTTGACACATGTTAGAGTTAAGATGCCTGTAAGATATCCCATCCACACATAGGTGACATTTTAAAGCTGTGGAACTGGAGTAATCACTGAAAGAGCAAGCGTAGCTCTAGAAGAAAAAAAGTAGAGAAAGACTGTAAAGACTATAGAAAAGAATTGACTTCTGAGGTAGTCCAACATTTCAGGCTGGAGAGTTGAGGAGCAATCAGTAAAGATGACAGAGAATTATACTCAACACTCACTTTAGGGAGGCTCACTTAGCAATCAGCAGGGAGTTTCTTCTTAGGAATAGTGTAAGAATTACTGCAGCCCTGACAGTTTTGTATTAATCAAATCACAACTGTTGCCTTGGATTTGATGAGGCACACCACTCATGTTGTTACCAAGCTACTTAAATCATTAGGGCTTTCCCCAATTGCATTTTTTTCATACTTGCTAAAAACATTTCATAGTTTGAGAAACGAACAGAAGTTCAAGTCATCTCCCACGTGGTTTGTAGTCAAGAGAATTGTGATTCTGTTCCTGCTCCCAACGTAGGTGTGCAAATACGTGAGTCTAGGTTTTAAAAAAGAGAGGACGGCAACAAGTAAATTTCCTTTCTTCTTAACTATACAACAGTCAGTGTATTACAACTTACCGGAAGTCTTTGCCACTTATAAATACACTCTAGCATAGCTTATGTTTGGAGATTTTATGTTAAGGAAAAGTGCAAATTGGTTGCCTTTATTTTGCAGCTGTGGCCATTTGTATCACTCATTCTGTCTGCAAAACAAAGAGTGCACCATAGAAACTGAGGGGCGGACAAGATGGACATGCTACAAATGCAGCTCAAGTAACAAAGCAGGGAAATTAAGTGAAAATTCATCTGAAATTAAAAAGGGGAAGACAGCCCCGTCACAGGTAAGACTTGTTTTCACGGCAAGATGGAGATAGTCTTTTCTTACCAGGGTCTTTCGGGCCTGGCCTCGTTTTTCTTGTAGACCTCAGCAACTTTACCTCGTTGGTATCTAGTGCATGACACCTTCTGTTCAGTTCTATTTAGTATTTGAAGAACTTTTCCTCCTTGCCCTACGCTGAAAATAGGGATTTAAGACATTTTAAAGGCAGAAGACATTTTCTTCTCTGAAGAAGTTTAAGATCCACTTGAAGGGGGTGGGGGGGATGTACATACATGAGCCTCCTTAAGCCTTTGACAAAGTAAGAGGTCAGCAAGTACTGATGGCTACCTGTGTGCTCGAGAGCAGAGCTGTCCCTCTTCAGTGGGACCAGTGGACAAGCTAAGTGCACATGTGCTCTGTGTGTGGCTCTCTCAGCTGGGTAACTTTCTTCAAAGAACTTGATGCAGTAGTGTTCATTTGAGAATTTGTCATTGCCTTTGGAGTTCGACTCATGGACTAGATACAACTGTTGTTCATTTGACAGCCTTTCTTTTTTCCTTCTTAAGCAGGCAGTGGTGCATTTGAACTCTGCTGCTTAATAACTTTTGGGAGAACAGAACTTGGCAACACGAGGGGCCCAGTGTGGAGGAGGAGCCGCTGCTAGGACCAGCACTTGATCATTATTCTATTCTCAATTTATTTCCTCTTCGGAGTGAGAAGAGGTGTCACGGTTGCCATTTCTTGCTCCTTCCTCTGTGCCCCCACCTTGTAGTTGGCCTTAACATCACTTAGTGAAAAGTGGAACCTGTTGATCTTCTGTCCTTGTTCTGTCAGCTTTCAGTGCTGCGTCAGAGGTAGACCCAGAAAAAAACTTTGACCTAGTTTCTCCCAGATAACGGTTCAGAATTTTTATACTCTGGTGGTAGACGTTCATTTATATTTGTCAAGTATGTACAAAACAGTGTGCCAGGCACTGTGCTAAATGCTGGGGGTATAGTAGTAGACACGAATTTGTCTCATGGAGTACACAACCAATGAAGTTACAAACAGACTTTGAATAAGTATTCTCAAGTTCTTTCTGGCGCCAAATGCGTGGTATCTTTTCCAACACCAGGTCTGACACTAATTCTGTCAGTACTCTGACACCAGCTGGGTGTCCAGTAATTCAATTCTGACACTGACTATCAGGAGTTAGCGTCAGATTCCACAGGTTCAAGGGCTCATTCACATGAGCCTACCCTTACTTCAAACATCAGTTGCAAATGGAATGTCCAGTTACCTACCCTTCTGTCTGACTTGGCAGAGTCAGAGGTTCCCGTGACCAGTCCCCCAGCAGTTTGACAGTGCACCAGGAGCAACTCCTGGAACTTTATATTTGCCTGTTTAGAAGAGGATCCAACTCAGGAACAGACATCGGAAAAAATGAGCAGGGCAAGGTATGGAGGGAGAAGGGTGCTTCCTTGTCCTCTCCCAGCACACTACCTTCCCAGTACCTCAGTGTGTTCACCAACTCAGAAGCTCCTTGAACCTGGCTGCTTCAGGGCTTCTGTGGCAGTCTCATTATGTAACCATGATTGATTAAATCATTGGCCATTGGTGATTATACTCCATCTCTAGCCCTTCTCCCCTCCCTAGAAGTTGGGGATGAAGGGCAAGCAGGGGAGGGTAGAGCCTCTAAGCATGACCTGATCTTTGTAATGACGAGCCCCCAACTTGAAGCAATCTAGGCATCCACAGCTACCAGTCATCTCATTAGTATACAGAAGGCACTCTTATCACTCAGGAGATTCCAGGAGTTTAAGGAGCTATGTACCAGAAACCAGGGACAAAGACCAAATATTTATCTTTTTATTGTGCCACAAGTACTTGGAGATGAACTATGCTGTAAGAGCAGGCAGTGAGTGGACTTAGTAGACATGAAAAATCATGGAAGGCTTCCTGGAAGTGCCATGTTAGCTTCCCCTGAAGGAAAAGAGACAAGCTAGACAAGTTTAGGTTCAATGGTGGGTAGAAAGAGGGATACTATAGACTGAGGGAACCATATATATAGAACAGACATAACCTCTCTGCTGTGAAGCTAGACATTGAGCATGACTGGATCAAGAATATGAAAAAATGAGTGGTATGAGGTGAGGCTGCTGTAGTAAACAGGGACCATATTAATTACTTTGATGTTTGTGCTAAAGAAAGTGTATTAAGGGGTTTTAAGGAAGGAATAATATCTGATCAGAATAGCATTTTTTTTTCAGAGCGATATTTTTAGAGCACTCTAACTGCAGTGTAGAAAATGAAAGGGAAATAAGAACAGATGTAGGGAGACCCAAGAACACTGAAGTAATTTGGAGGAAAGAAGTGGTAACTTATACTAGAATGATAGAAGTTGGGATGGAGAAACTAGTACCTATTTGAGATGTGTTTGAGATGCGCAGAGACATCAGAACAGTTAACATGGTCCTTGCTTACCTCACCAGCTGCATCTCAGACCACTCTCTTTCACCCTGTCATCCAGTCACGTTCAACTTCCAGTTCCATGTTATTTTCTGGTTTATAGCAGAGATGCTATATTTGAGGGATAGAATTATCAGGAGTTGGTAATAAAACGGATGGGGCAGGTAAGACAGAGGGAGGAGTCAAAATTAGTACCCAGATTTCTTACTTGAACGACCGGTGGATGATGGTACCATTTACTGAGGTAGAAAGCAATAAACAAAGAACATACTTGGGAATAAGAGAAGTCATTGTTGAATTTAGAGACTTTGGCAGGACATTACAGGTAAAGATGTTCAGTATGGTTTCCAGATTGAAAATTTCATTAACTGGTCATCTAAAATGCTTCCTTGTTTGCATTTAGGGAAGGAAAGACAGATCTTATGATTTCCACCCTGTTTCCAAGCTGCATCCAAATGCAGATGAGGGAACCTTTTTTATGCAAATACTTAAGTCACATCTTGGGGCACTTCAGTTTTTTTCCTCTTTCAGTTTTATCCTGCTCATAAACCAACTTGTGATTATATGCATATAACTGCTTGGATATTACCAACTAATGTTTTTCTTTCTAGATAGTCCTCAGCTAAAATAGACCTTTTTTTCCTTTTTTAAAAAATAGTTATGTTTTATGCATGTTATTACGTATTTTAATGCATAATTTACAAGCAGTAAATTTACCTTTTGTGAGTTTTGACAGCCATCTTTTTTTTATCTTTAGCTATTTTTTTTGTATTTTTTTTAATATATGAAATTTATTGTCAAATTGGTTTCCATACAACACCCAGTGCTCACCCCAAAAGGTGCCCTCTTCAATGCCCATCACCTACCCTCCCCTCCCTCCCACCCCACATCAACCCTCAGTTTGTTCTCAGTTTTTAAGAGTCTCTTATGCTTTAGCTCTCTCCCACTCTAACCTCTTTTTTTTTTTTTTCCTTCCCCTCCCCCATGGGTTTCTGTTAAGTTTCTCAGGACCCACATAAGAGTGAAACCATATGGTATCTGTCTTTCTCTATATGGCTTATTTCACTTAGCATCACACTCTCCAGTTCCATCCACGTTGCTACAATGGGCCATATTTCATTCTTTCCCATTGCCACGTAGTACTCCATTGTGTATATAAACCACAATTTCTTTATCCATTCATCAGTTGATGGACATTTAGGCTTTTTCCACAATTTGGCTATTGTTGAGAGTGTTGACAGCCACCTTTACAATCAAGATATAGAGCAGTGTTATAACTGACTCTCAAAAGTCCCCCATATCTCTTTGTAGTCAGTATTTCCCCCTACTCTCTATCCCTGGCAACCACTGATGCACTTTGAGTTAATTTTTACTAGGGTACAAGATAGGATTGAAGTTCATTCTTTTGCATTGAATTGCCTTGGTATCTTAGTCAAAAATCAATTGACTATGTATGTGCAGGTCTGTTTTTTGACTTTCTGTTCTTCCATTGACCTATTTATCCTTTCTCCAATATGGTAGTTTTATAGTAAATCTATCAGGTATTGTGAGTCCTCCAAGTTTTTGTTCTTACTAACATTTGGCTGTTCTAATCCCTTTGCTTTTCCATATAAATTTTAAAATCAGCTTGTCAATTTCTACAAAAAAAGTCATGCTGGAATTTTATTGGGATTGTGTTGGATCTGTTGATCAATCAATTTGGAGAGAGTTGATAGCTTAACAATATTGAGTCTTCCAATCCATTAACATGGTATATCTATCAATTTATTTCAATCTTCTTTGACTTATTTCACTAATGCTTTATAGTTTTTGGCATGTAAATCTTGCATGTTTTGTTTCTAAGATTTATTTCTAAGTATGTAGTTTCTTTTGATATATATTTTACAGTTTTATATTTCAATTTTCTAATTGTTCATTGCTAGGATACAGAAATACAACTTCTTTTCATATATTGATCTTGTGTCCAGTGACCAGTGACCTTACAAAGCTTACTTGTTAGTACTAATATTTTTCTTATAGGTTCTTTGGTATTTCCTACATAGATAATCAGATCATATGCAAATGAAGATTTTTATTTCTTTGTTTCCAATCTTATGCCTTTTATTTCTTTTCCTTTCCTTATTACATTGGCCTCCAGTACAGTGTTGAATAGGAATGATAAGAATAGACCTGTTTGCCTTGTTACTGATCTTAGGGGGAAAGTGTTCAATTTTTCATCATTAAGTTTAATGTTAACCACAGACATTTAGTGTGTAACCTTTATATCATGTTTTAGGAAGTTATTTTTTATTCCATGTTTTGCTGAGAAATTTTTCCTAAATAGGTGTCGAATCCTGAAGCCATTTATAGTACATTGGTTGCCTTGTACCAGCATCCCCACACCTCATACAGTGAAGAAAGATAGTAATCTATTTCATTGACTTTCCTCCTGCCTTCTCTCACAACATCTAGAAAAGGTAAATTATCTTGAAGTTGTACCTACATGTCAAAGGCAGCTTTACTTCTGAGGCTGTATGAGGCAATCCCATTCTGGAAGGGAAGAGAGATGACTCAATTTTTTCATTGTTCAGGAAACTCCAGTAAGATTACTAGTCAGATCCTCTTGAAAATCTTTCGTTGGGGCTCCTGGGTGGCTCAGTTAAGCATCTGACTCTTGGTTTTGGCTCAGGTCATGATCTCATGGTTTTGTGAGTTTGAGCCCCATATCAGGCTCTGCTGACAGTGCAGGGCCTACTTGGGATTCTTTCTCTCTCTCTGTTCCTCCCCAACTCCCGTTGTCTGTCTCTCTGAAAATAAATAAACTTTAAAAACATTTTTTTTAAATCTTTGATACTTGCTAATAATGAAGCAATGATTCTCAAATCATATGAAGCAGTAGTTCTAGAGTAAGAACTATTTGGGATTTCTTAAATTTTCTTCTAGCTGTCTGTGTTACTAGGATACTGTAAAAAGATCTAGTGGATTGGTAACACAAGAAGGAAAGAGAAAATTAAATTTATCAAATATATGCTGAAGATGTGTTTATGCTAGTTTCCACAATTTTATGAGAGTGATATATTCCCTATTTTATAGGAACTGGATGTAGCTCAGAGAAGGGAGGCCAATATTTGAACTCAAGGTTTTATAGGACCATTATCACCCCCAATTTTCCTACCTCCAGCCTGTTCCTATTTTTAGCATTCTGACTTGATTGAAACCTGGTAAAGCTGATTTTTAAAATACATCCATACCATATTGGCTGTGCTAATTAAGATTTCTTACCACGTGTGAGCCATTCCATTTTTAATTATAAGAAAATTTTAAATGAAAATACTAATTCTGTCTATGATGGTTTTTATTAAATTGTATTTTATGAAAGTTGTAGTTTGTGCTCTCAATTTCCTTTGAAAAATGTCAACCCTGGTCATTAAGTTCCTAGCCAGTGCAGGGAGGATCACAGAGGTGAGGGCCCAGTGACTCCAAAATCAGGTTGAGATTACCAGTCAGTTTCCACATGTTGCTCTCTACTCCCAGGAGATACTGAATGCATTTGAACCTTCTCACTGCCTCTATGATCCTTCAGTCAAATCCCTTTTTGTTTCATTCTTTTCCAAGACCTAGGATAATTTTTTCCATGGTCATTTTCTAACTCTGGCTCAACAAGATGGAACAGTTACCCTGAGAACTGTATTTTTGGTGGAGAAGGCCTGTCTTCTTCTGCTCCTTACCTCATGTCTTTTTTGCACAACTGGTCAGTATATATAAGCAATAACTCTGACAGATTGGTTGCCTCCAAACGGGTTGGCACAGACATGAGGGGAGTTATTCCCCCAGGAAGCTTGCTCTCCTATGGAATAACTACTTTTACTCTTTACAAGCCAGAAAAATGACTCCGTCTTTTCTTCCTTATCTCCATCATTGCCTCAGGTTTACAAAGCTTAGTCTGAAGTGTTGAGGTCCACAAATAAACCTTGTAAGTCTCTCTGATTTCGCCGTTTTGTTTTCTGTGTGTATTACCCACAGATGACATACATTGGAGAATTAATTTCAACTGAAGTACTTATCATTCTACTATATTTTCTCAACAAATGGTATTGCTATATAATATAATGTAATAGTTTTCTTGGGTTATTAAATTTTCTTTTCCTATTCCTTTATCAAATTTATAGTAGCAGAAAACCATCTTCATTGGCACTGATGAGCAATAGAAGAAATTAACTTGGTATTCATTTTTAAAATAATTGTTGATCAACAGACAACATGCTGCAAATTCAAAGAAACATAATTGAAGATTTACTAGATTGCATGCTTAGAATTCTTGAGAGCTGGTAGGAAGCTAACACATTTTATGTGCCAGCAACATTTAAAGACTTACCAGAAAGTTTTATAATGTATTGCTTGATAACTTTTCAGAGTTGGATAAATCATCTCTTACTGGTAGAGAGGCAGGTACATTAGTCAAATATCAGAGGTGGGTTTTTTTGTTTATTTTTTTTTATAAGAGGTAAATACATGAGAAGAAGACTCAAAATAAACCTATAACTGCCTATTTATTCTTTAATCATCAGAACAGAAAAGAATTAAATGAAATAAGCTGATACTTTTCTTGGTACTTGGGGTTGGTTTTATATTTTGATTTTTAGAGAGTTGTCTAAGAAAATGTTTTGTCTTTCGGGGTAAATTTATAAATAATGTCAGAGGAGAGTATTTACAACTTCAAAGAAATTACTCAGTACATGACATTTATTTGGGCTCACTGGTCATAATTTTCTATTAACCATTGTCCAATTCTTATTTAATTTGGATTCCCACTATAAATTGAAGATTTGTTTTACCAGCTGCTTAATGAAATCAGAACACTGGTATTAATGCCCTGTGTTCATCTGTCGTTTTTGAAGAGTGTCAATTCCCCATTATAAACATTAGATTCCAATTAAATGCTAAACAATGAAATTTCAGTATCTGGTGATAGCAGCATTTCTCAAAAGAATATCCTGTAACTTAAATTTACAAGCGAAATGAGGGTTAATGTATCTTAGATGTGCAGAGAGGTGATAAATGATTCTAATTTAAATGAATCTCTTTGAGGAGACTTTTGCCCATTTTCCAGTAATCTTGTTATTATACCCTAGTATTAAGTGATTCATTATTTCAGCCAGTATTTAACATATGCCTACTTTGGGCCAAATGCTATATTTTCGGGACTGAGTATACATTACTGAACAACAACAATAAAAAACCTGAAAACGTATTTCCTACCATTACGTAGCTTACCATATAGGAAGAGAGCTAGACGATAATTAAATTGTAAGCAAACTGTAATTGCATGTGTAACTCCAAATTGTGATAGGTTGTAAGTGCTATCGGGAAAGAATAGAATGTTATGGGAAGAATAGCATGAGGGAAACCTACTCTGGAGGGTGGTCCAGGAATATCCATCTGCAGAGGTGATATTTAAGCTAAGATCTGAAGGACAGGAAAGTACCATCCATGTGAAGAATATTCCAAGCAAGAGAAGAGCAAGCACAGAGGAACTGAGGAGAGGGTTGACTTGTTCAAGGAACTGAGAAAAGATCAGTGGGTGAAACATAGAAACTAAAGAGTGAGTGTGGCAAGGAATGAGGTTGAAGAGGTAGGCAGGGCCATGTCCTGAATAGCCTGGAAGATCTGGTGAAGAGTTTACTTTTTATTCTTAAAGCAGTAGGAAACATTGAAGGGTTTGAAACAGAGGACACATGTAATGTATTGACTGTGATTGTGGAAAATGGATAGACAGTCACGTCTCTGTGAGCACCTCCCTTGTCACCACTGCCAGAGTGGTTTAACAGATGCTTAAAGCCCTGAAAGTTTGCACACTTCACTTTGATCCAGAAAAGGCTTATGTCCAAAAGACCAGAGGATAACAATAGTACCCAAAAAGTGTTTCCAGTATTTATGTAGAACTAAAGCTTTGATGGGAATGTGGGCAAGTGACATTTAAAAATAATAGTGTTCAATGAAATGTGAAAAAACGTTCAACTTCATTACCAGTGATCAAAGAAATACAAATTAAAACAACAATATGATGCCGTTTTTTTAAGTTATTAAACTGGCTAATTTTTAAAAATACACAATAAACTGGCACACATTTCAAAATAGATATGCATTTATATTGTTAAGGATGTGAAGAGGCAGACACTTTTTAATCATTAGTAGTGGGAAGGTATGTTTGTACAAGTGCACAATCCCTTATCCAGATCCCTTTGACAAGATAGGTTTCAGAATTGAGAAGTTTTTTTATTTAAAAGGTAATATAGGGACTTCAATTTCTGACAGGATGCATTTGGAGTTCTTGGGCGGAAATAGACAACATCTATAAACAGTGGTTCTCAAGACATTGGACATTGAGCAGTGAAGAAGTGTGGCCCCTGAGAGATGAGAAACAAATAACGTAAGCCCTAGGATCATCCTTACTATACTGCTAGCAGAAAGGTTAGCCATGGCACAAGGAGGAGGAAACCGAGGCAGAGCTCACCGGTCTCTCCGAGTTGAGGAGGCAGAGCTGGAGTCCAGAGAAGGCGAGGTGGCTTGAGGTTGCCGAACAGAGTATGAACAGGAAAGAGCTGCACAGGGAAAAAGCCCTAGAGACCTGCATAAGACAACCTTCAGTATTAAGTTGAATATTGTCCACTCATGTGTGAGGAAGCAGAACACTCAAGGCCTGAAGAAGAACCACACAAAAGGATTAGAGGTAGCAGTGCCCCCAGATTGACATACAGCCAGGAATAATGCCAGCCTGGAACACTGCATCCTTCACAGGGCAGCACTGAGTACTAAGTCATGTCTTGACCATCATATTGAGGGAAAAGTTAACCCTAGACTAACGGCTGCTTTGATCCCACCTCACAAAACTTAAAAGCTAAAAAAGATCAAATTATTTCCAAGTATTTATTTTTTTTTTTAGGTTTGTTTTTTTTAGTAATCTGTATACCCAACATGGGACTCGAACTCACGACCCCGAGGTGAAGTCACATGCTCTTCTGGCTGGGCTAGACAGGTGCCCGAAATTATTTCCAAGTATTTTAACCACATCCCAGAACAAAGTTCAAGAATATGGTAGGGATTACAAAAATATTTCACCCAACAAGGTAAAATTCACAATGTCTGACATTTGATCAAAAGTTACCAGGTATGCAAGAAAGCAGGAAAAATGCAAGTCATAAAGAGGAGGGAAAAAATCAACTGTATGACATTCTGAAGAAGGCAAAGCTGTGGAGGCAGTAAAAACATCAGTGGCTGCCAGGGGCCAGTGGGGAGGGGGGATGAATAAATGGAACACAGAAGACTTTAGGGCAGTGAAGATACTCTGTGTAATATTACAGTAGTGGACATACATCATTACACGTTTGTCTAAACCCATAGAAGGCAACAACACCAAATGTGAACCCTAATATAAACTGGGTTTATATCACTCTGGGTGATAATGATGTGTCAGTGTAATGTGTCATCAGTTGTAACAGATGAACTGCTGTGGTGGAGGATGTTGTTAAGGGGGAAGGCTGTGCAGGTGTGGGAGCATGGGATGTATGCGCTGTTCTGTACCTTCCTGTCAATTTTGATGCAAACCCGAAACTGCTCTAAAAATTTTTCTTTAATGGGGCGCCTGGGTGGCTCAGTCGGTTAAGCGGCCGACTTCAGCTCAGGTCATGATCTCGCGGTCCGTGAGTTCGAGCCCCGCGTCGGGCTCTGTGCTGACAGCTCAGAGCCTGGAGCCTGTTTCCGATTCTGTGTCTCCCTCTCTCTGACCCTTCCCCATTCATGCTCTGTCTCTCTCTGTCTCAAAAATAAATAAACATTAAAAAAAATTATAAAAAAAAAAAAAAAAAAAATTTTCTTTAAAAAAAGCAATCCTTAATGTCAATACTACCCAAAGCTGTCTACACATTCAATGCAATCCCAATCAAAATTGCACCAGCATTCTTCTCAAAGCTAGAACAAGCAATCCTAAAATTCATATGGAACCACAAAAGGCCCCGAATAGCCAAAGTGATTTTGAAGAAGACCAAAGCAGGAGGCATCACAATCCCAGACTTTAGCCTCTACTACAAAGCTGTAATCATTAAGACACCATGGTATTGGCACAAAAACAGACACATAGACCAATGGAATAGAATAGAAACCCCAGAACTAGACCCACAAACATATAGCCAACTAATCTTTGACAAAGCAGGAAAGAACATCCAATGGAAAAAAGACAGTCTCTTTAACAAATGGTGCTGGGAGAACTGGACAGCAACATGCAGAAGGATGAAACTAGACCACTTTCTCACACCATGCACAAAAATAAATCAAAATGGATAAAGGACCTGAATATGAGACAGGAAACCATCAAAACCCTAGAGGAGAAAGCAGGAAGAGACCTCTCTGACCTCAGTCATAGCAATTTCTTACTTGACACATCCCCAAAGGCAAGGGAATTAAAAGCAAAAATGAATTACTGGGACCTTATGAAGATAAAAATCTTCTGCACAGCAAAGGAAACAACCAACAAAACTAAAAGGCAACCAACAGAATGGGAAAAGATATTTGCAAATGACATATCGGACAAAGGGCTAGTATCCAAAATCTATAAAGAGCTCACCAAACTCCACACCCGAAAAACAAATAACCCAGTGAAGAAATGGGCAGAAAACATGAATAGACACTTCTCTAAAGAAGACATCCAAATGGCCAACAGGCACATGAAAAGATGCTCAACGTCGCTCCTCATCAGGAAAATACAAATCAAAACCACACTCAGATATCACCTCACGCCAGACAGAGTGGCCAAAATGAACAAATCAGGAGACTATAGATGCTGGAGAGGATGTGGAGAAACGGGAACCCTCTTGCACTGTTGGTGGGAATGCAAACTGGTGCAGCCACTCTGGAAAACAGTGTGGAGGTTCCTCAAAAAATTAAAAATAGACCTACCCTATGACCCAGCAATAGCACTGCTAGGAATTTACCCAAGGGATACGGGAGTACTGATGCATAGGGGCACTTGTACCCCAATGTTTATAGCAGCACTCTCAACAATAGCCAAATTATGGAAAGAGCCTAAATGTCCATCAACTGATGAACGGATAAAGAAATTGTGGTTTATATACACAATGGAGTACTACATGGCAATGAGAAAGAATGAAATATGGCCCTTTGTAGCAACGTGGATGGAACTGGAAAGTGTGATGCTAAGTGAAATAAGCCATACAGAGAAAGACAGATACCATATGTGTTCACTCTTATGTGGATCCTAAGAAACTTAACAGAAACCCATGGGGGAGAGGAAGGAAAAAAAAAGAGGTTAGAGTGGGAGAGAGCCAAAGCATAAGAGACTCTTAAAAACTGAGAACAAACTGAGGGTTGATGGGGGGTGAGAGGGAGGGGAGAGTGGGTGATGGGTATTGAGGAGGGCACCTTTTGGGATGAGCACTGGGTGTTGTATGGAAACCAATTTGACAATAAATTTCATATATTGGGGGGGGGGGGGGAAGCAATCCTTAGGGCGTGTGGATGGCTTAGTCGGTTGAGTGTCCTACTCTTGATTTTTGCTCAGGTCATGATCCCAGCGTCATGGGATCAAGTCCTGCATCGGGCTCCATGCTGAGTGTGGTGCGTGCTTAAGATGATCTGTCTCTCCACCTGCCCTTCTCCCCCTCCTGATGCGAGTGAGCTCTCTCTAAAATTAAAAAAAAAAAAAAAAAAAAAAAGGCAGTCCATTGAAACAGACCCAGAAATGGCACAAATGATAGAATTGGTAAATAAGAACATTAAAACAGTTATTATAATTGTATTCCATATGTTCAGGAAGCTAGAGGAGAAACTAGACCTGTTCAATAGAGTTATGGAAATTATAAAGAGGCAATAGAACATCTAGAGATTAAAACTACAGTGTCTGAGCTGCAGAGCACACTGATTGGGATTAACAGCATAATGGACATAGCAGAAGAAATAATTAGTGAACTTGAATACATAGCAACAGAAAATATCCCAAATCAAAGAGAAAAAATGAATAAAGCAGCAGTGAACTGTGGAACAACTTCAGGTACCAAAAGACAACACCTGTAATTAAAGTCCTGGAGAAAGTAGAGGCAGGAATCATACAGGAAGAGTATTTAAAGAAATGTAATACAAGGTCCAATTGTAGTAATGGTAAGGGTTACCTATATTGAACAGCCTTTCTGCCAAACAGCCCTAGCTCTAAACAAAATAGGAAAAAATGTTGTTTAGAGAGCAAGCAGAAGTTTCTGATGGCTGACTTCTCAAGAAACAAAGAAACAATAAAATGCCATCCTTGAAGTGCTAAAAAAAAAGTAATACAGTATATATATTGTATATTATGTAACATTCCCAGTAGAGTCTAGGACAGCATCCCATAATCAAACACTTATGTGGGAAAAATAAAGACTATAAATAGCCTTACTTCACTTCCGGTTGAATTTTGCTGTCAGTGCCAAAAGTTTTAAAAAAAAAATCTTTTTTGTTTCAGATCTTTGGATTTCAGAATTCTAGGAAGCAGGTTTGTGGATCCATCTTCCTTGTCAGGAGAAAAACCGGCAGTATGTGTTTTTGAACATCTATGCCCTTTGAAGCAGGGACTTAGTAAATATATATGCGATGGAAATAACACATCAGGAGTATGTGTCAAGATGTTTATGACAACATTTTCTTAATTAAAAATTTTTGAAAACACATGTCCTAGTAACCTCCAAATAGTCGGTGAAGTTAGTCACAGCATATCTATACAGTGAATGGACTGCTTCATAGAAAAATCATAGAAGAATACTGATATGGTGAAATAGACACTTTCAACATGTAACATGCAAAGATCACAAAACAGCGTGATTCCAAATGTTAATAGTGGTTGCTGCTGTGTGGTTAGATTGTGATTTTTATTTCCTTTGTTTTGCTCTTTATTATTTTCTAAACTTCTATTAGTGAACATGTATTCCTTTAGTAATCAGAAAAACCAAGGCTTGTTTAACAAAGTGATAAAGAAGGTATTCATGTTGCTATTAAACTTCGGATCAGATTGCTTGTCTAAGTCAGAAATCATTTTAACAAAAATCAAAAAAGTTCATTTAAAAAAATTTTTTTAAATGTTTATTTATTTTTGAGAGAGAGAGAGAGATGGGGCGCCTGGGTGGCGCAGTCGGTTAAGCGTCCGACTTCAGCCAGGTCACGATCTCACGGTCCGTGAGTTCGAGCCCCGCGTCAGGCTCTGAGCCCCGCGTCAGGCGCTGGGCTGATGGCTCGGAGCCTGGAGCCTGTTTCCGATTCTGTGTCTCCCTCTCTCTCTCTGCCCCTCCCCCGTTCATGCTCTGTCTCTCTCTGTCCCAAAAATAAATAAAAAACGTTGGAAAAAAAATTAAAAAAAAAAAAAAAAAAAAAAGAGAGAGAGAAAGAGAGCGCGCTAGCAGGGGAGAGGCAGAGAGAGGGAGACACAGAATCCCAAGCAGTCTCCGGGCTCTGAGCTGTCAGCCTAGAGCCCGACGCGGGGCTCGAACTCACGAGCTGTGAGATCGTGACCTGAGCCAAAGTTGGATGCCCAACTGACTAAGCCACCCAGGTGCCCCACAGTTCAGCATTACTAAGGCCATAGCTTAATACATCGTCCATATCCCCAGATCTGGTGTCTGCACACCTGGATTTAAAGTGTCTCTTTGAAGCTGCATTGCCTGAGGCATTTCCAGAAGGAATCCTGTTAAATGAAAAATAAGACCTTTCATGAGCAATGCTGAACCATTTCTGTTGCCACTTCAAACACTCTCTAACTTAATCTCCAGAGAACAGCTTTCACAGATAAATTGTCCAGCATCACATCTAGTTCTTGGCTTGTTTTTAAAAATCTGCAGATTCTTTCATGAGGTCATTTTTTTAAGCTTAAATACCTACTTTGCTTTGAAAATCTATTTTCTCTCTTTTCAAAAAGAGCATACCCGTAGTTAAAATTGGATAACGTTTAGCAAGCTATATCATACATCTGTAGTGAATTCCAGAGTATTAATGTCATGGTATGTTAAAGCAAAGACTGTCAAGTCTAATTTTTGCAGACCTGCTGAACGACCAGACTGAAAGGAAAGTCTGAACAGCCAGCCGTTTTGACCCCTGAACTGAGGTTATGTTTTCTAAACTTATTCTGAAAGTCAAAGGGGAAAGGCAAAAAAAAAAAAAAAAAAAAAGAAAAGAAAGAAAGAAAAGAAAAAGAAAATAAAAGGCTGCAGTATGGTCCTATTTGAATAGCCTGATGGCACAGTGATAGGAAGTATCTTTAGCATGTATACTCTTAGAAGTAGACCATCAGAATTGAAGGGGCTGGAGAACTTGAATCCAGTTGCTTGTCTAATACTTCTACCTCTGTGGCATCACCCTAGACAGATCGTATCTACTGTCTGTTGAACTACTTGCAATAAGGATTATATTTTTCCTTGTAAACTAACGAGTTGATGTTCTAATTTTATATCAGTACAGATTAGTCTCTGTGTACTTCATATTTGCTAGAATTCACTGCTAAAAGCATGTGGACTTGGGAGTTTTCCTTATGAGAAGATTAGATAACATTTAATTCTTTAATAAATATAGGGTTATTCATATTTCCTGTTTCATCTTGGGTCCATTTTATTGAGTTGCTTTTCAAGGAAAGTGTCGTTCTAATTTGTCAAATTTATTGGCATAAAATTTTTCATAATAGCCTCTTTTAAATGTGTGTAAGTATTGTAGTATGTAGTAGTATATCTTTCATTACTGATATTGTTGATTTATATTCTCTTGATCAGTCTGAGAGTTTATCAGTCTTGTTGATACGTTCAACGAACCAACTTTTGGCTTTGTTAATTTTCTCTGTTATTTTGTTTGATTTCAATTGCGTTGATTTCTGTTCCTTATTTCCTTCCCTCAACTTAGTTTGGTTTTACTTTGATTTTCTTTTTCTCGCATAGGTCCTTCGTTTTAAACCTTTCTTATTCTCCAGGTTAGTATAAAAAGCTATAAATTTCTTCCTCTAAGCACTGTTTTAGCTTTATCCTATAAATTTCTTTAAATGCTTTATTAAAGTATAACTAACATAAAATACACGCATACAGATTGTACAAATATGGCATGTATATATATCCTTGAATCCATCACTACAATCAAGGTCATTTTGCAGACCTGTTACTACTCTCATTACTAAAGTGAGAGTGACCCTCTCACTACTAAAAGCTTACTCAGTTCTTCCATTCTCTTCCCTAGAAGGCACCGACTGGCTTTGTTACAGTAGATTATTTTGCATTTTCTAGAATTTTAGATCAGTGGAACCATCAAGGAAGTATACTTTTTTAGTCTTTTTTCAATTAGCATAATTAAGATTCATCCATATTTTTATAAGAGTTCATTTCTTCTTACTGCTGAGTAGTGATTTGTTCTAAGGATATACCATTACTTATTGATGATTTCGCCTGTTGATATTTGCATTTGTCCAGTTTCTGGCTGTTACAGATGAAGCTGTTTTGAAAACTTGTGTACAAGTCTTTGTGTGGACATATACTTTCATTTCTCTTGGGTAAATACGTTTGGAATGGAATGACCGACCCATATGGCAAATGTGTGTTGATCATCTTAAGAAGCTACCAAACTGCTTTCCAAAGTGGTTGTACCATCTAACTCTCCTACCAGCATTACATGAGGGTTCCAGTTCTTCCACATCCTTGGTGTAGTCAGTCTTTTTAGTTTCAGCTGCTCCGGTATGTGTGTGATGATATCTCATTGTATTTTTAATTTGCATTTTGTGAATGACTAATGATGTTGTGCATCTTTTCATGTGCTTATTGGCTATCTGTATGTCTTTAGAGAAATGTCCAAGTGCTTTGCTCATTTTTGATCTGGTATTTTGGTTTGTTATTGAATTTTAAGCATTCTCTGTACATTTAAGATATTAATCCCTTATTCTGGATATTTGTCATGTGGCATTTGCAAATATTTTCTTCCATTCAGTGACTTGCCTTTTTACTCTATAAGTGTCCTTTGGTATGCAAAAATTTTTAATTTTGATGCAGTTCAGTTGTCTACTTTTTTGTTAATTGTTGTTTGTACCTTTGGTGTCATCTTTAAGAAATCATTGCTAAATCCAGTGTTATGAAATTTTCCCTGTGTTTTCCTATAAGAGTTTTATAGTTTTAGCTTTTGTATTTAGGTCTTTTTGATCCACTTTGAATTAGTTTTTATGTGTGGTATAAGGTAAAAGTCTAACTTGATTCTCTTGCATATGGATATCTGGTTTTCCAGTACCATTTATTGAGAAGACTGTTGTTTTCCCCTTTTGAGTGGGTCTTGGCACCCTTGTCAAAAACCATTTGACCTTATCTGTGAAGACTTATTTCTGGTCTCATTATTCCATTGGTCTGTATGTCTTTAGCCCAGTAGCACAGTTCTGATTTCTATAGTTTTATAGAAATTTAGAAACTAGGAAATATGAGACCTCCAACTTTGGGGTTTTTTCAAGATTGTTTTGGCTATTTAGAGTCCCATGAGATTCCATGTGAATTTTAGGATGCATTTTTCTATTTCTGTTATGATGTGGTAGGGTCCCCTCACTAAGAAAAAAAAAGAAAAGAAAAGAAAACCTCAAGGCAACCTGGCTATAAGCATACGTGACAACATCCCTCATGACCTTGTAACATGAGACCACTTAATCAGACTGCGTGTTTGTCTGTTACCATATATGGGAGACAAAGAAGTAAAAAATGTGTACAAAAACTACACCACGTGGCGCTTGGGGCTCAGTTCTTCGGTAGGAACCAAACTGAGCAGTGACGGCACGAATAAAGCTGCTTCCTGGGAAGAAAAGCTTCAGTGTCATGACTCTCTGTGCAAGATTCCTGCTACAATAATGTCACTGAGATTTTGATAAGAATTGCCTTGAATTTATAGATTGCTTTCAGTAGTATGGACATCTTAACAATTCAGTCTTCCAGTCCATGGATACAGGATGTTTTCTTTTTATCTTTGTCTCCTTTAATTTTTTTCAGCAACAGTTTATAAAAAGTTTTCAGTGTACCAGTCTTTTGCCTCCTTGGCTAAGTTTATTCCTAAGTATTTTATTCTTTTTGATGCTGTGGTAAGTGAAATTGTTTTCTTAATTTCATTTTCAGATTGTTCATCAAAAACACACTGATTTTTATATGCTGATTTGTGTCCTTTATTTGTTTATTCTAACTGATATTTTTGTGGATTCTGTAGTTTTATATATACAATATGTCATCGGCAAATAGAAATAGTTTTACTTTTCCCCTTTCCAATGTGAATGGCCTTTATTTCTTTTTCTTGCCCAATTGCTCTGGCAAGAATTTCCAATACTATATTCAGTAGAAGTGGTGAAAGCAGGCATTGTTGGTAATTTTAGAGGAAAAGCTTTTAATGTTTCATCATTGAGTGTGATGTTAGTTGTGGAGGTTTTTTTATACATGGCCTTTATTATGTAAGAAGGTAGGTATTATGAAAGAAGAAGGTAGTTTCCTTCTAATCCTAGTTTATTGAGTGTTTTTATCATGAAAAGGCAAAGAATTTTTCTGCATCGATTGAGATGATCAGAGTTTTTTTCCCCTTAATTCTGTTAATGTGACATATCACCTTTATTAATTTGTATATGTTAAAACATCTTTGCAGCTCAGGGATATATCCCACTTAATCGTGGTATATGGTCCTTTTAATGTACTGTTGAATTCAGTTTGCTAGTATTTTGTTGAGGATTTTCCATCCTTGTTTATCAGGGATATTGGCCTGTAATTTTCTTGTAGTGTCCTTTTCTGGCTTTAATATCAGGGTAATGCTGACCTCCTAAAATGAGGTTGGAAGTGTTCCCTTCTCCTTAATTTTTTGGGAGAGTTTTAGAAGGATTGGTGTTAATTCTTTGAATGTTTGTTAGAGTTCATCAATGAAGTTATCTGGACCTGGGCTTTTCTTTGTTGGGAGGTTTTGATTATGGATTCAGTGTCCTTACTCGTTATTGGCTGTTCAGATTTTCTGTTTCTTCATGATTCATTCTTGCTAGGTTGGGTGTTTCTAGGATCTAATTTCCTTTTGATTTCTTCTTTGACCCATTGGTTATTTGGTTAATAGTTCCTAAATATTTGGGAATTTTTATTAGAGATCTTTCTGTTACTGATTCTAAATTATTTCCATGATAAATTGTTATCAGAGAAACTTTTTAGTATCACTTGGATCTGTTTACGTTTGCTGAGAATTGTTTTATTGGTATAAAATAGTCTATGTGGCTTGTAAGTGGTCCGCATGCACTTGAAAAGAATGTATATTCTGCTTTTGCTAGGTGGAGTATTCTGTTGATGTCCAACTGATCGAGTTAGTTGATTGTATCATGTAAATCTTCTAAATCCTTGCTAATTATCTGCCTATTTGTTCTCTAATAATATTGAGAGAGAAGGGTATGGAAATCTATAACTATAAAATCTTTTTCTCCTTTCAAGTCTATCAATTTTTATTTTATGTATTTTTAAGCTATTAGATGCATGGACATTTAGGATTGTTACGTCTTCCTGATGAATTGGACCCCTTTGTTATTGTGAAATGATCTTCTTTATCCATGGTAATAGTCTTTGCTCTGAAATCTAGTGCTGTCTTTGCAATCCCTTTGCTTGTAACCTATTTGTGCCTTTATATTTAAAATACGGGTTTTGCAGGCAACGTGTAGTTGAGTCTTGCTCATTTTTCTAATCTGACAATCTCTTTCAACCCTCAAATATTTCAAGATATCCCTATACCATCAATCTTCTCTTCCTTGAGCTAAACATTGTTTTATTATGGTTTGGCTGATACTTCTTCTAAATCTTTCACTATTTTATCAAACTCTTTTGTGCCTGTTTTACTTAAAAAGGGCTATTATATCACAAAGAATACTTTGAGTTGGCCTCTGCAAGAAATGCTGACTATTGCGTAGTGTGTCACTTGGTTAACATTGTCAACAAAGATCTGTGTCTATTTGGTTCCCCACTATTTGGTTAAAACCAGTCTGGACCATCTGTTCTACTTTTCTTACACTAATCATATTTTAATCTTGGCTAACTACTGACTTTTGATCTCTGGAAAAGTTTCATAGGGGCTTAAAAAAATCTCTTCATTGTTCCTCTGAAAAGTTCTATTTTATCTCGGTTATACCAATTCTAGTTGTTTTGAGTGTGGGTCAAATAAAACTAGATTATAACCAAAAGTGTATTAAAATATTTGCCTTTGGGGCGCCTGGGTGGCTCAGTCAGTTAAGCATCCAACTTCGGCTCAGGTCGCGATCTCATGGTTCATGAGTTCGAGCCCCACATCAGGCTCTGTGCTGACAGCTCAGAGCCTGGAGCCTGCTTCGAATTCTGTGTCTCCTTCTCTCACTGCCCCCACCCCACCCCCCGTTCTCTGTCTCTCTCTCTCAAAAATAAAAATAAGCATTAAATAAAATAAAATGTTTGCCTTTTTTTTCCAGGTAAAAATGTCTCCTCCTTGTCCTCCATCCAAAGGGGATCCTGCTGTTAAGAAGGTAAGTGAGGGTTTTTTTAAATTTATTAAATTTTTATTTTGATTCCAGTATAATTAACATACAGTGTTATATTAGTTTCAGGTGTACAATATAGTGATTCAACAATTCCATACCCTACCCAGTGCTCATCACAAGTGCCCTCCTTAACCCTCATCACTCATTTCACCCATCGTACCCCACCCACCTCCCCTCTGGTAACCATCAGTTTGTTCCCTATAGTTGAGTCTGTTTCTTGGTCTTTTTTTTTCCTTTGCTCATTTGTAGACAGTGAGTTTTAAAGGCACAAACCCACCTTCCTCCTTCTGTGTGTTTATTCTCTGTTGAACAGTTTTCTCAAAATGACACTGATTTTTAATCATCTTAATGCTGTCAAAAGTTTTTTCTGATTAAATACCTCAATGACATTTCACCAGAATTCCTTGGCTTTTCCAGAGAAGCCAAGTGGGGATTTGGGCCTGGCATCAGTCTCCTGGCAACTAAGAACTTTAATTGTTCTAGAATTACCATTTGCTTTACCAGGCAAGTATTCTGATCATTGAATGGTGCATATGAAAGATATTCTAAGGAGGATGGTTCAAGATACTCTTTCCTTACTGATGTGCTTTCCCTCCAGATAGCTGTGCCTATAGAAAACTGGCCCGAGATGTTAACATTTCAGCACGTACTACATAAGAAGGTGCTCAGTAAATATTTGTGGTATTTACGTATGCCACTTCAATCCCTGACTATAAAATTTGTAGCACAGATAGGGTGTGAGTCTTTCAGTTGAGCAATTCTCAGATGATGTCAAGAGAACCACTTAAAATCTTTTTCTGTGTACAGCTGCAAGAGTGCAGTTGAAATGTGGTAAACAAGCTGACATTTTTACTGTTTCCTTTTACCACTTTTATTTTTCTGACAATTGAAATGTCCCTGGATGTAGGTTTTCTTTCCTTGCCCTTTTTTATAATTTCAGCCAGCATCCATGTCAGTGAAGAATTGTAGAACAAAAATAACAACTTGCTGGCTCTGTTAACTAACAGCAGGTTCTAGCTTCAAAGCAATGTACCAAAAACGGATCCCTCTTCTCTGCCTGCAGAATCCCCTGAGACGTTTTTAAAAGAAAAAAAGAATGAAAAGAAGATATGTTAGGTGAAAAGCCCTGTCACATGCTGCACAGGAAAATCTCTTCCATTTTTGTCAGGACAGCAAAGGCAGGCAAGATTGAGGCTTTGGTTGTTGCTGCCTGGAACCGCCACACTGTAACCTGAGGAGTGGAAAGGGCTGGAGACGCCTGGTGTCATTCAGTAAACAGATGAGGAAATTGGAATCCAGAGGGAGATTTTTTTCACCTAAGTTTTCAAGTGTGAGCTATGGAACACACTTCTAAAGTAGAGGTTAAAAATGATTTGGGTTCAAATATTGACTCTTCCTCTTACTTATCTGAATAACTTTCTTAGCCAGTCTCTCTGCTTCCTTTGCTGTAAATGATGGTGCTACCTCTCAGAAGGATCCTGAAGATTAAATGAGATACTATTTAAGTGCCTAACCTGGTAAATTATTGACATAAGGACTCAGCTATTGCTAAAACTAGTGTTAAAACACAAATTCCCCAATCCTAGTTAGATGTCCTGTCACTCTGTTACGCTACTTTGTATTATTGTCCATCCAACAGGTGTTTCTTTATGTAGATGCTGAGCTAATAAATAAGCAAGGGGCAACAGAGATGAAAAATAGCCTTTGTTCTTAAGGACCTCAGCATTTAGTGGGGAAGGTAGACATTACCATACAGTTTGACACATGCCATGGAAGGTGCTCAGGGTACAAAGAGCAGAGAGGAGAGGCTGGTTGGGGATGACTAGGTGGACTTACTACAGCTCTTATGCTCTTTATGTAAAAATCCCAATGAAAAAGTTTGAGAAATACTTAGCTGCTCCCTTAGAGCTTTATTACTAGATTACAATGAAAGCAAATTCTGCCATACTTAAAGATGTTTATTAAATATTCATTTAGAAATTGGTTCCTGTAACCTATATTTTAAACTTGGGAATGTCCTAGCTATCTGTCTAACCACTGTCAGAGGTGTAGCAATGTTACAGAAGTAGGATTCTCATCCTCTTGTAATCAGCATCAGACAAACAGAAACTTCCAAAGCCTAGAATGACTGGACACAGGTGGCCCCCGGTGGCATTCCTAAGTGATCAGGTACAGACTCACTCTCCATTCAAGAATTGGGACTATTTCTAAAACATTTTATTCAGTGCATAAAAATATATATGAATACCTTTTATTTTAGCAATGAGAGTCTATCTCTCATAGTTATCATTCTGATTACTAAGACATTAATCTCACCAACAGAAAAATTTCTGGGTTTGTTTGTTTGTTTGTTTGTTTGGAGGTAATGAGCAAAGTCTTAGGTGTTGGTGAACAGCCATGGACAGCTAAAGGACTTTTAATAGATGCTTTTGGGAATTCATGTTAGCTAGCAATCTCTGAAGTACGGATTCTAGGTTGGGGCCACTGAGTGTCCCTAAGTTGAACCCTAAACAAAATAGCACATACTTAATATCACACTGTTTATGATGTCTGAATTAATACTAAAATACATATCAGAACAGTTGCCTCTCTCAGAATAAGTGGTCAGGGAAGGTTTCCCAAAGAAGATAAAGCTTGATCAGCCTTGAAACACAAGGGAAGAGATATTTCAGGTAGACATGGGTGAGTACAGGACACTTCAGAAATGGTTCTGTATGCCTTAAATATGGGAGCGTGCAAAAGCCTGGTGAAATAAGTGGGAGTCCAGATCACAAAGAGCCCTAGTGTGTGAAGCTTGCTTTTTATCTTGAAGATAAAGGTTTCTGTCAAAGGTGAGATTAAAGGCAGAAAGATCGATCAGAAGAATAGACCGTGTCCAGGCAAGAAAGAAGGTCCTCAGTCTGTGCTGTATTAATGGAATGAGGAGACGAAATAGATTCAGGTCTTAGGTATTTTTCCCCCCAAAACTCTTTCTGACACCTTAAGTGTGAGCTAGGTGTCTTTCCTTTATTGAGCTCTCTCTCATAGCGCCTGAACTGGTCCCCACCTACCAACATGTTTACCTGGCTATGTTGAAATTGCCTCCTTATCTATATGTATCCCCCATTGGAGACTGTATGCCTCATGAGGGCAGGAACTATGTCGGTCTTGCTTGCTGTTGAATCCCTTAGTGTAGAATGAAGTCGTCAATCAGTAGTTGTTGAGTGAATGAGAGGTACATGAAAGAGATTCCATATACGGGAAGTGAGGGGAAAAGAAGTTTCTGGGCCTGAATAAATAGAGAACGAACAAATGAATCATCACTGCTGTGCCAGGCTTATATTCCCAGCATGGTCAGTCCCTTACTGTTTGAGCTGTATCAGCAGCATTTGAGTGAGCACACTGTGCAACTGAATACCTAATCGGTACTTCCCTAGTTGTGTATGTATTTTTGTTTGTGTGTGCATATATATGTACACCTACATGTATATTCTGGTTATCATCCTGGAGCTACATTGTCAAAGTGGCATTGGCAGATGGAGGCACCAGCAGTGTCTGTTGAGCAGTTGACTGCCAAAAGTGACATGTGTAAGAAACACAAAGGAGCAATAATATTCTTGATTTGAGCCAAAGAGCCTCTGTTGACCAATAACTGAAGAGAGTGTTTGTGACTGTGTTGTCAATATTGGCTCTGTCAAGAGCTGGATTCAAGTGCTGAGGAAATAGAGGGATGTTCTGTAGGGTTCTGCTGAACTTCCTGAGGTCGGTGTCTCATGTAGGAGTCACTCTTCACTCTGCTGCCACATGTCAGAATCTGCAAATTCCATGCATATATGTACATAACATCTGTTTGCAACATGAGCGTTTTGCATTTTAGATATTTTTTAGAAATGCATATGTATATGGCATATAAGATTTGTGTGTAATATCTATCTTATGTATATAAAATTTCTTCCTAAGAAGGTCTGATAACCTCAATGAAGTTGGATACACATGCTTCCCTAGGACTTTTTCAGTGTTTGATCATGGATGGCCAGAAATTTAAAGACCAGGCAGCATTTTCCTAAGATAAAAATTACTGTAAAAGTCCCTTGCAATTAACTCACTAGAAGAGATTAAAATTGGAGGTGTTGAGAATGTTTGAGGTGATAAATGAGTTTAGAGAGTTAGTTGAAGGCAGCATCAAAAACCACTCAGCTTTGATGTATCTTTTCTTGAGTATTAAAGAAACACCAACTAGGAATTTGTGTAGCAAGGTTGGGATTATTACATGCGCAATAACCAGAGAAAGCAATTTTGTCTTACATCTCAATCACAAAAGCATGGTTATATTCCCTGAGCCATCTCCTGTTTGAGATGAGCTGTCTCTGCTGGTGTGTTTGCAGAAGTCTGAGGGACCAGGAGCTCTGGCTAAAGAGTATCCTCAGGCTGGTGGAACCCACTGGAAGAGTCCACAGTTGATGGTGTCTCCAGAGTGACTTACTCCAGTTAGGAACAAGGTACTGGGAGTGGCAGAGTGGAAGGCCTTTCTGATAGGCCTGGGTAAATTTAGTCAGTATTCAACATGCCTCAAGATGCCTGGTCTTGGAAGGACAAAAGTCAGTGAAATGTAGTTCTTTCTGTCAACACATTTACAAGTTAATAGTGCTAAACTGTTGGATTTAATAGCCAAGCCTCCTAGAAATTGATTAGCAGTTTCTCAAGTATTCAAGTGTATTATAAGGATTTGGAGCAGTTTTTTTGTTTTGTTTTGTTTGTTTTGTCCAAGTGTTCTGGTGGGCTAAAATTTTTATAGTCTGTTCCCAGTCTTGCCACTCATGTCAGGAATGTGGACGACTATACTCACTCATGATTTTTATTGAATCATTGGAGGGGGGAGACTGAGGGGTTATTTTTAAGGGAAAAAGCCTCTCACAGAGCCACTGTTTCCATAACAACAGGAAAAGCTGGCTGCAATGTCTCAGCTGACTGGACCCTCCTGAACAAATAGTGATAGATAGCCCTTGCTGGATGTGTGCTGCCTCTTTCCTAATTTTTCTTAGTAGAACTTAATATCCAAATGTGACTTCCATGCCTCTGCTGATTTTTAAAAGGGGGTGCCTTGGGTGGCTCAGTTGGTTGACCATCCAAATCTTGATTTGGGCTCAGGTCACGATCTCATGGTTCATGGGTTCGAGCACCACGTCAGGGTCAACACTGACAGCGCAGAGCCTACGTGGGATTGTCTCTCTCCTTTTCTCTCTGCCTCTCTCTCTCTCTCACTCACTCAAAATAAATACATAAGCTTTAAAAAACATTTTAAAAATTTCTTTAAAATAAGCAAACTGAGGACAAGATTTGGTCTTTTTTTTTTTTTTTTTTTTGGCGTAGACAGGGTGGACAGTCTCTATGGGCCAGGTGCCTTGTTATGCCGATGTGAAGTAGATGAGGTGCAGCTGCCTTCAGACAGTGGAAAGATTTAAAAGGAAACATAGGAATTCTGTGTAGTTCAGAGGACAGAACTGGTGCCTGTGGGTCACAGCCACGGAGATGGAAATGTCAGCTTAATTATGAGAATTTTCTAATAGGGGACGAAGTTACCTTCTGAGATGGCACATTCGTTATCTGTTAGTGGAGGTGTTTGATCCTTGGCAGTATGTCTGCCACTCAGAACTCCTGCAGAGCTTTTCCTGCCATGGGTGAGAAGTTGGGCTGCTTTTCTGAGCCTACAGTTGCATAAAACTCAAGTGACATTTTCATTGATGTGCTGGGTGATTTCAGCTGGACCCTAACATCTAGCCTGAGCTAATAGAGTATATTGTCTATTAAAAAAATAACAAAAACAAAAATGTTGACTTTAGTCAGGGGAGACTTTATTCAAAAGAATCATTGCAGTAAAAGGAGGGGCTTTTGCCATTAGGAGACTAGTCCAACCTTAAGATTACAAGCGTGTCAAAAAATCAGGCAGGGGTGCTTGGCTGGCTCATTTGGTAGAGCATGCGACTCTTGATCTTGAGGTCGTGAGTTTGAGCCCCACCCCACGTTGGGCATAGAGATTACTTACAAAAAAGAAAGAAAGAAAGAAAGGCAGAAAGGAATTTATTTACAGGGGCTAGTAAACAGGGCTAGAAAGAATCAGATATGAGGGAGTCAGTGGTAGAATCAGATAGTTAACTAGAAATGTTTCCTTACAGTCAGCCTATTCTCAGAAGGAACCATTGAGGGGTTGTAGGCTGGCTCAGGTTGAGGGTGTGTCAAAGGCTTGGGGAAGGAAAGAAGTTTAACTAAAGCTTGGTCATCAGTTAACATTTTGTTCCCTGAATCGGGACAAACAGTTCCATTAGTCTTTTAGGAGGTAAAGAATGGAAATTTGGTGGGTCTGTGTCTGGCTTTGTCATAGATGAACTTGGTAGCATGGTGGATTTTGTCTCAGACTTAGGGCAAAGGAGGGCTCTTTGCAGTAAGCTCTTTCCCAGAACAGGGTATGATGATTTCCTTAACTGTAGCTGTTTTCCAGGAACTGTGGGCTCACGTGAAGTTTAACACAGTCCTGGGCCTTCCTGCTGCTGCCATGTTCTTTTCTTATTCTTCTCCATGGTTATGATCTGCAGTCCATGGCCTGGGCCTTTCTGAAACCTGCTCACGAGTCCTCCTGTAGAGGGAGAGAATGTCAGCTGTAAATAGTTACAGAGAGGGACACTGGGGACGATTTGTTTCTGGTACTGTCTTGCTGATAATTATGCACATCTTCTGGCCTAAAAAGTAAGACTAGCTGAGGGTTTCAAAGGATCTCAGAGATCTTACCCAGTATGCACATCAACGCCTCACCCATTTCTTTTGTATTAAGTGAATATTTTCTAATGTAGCATTTGGATTTCTTTAACGATTTCCTAAATTAATGGGCTATTTTTCAGAGCAATTTTAGATTTATAGAAAAATTGAGCAGAGAGTACAGAGTTGCCATAAATTTCCCCTCCACTTTACCCTGTCATTAACATCTTGCATTCCCCTGGTACATTTATTATAATTGATGAGCTAACATAGCTACATTATTATTAATGAAAGTCCATGGTCTGTATTAGAGTTCACCCCTTGTGTTGTACATTCTGTGGGTTCTGACAAATGTAGACTAAAACGTAGCCACCCTTACAGCATCTTGCAGGATAGTTAGACTACCCCAGAAATCCCATGCTCCACTTATTCATCCTTCCCTCCCACCACCCAGACTTCCCGGCAACTGCTAATCTTTTTTATACTGTCTCCCTAGTATTGCCTTTTCCAGAGTGCCATATAGTTGCACAGTATGTAGCCTTTTCACATTGGTTCTCTTACTTCAGTGATACCCATTTAAGGTTCCTCCATGTCTTCTTGTGTCTTGATGTCTCATTTCTTTTTAGCGTTGAATAATATTCCATCGTCTGGATATACCACAGTTTGTCATTCATCCATTCACCTCCTCAAGGACATCTTGGTTGCTTCCAGGTTTTAGCAGTTGTCAAAAAGCTACTATAAACATCCATGTGTACAGGGGTTTGTGTGCACATAAGTTTTCAGCCCATTTGGGTAGATACCAAGGAGCAACTGCTAGATTGTATGGTTAAGAATGTTCAGTTTTCTGAGAAGCTGCCAAACCATCTTCCAAAGTGGCTGCACTATTTTTGCATTCCCACACAGTGAATGTGAGTTTCTATTACCCTACATCCTTGCCAGTGTTTGGTGTTGTCAGTGTTTTGGATTTTAGCCATTCCTATTGGTGTGAAGCGGTGTCTCGTTTGAATCTGCATTTACCTAATGACATATGATGTTGAGTATTTTTTCATACACTTATTTGCCATCTCTATATCTTCTTTGGTGAGATCTTTAAATGTTTTTGAGGGTTTTTTTTTTTTTCTGGTTTTTGCTTATTTGTTATAGTGGTGCTCTAGGGTTTACCCTATACAGCTTAACTCTTCTGATTCAGCTTCTGGTCTAAACTAGCTTAATTCCAGTTATATAGAGAGAATTGTTACTCCTATTTAGCTCTATTGCCTTTTCCTGCATTCTGTGATATTTTTTATACGTAATACATGTATTAATGTTACAAACCAAATAACACATTGTGATAATTACTGCTTTATAGTCTGTAGCCATTTTCTTAACCCAGTAAAGCATTTGCCCCTACTCATCTCCTTTGTGCAAATATATTATGCGTCACATGCATTGCATTTCTGCATGTTATAGGCCAACATTACATTGTACAATGTATGCAATTGTATTATTATATAATTGCCTTATAAAATCAGTTTTGAGAAGGAAGAAATACACTTATTTGTACTGTATATTAAAATTACATAATTATATTTACCAGTTCTCTTTTGTATTTTCTTATGTGGATTTGAATTGCTTTCCACTAGTGACCCTGTGAACAGTGACTGGTGAATTTACATTAGTATTTTTTTATAAGGTGAGTCTGTTAGCAACAAATTCTCTCAGTTTTTGTTCACTTGGTTAAGTGTTTATTTCATCTTCATATTTGAAAGATAGCTTTACTGGATATAGGATTATTGATAGACAGGTTTTTTCTTGTAGCACTTTGACTGTGTTATCCCATTGTCTTCTGGCCTCTATTGTTTCTGCTGAGAATTCAGCTATTAATCTTACTGGGGTTCCCTTGTAAACGATTAGTCTTTTTTCTCTTCAAGCTTTTTTCCAGGACTTTGACTTGTGGCATTTTTACTGTGAGGTATTTATGGATCTCTTTGCCCTTATCCTGCTTGGAGTTTGTTAAGCTTCCTGGGTGGGTAGGTTACTGTTTTTCAGTAAATTTGGGACTCTTCAACCATAATTTCTTCAAATATTTTTTCTTTTCCCTTTTCTGTCCTCTCATTTTGTTCTTCCATTACATATTTGTTGTTGTACTGATGGTGTCCTGAATTTCTCCGTCCAGTTTCGTTGTTTCATTGTGTTCTTTAGCTTTCATACTCTGTTTTTTCTGTGGGTTTTTTTTTGAAGTTTATTTATTTATTTTGAGAGAGAGAGCATAAGCGGGGGAGGAACTGAGAGAGAGAGAGAGAGAGAGAGAGAGAGAGAGAGAATCCCAAGCAGGCTCTGCACCATTATCTCAGAGCCCGATGTGGGGCTTGAACTCACAAAGTATGAGATCTGAGCCAAAATCAATAGTCGGACACTTAACCAACTGAGCCACCCAGGTGCCCCTTGCATACACTCTATTGATTTATCTTCAAGTTCATTAATTATTTCTTCTGCCAGTTCAGATCTATTGTTGAGCCCCTCTCCTGAATTTATTTTAGTTATTTTTCAGCTCCAGAAGTTTCACTTGATCCTTTTTTGTAGTTTGTTTCTTTATTGGCACTCAGTATTTGGTGCAACATTGGCATCATACTTTACTTTTAAAATCATGCTTTCCTTTGGTTCTGCAAGTATATTTATAATGGTTGGTTTGAAGTCTTTCTGTTAAATGTAACATCTGGCTACTCTCTCAGGCAGGTTGTGTTTGTTTTCCTTTTTTCCCCTAGTATGTGATCGTACTTTCCTATTTCTTTACATGCCTTGTAATTTCTGGTTAGAAACTGTAATTTCTGGTTAGAAACTCTGCATTCATTCCCCCACTCGTGGAATTATTCTTATTTGCTCCACTCCACTCCAGACTGCTGCAGCCCAAACTATTACTTTTAGTGACTGGCTAGGTTATTTTAGTGAAGTCTGTGCCTCTACTCATCCCCAAGTGTTAAGCCTCTCATATTGCTCCTTAGGAGGTATGGCCTTGGGTTGACCCAAAGTCGCTGGGGGGATGGCAGTGGTATCGGTAGGGCTCTCTTTCTCTTTTTCCTTGACCACACCCAGCCATTAAACTCCACTGATTGCTCTGTTGTTTTCAACAATGTCCTGGCTGCAAAAATTGCTCTACACAGTCATCCAGTGAAATTGTGACTCCTTTGAAAAGGAATGGTTTCTGAGGTCTGTTTTTGATACTTGTTTTGACCTTGTTAGGGCTCCTCCCAGCTATCATTTCTGTCAGTTCTCTTCTACAGAGTAGCTCATCTAGTCTAGGTTGTGTCTACATTAAATCCATGAATCTCCTCCCAGTTGCCTTTCACCACACCCTCCACTGTTCTTATGATACACTTAGGTTTGAACTTCTCCACACAGTTGAAAACCAAGTCAGTTCCTTTGAGAAGAGTTTAGGACCTGTTGTACTGCATGCTTCTTCCCCAAGGAATAATCTGTGAACCAGGACTCTGTTTCTGGAAGTAGGTACAATGGCAAGATTCTCTCTGAATGGCATGCCCACTGTGGGATTTATATTCTTGTTGCAAGGGGGAAAAGCCTGAGGTCTGCTTGGCTTGCCTTTCCTGTCATGGAACCACTGCCTCACAGACTGGAGCAGGGCTGATCAGAGAGCCAGTATTTTCAGTGGACAGCACCCAGGATAAAGCCTGTATTCTGTGAGTGGAGTGTGGGTGGGAAAATGGAGCCCCAACACTCCTTGACTATGCTTGCCTAATTGGCCTCAGCAGCATGTAGCTAAAGGCAGGATGAGAAGTGCTAAAGTCCAAAGCCGTCCAGCTAGGAGCTTGGGAGAGAAGGAGCCTGTGTTCTTGACTGCAACACTCTGCAGTAGAGTCTCTACCTCATTAAGCTGAGGTGGGAGGAGGGAGAGGTCTTGTTTCAGAAACCACACACTCCACTTTCTTACTGAATTTACATAGATTTTTTTTTTGAAGGAGTTATTTCTTCATTTGCTATTTGCCCCTAGGACAATTTCCAAGGTCTATAAATGGTTGATTTGGGATGGATGGACGGATGGGTGGATGGATAGATAGATAGATAGATAGATAGATAGACAGACAGACAGACAGTAGCTAGCTAGCTAGCGTCAGTGCTGAAAAGGTCATCAGAGTATCTCATACTGCCATGCTAGTAGGAGTTGATCTCTTTCTTCATCCATTTCTAACAAGCAGTGTCCTGCATCTGATTGAAAACCACCTCCTGGGCCACCTGGGTGGCTCAGTCAGTTAAGCATTAGACTCTTGATTGCGGCTCAAGTCATGATCATGCCGTTTATAAGAATGAGCCCCATGTCTGGCTCTGCTAGAATGGAGCCTGCTTGGGTTCTCTCTCTCCCTCTCTCTCTCTGCTCCTCCTCTGCTCTAAATAAACAAACAAACAAACAAACTTGAAAAAAAAAGAAGAAAAAGAAAACCACATCCTAAGGCAGGACGTTCCATCTTTGAAAGTTCTTCCTTATTCTGGGTGACACCTTGCTACCCTTTGATCCTGGCCCTGCCTCTAGAAGCCATCAAAAAGATGTCTAAGTCCTTTTTTAGATAGCAACCATCCCAGTGCTTTATGTAATTGAAATCATGACTCCCCAGCCCCTAGTCTTCTCCTGTCAAGGCACAACATTCATAGTTCTGTTCCTTACTCACCTCTACCCTGTCATACCTCATCTCCAGCCATCACCAAGGTGCTTCAGGAGGTCAATTTAGAGCAAAATGAGATCATCACTTTCCTCATTCTAGGCTCTATGAATGAAACCAGAAGCATATTATCTTTTTTAGCAGCCATTATATTGATCGCAAACTCCTGAATCTGTTCACACATGGTACTGATCCCATCCTATGTAACTCCTGTTGGTTTGTAGAGCCAAGTGCAAGACTCTTATTGTTTCAGTTTATCCCTTTGGGGATCACGTGTTTTCATTCCATGTCACTGATAAAATATTTGTATAAAACAAAGCCAAGGGTAGAGACCTAGATAGTATTATTTATTAGTCACCATGCTATGTTAATTAAGAGTTAATGGGTGTGATTTTTCTGCTTCTAATATGACACTCCATCATGAACAGTTGACAAGATTGTTTTCACTGAATGGAGTCAGATCATAAGAGTTTCTTTTCTCCCAATGGGATTGTATTTGAGACTGTGTCAGGGCCAGTGGTGGTTCTTTACTCCATCTTTGTACCCTCTCAGTGTATGGAAGTGAACTCCCTTATCAAAAGAAATAATGTCATCATGTCCACCATCTCCTTGGAATTTTGGACCCTACTGAAGTTAAGAGTATTGATCGAGTTACAAATGGGCCTTTCCCTTCCAACAGTGTTTCCAGATGAAGCTTTTAGGAATTTCCTACAATACGTGGCAGGTGTCTTTTTTTCTCTTCAGTATATTTGACAGAGCAACTAACAGCCTATTATCTTGCATTAAAACAACTCAGTAAGCCATTCTTAATTGCACTGTGCTGAATGATCATCCATTTGTAAAGGTCATAGAATCCAGACAGCAGAGCTTTGCAGAATTTGAGCTGCTCTAATGTATGTGTTGTTCTTGAGTGTCCGATAGACTGTTACCATAGAATATAGCTTTCTGTCTGGACTGCTGTTCCGAATCAATGAATGTGCCATCCCTGAGAGCTTATACTCCTTTCATGTAATATCAGAACACGGGTTGAGTATGTTCAAGAAACAGTGAGAAATCGTTGGTTAAAGTAGAAGGAAAGGAAAAGATGCAGATGAAATGTAAGCTGGTCCTTACTACAGTCTGTTCTATCAAAAGCCACTGCCCTGGGTCTTTTGTGTTTTGTTGTTTTCTGCACTTATTCTAGGGGCATTCTAGTTGCAATTACATTGGCTCTTCCCCTGTGCCATAAATAAGCCATAGCTCCCTGTTTTGTAGTGAAATATCTACTAATGGTAAATATTATTTCAGATACAGCATATTTTTAAAAGGAGAGACTCCTTTCTATATGCTTAAGTCACATCACTTTTTCATTTATTGACTCAGTTTATATGGCACTAAATGGGACAGTCCATGTCTGTCTCTGGCAACTTCATAGCAATATAAAATAAAATTATACAGAAATGTCTTTGCATTCCTTGGAAGAAAGAAATTCTCCAGTTACAGTGCCCTCTGTCTGCATTCACTGAGCTCCCAGAGGCTTTCTATGCTTCCCAGTTACCTCCACAGTGTCTTTATCCCCAGTCAGTGTGTACCTCCACTGTTCCAAAAGTCTTCATCGACCCCACAGTCTCTGTCTTCTGGGGCTCCAGTTCATTCTCCACCTCTTTTAATGCTTGGAAAACTTCAGTGGTGCCCCATCGCTAACAAAGTTAAGTCTAAATTGGTTTAGATTGACAGCATCAGCTTTTGATGCAACACCAGCCCACATATCTTAATCTTCTTTTCTTTCTTCTTTAATCAAAGGAAATTTCTCATGGTTTCCTAAACATAACCAATACCATGTCCATATATCTACTCTTCCTTGCCTTTTCATAATCTGGTATGTCCTTCCTTCTCTCCCCTCTTAGGTAATACTTTGTTTTTAGCCTCCAGTTCAAGTTCTGCTTCATTCATTCAAAAAATATGTATTGGGGGTGCCCAATCAGTTGAGCACCCAACTCTTCATTTCAACTTAGGTCATGATCCCAGGGTTGTGGGTTCGAGCCCTGTGTTGGGCTCTCTGCTGAGCATGGAGCCTGCTTAAGATTCTTTCTCTCTCCCCCTCTGCCCCTCTCCCCTGCTCCCGCTCATGTTCCAGCTCTCTCTCTCTCTCCCTCTCTAAAAAAGCAAAACAAAAAACCAAAAAATATGTATTGGGCACTTACTATGTAGCAAGCATGGGTCTAAGTGCCAGGGATCCTGTAGGAAACAAGACCAGTCTCTGCCTTCACAGAGCTCCCATTCTGGTGGCAGGGGGTAGATATTAAACAAATGAAGATATGATATATGATATGATATGATATGATATGATATGAAGATATGAAGGTATCTCAGATTTTGATAAGGCTATGGAAGAAAAGCATGATGAGGGAGATGAAAAGGATATTGCTGTTTTATACAGAGTGGTCATGGAATGTTGATAGGTCATATTTTCTGTCTAAAAACTGTGAAGTTACAGTCGATGTGAACATGAGAGGAAAGAACATTCCAAGCAGAAGGAACAGCAAATGTAGAGGTCTTGAAGCAGGAGAATTCCTGGTGTGTCCCAGGAATAATGGGCCACTGTGCATGGGCACGCAGCCTGGTGGGTGTGGTGGTGAACACTCTTGGAGGTTCTCTTCATCCTTGTTTTCTAGTTCACTGAGAGAATAGAAATCTGTGGAAATAATTGAGAATGTAGAGGGGGGGTGAGAAATGTTGGAGGTTTGAAGAGAGAGGTCAAGATATGAACTAAGCACCTGGCATAGTGGTGGAGTGCGTAGACTAGGGAAGTCTCAGGCCACTTGCATTTCAGAGTCGTGAATTAAATGGCTTTGAACCGATCCCCTCCTACTCTGAATTCTTGCAGCAGTCATTGCCCGTTCTTCATTTGGCACTTGGCGTGCACTTTCTTCTATTACAGGTTTGGTGTCTGGACTAAGTTTCTAACTTGTGATTTGTTGTTTTTCGTAAATGTTATACCTCACCTGGCTCCTCTGCTGCTTTAGGCAGCTTTCAATATGCACACAGCAGAAAAGGACAAAAATGAACAGTTGAAGGTGTCAAAAAAATAATGAAAATATATCTGAGTAGAATTCAGTAATAGCTTAATGTATTTGGGGAGGAGGAATCTTGAATGAAACTTTGTGAAATATCCAATACCTAAAACACATTTTATTGAAATTGGAAAATCTTCACAGCATTCCTGTAACATTACAGTGAAACCCACATTTGCATTGCCTCAATTTTTGCCCCTCACATTCACCTTGATTCCCAGGGAAAATGTTTTATATGTACTCAGGATAGTGATTCCTTACAATTTACACTGTCGTGTCAGAAATATTTGGTAAGGACTACAGTGGTTGCCATGAAACTTACTGAGAAGAGCATGTGCAGAGGCCTGTGTGCTGGGAGTAAATGTCTGGCACAGTTTACTCACAGGCCCCTAGGAGTCCTGGACAGGCACTATAGGACCCAAGAATCTCCTGAGCCAAAGTGCAAGTTCATCCCACAAAGGGATCTGTAAGGACTTTCCTCCTCGAGAAGTTTTTATTGATTGTTACTTGAAAAATGTCCATGATGATCACATTGTATATTTTTTCTTTCAGCTCATGTTAAAATGCTGTTCCACTGTCTCATGATTTGCATTGTTTCTAATAAGTCATTGGCGGTAATTCTTACTGTTATCTTCTTTTGGTTGCAATGACACCTTCTTTTCCCATCTTTCAGGAGAATGAGAAGTTCTCCTTCCCTTCGCTGCTGGGAGTTTTAGCAACTGATAGCTATCAGCTCTTCCTTCTCTAGGAATTGTCCTCAGCTAAAGACATCTACCTTGCCAACAATGACAGCCTCTCTGCCTGAGAGCAGCCAGCATCTGATGACTAGTCATTGAAGACTTAAAAAGGGCAGAACCCCCTTAATTAATTAATGCAGGATAGTTCTTCAAGGCCATCTTAGCTCCAGGGCTCTCCTTGGGATCACCTGAGGGCCTCTGTGGTAATCGCATCGCAATAGAACTTCTCCCTATGCCTAGTTCTGCTTCCTTTACTTCTCCGTAGGTTTCCATTCCAAGTAAGTAAGAACTTACCCACCAGTAAGTTCTGGCACACAGATCTCCACTTCAGAGTCTTTTTTCCAGGGAAGCCAACCAATAACACCTTGTGTGTTTATAATGCATCTTTTTCCCCATCTTTTGTATCTTTTGTATTTTTTGCTTTGTCTTTTGTTTTCATCAGTGGTATGACTAGGTGTGGTTTTGTGTTCTTTCTTGGTGTTCATTAAATATATTGGATCTGTATGTTTATGATTTTCATCAGATTTGGAAAACAGTTGGCTGCTATTTCTTTGAATATGTTTTCTGCCCCAAGATCTCTTTTTCTCAACCTGTAATTACATGTATGTTAGTGTAATGTTCCACAGGTCATTGACACTTTTTTCATTATTTTTACCTTATTTTTTGTCTGCTTAAATTGAATAGTTTCTGTTGTCTTCAGATTCACAGATCTTCTCTTCTGCATTATCAAATCTGCTGTCTAGATCATCTGCTCAGTTTTTCATATTACATATTACACTTGTCTTTCTACAATTTCCATTTTATTATTTTGTCTTCCTTCACTTATGGTTTAACTTTTTTTTTCTAGCCTCCTAAGGTGGAGACTTAGGTCATTAATATTAAGCCTTTCTTGTTACCCAATATGAAATTTTTAAGCTATAAATTTCTATGTAAGCACTACTTTAGCTCCATCCAACAAATTTTGCTAATGTTGTATTTTCATTAGAACTCACCTTGAAGTATTTTCTAATTTACTTTGTGATTTATTTCTCTCACTTATTGGTTACTTAATTTCTAATATTTGAGGCGTCTTTGGATATCTTGTTAAGAATTTCTACTTTAATTCTGTTGCGGTCAGAGAGCGTGCCCTGTATGATATAATTCTTTGGAAAGTCACTGAGACTTTTTTATGGGCAAGCATACATTCTACCTAACTGAACATTATTTGTGCACTTGAAACAAACTGTAATATGCAGTTGTTGGGTATAATTCCTGTAAATGTTAAGTGAAGGCAGTTGTTAGTATTACTCAGATCTTCTGTATGCTTATTGGTTGTTTTTTTTTTTTTATCTAGTTATCTTATTAACTACTGACTGAGAATGTTAAAAATCTCCAACTATGACTATTGATTTGTCTGTCTTTAGTTCTTCCTTACCTCTAGTAATACTCCTTGTATCAAAATCTATTCTCTATACATAAGCCATTCAAGCTTTCATGTGATCATGTTTTGATTATATATCTTTTTCCATCCTTTAGCTGTTTATTTTTGTTTTGGATTAAAGTGCATCTCTTGAAAACAGTATATAATTGGGTCTTGCTTTTTTTTTTTTATTTTTTGAGAGAGAGAGAGAAAGCAAGAGAGAGTATGAACAGGGGAGGGGCAGAGGGAGAGGAAAAGAGAGAGAATCTCAAGCAGGCTTCATGCCTAACGTGGAGCCCAATGCAGGGCTCAATCTCTGTGACAACATGACCTGAGCCAAAATCAAAAGTCAGACACTTAACCAACTGAGCCACCCAGGCACCCCTATAAAACAGATATTTTAAATTCCTTGTTTGCTAATTCAGTACCTCTGTCCTCTCTGAGTCTGTTTTTATCAATTTCTTTCCTGGCTATAAATCATGTTTTCCTACTACACGTATCTAGAAACTTTTGATTGTGTGGTTGGCATTGTGAATGCAGTGTTGTTGAGCATCTGGATTTTGTTGTCTTCCTTCAGAGACTTCTGAGTTGTGTTCAGGCAGGTCTAGAATACCCCTGCATCTTGATGGTCTCATTGGATACCCAGAGTGTTTTTCAAGGTCCTTGCACTCTTCCTGGTTAGTATTCCCATATCTTCTAGGACTTTGCAACCTCTAGAATCTCCATTTAACTCATAGCTCTCTAGCACCTGTTCTCTGCAAGGCTTCTGGAGTCTTGCCCATATATGTGCAGTTGAGTATCAGGCCATAAACTTCAGAGGACTCCTATATAGATTTTTAGCTCAGCTCAATTTCAACTCAGCTTCCTCCTCTTCAAATTTACCTAATTCCTATCCCCAAACTCCTATTTCCTCAGCTCAGCAAGACTTCCATGGTCTCCTTAGGTTCTCCTTCCCTGTGCCACAATCCAGAAAGTGTCTCCAGATAGAATTCCAGGGAAATCATGGGACTCACTTTGAATGTTTCTCTTCTGTCAATGATTATAGTCCTTTTCCGCCTTTTGTCCAAAGTTAGAAAACAACAGGTATATGTATTTTGGCTGGTTTTATATTATTATGGGAGAGCAAGGCTAGTTCAGTACTGTTACTTTATAATGGCAAGATTTGGAAATCTCTGCAGTTTGGGGGGAGATTTTTAAGGTACAGGAAACAATAACTTAATTTATTAATTTCACTCAGTTTCCATATTATCACTCCACTTCCTGCCCTTTTCCTCCCAACAACCAAGTTCTACAGAGAGAAATGGTCCAAAAGCTTTTCTCTCTTTTCACCAGTGAATTGACATCTAAACTAGGTAGAGTACAACCACAGTGCATCAGTGCTCTTTTTTTTTTTTTTTTGATTTGTAATTACATTGTGAACTTTTATTGGGTTTTGCTAATTTCAGGGTTAAATGTGCTTTTCCATATGATTCTATATTCCTCTTGTTAGGTAATCATTTTTTAGGTCTATCTAGTTAAGATAGGCAGGAATACTAGAACTGAAAATGTTCCAGCAATCATGGCTCTGATAGAAAATCATTAAGGACCCTGCCCTCAGAAGAGCTCTTTGTCATAATTGCTATCCCACAGTGACATCCATCAAGATAATTGTTCACCTTTCTTCTTAAGTAGGCAACAGTTAGATAATCAAAGGGTAGCAGGCCTTAATTACATATGTGAAGTGAATGATTTCCCTGTTTCTCTCTTTTTTTTAAAAAAAGGTCAATGATAAGACAAAGGAGGATTTCTGATTAGCATTAGAAAAATGCCACTCCAAATGAAATATGACCTTTTGTAGCAATGTGGATGGAACTGGAGAGCGTTATGCTAAGTGAAATAAGTCATATAGAGAAAGTGTTTTCACTCTTATGTGGATCCTGAGAAACTTAACAGAAGACCATGGGGGAGGGGAAGAAAAAAAAAAGAGAGGGAGGGAGGCAAACCATAAGAGACTCTTAAAAACTGAGAACAAACTGAGGGTTGATGGGGGATGGGAGGGAGGGGAGGGTGGGTGATGGGTATTGAGGAGGGCACCTGTTGGGATGAGTACTGGGTGTTGTATGGAAACCAATTTGACAATAAATTTCATATTAAAAAAAAAAAGGAAAAGAAAAATTCCACTCCACTAAGAATCTTTCTTTTAACTCTACTTACCATAAAAATAAATTACTAGACTTTTTTTATTTTTTAATTTTTTTAATTTTTTTTTAATTTTTTATTTATCATTAAAAAATTTATCAATTTTTTTATTGCCACATACTGGAAACTAGGTAAATATCCAAATATAGGAGATCAAATAAATAAATCATGGCCCATATACACAATGAAGTACTATATACAACTTAAAAAAAAAAAAAAGGAAATAACATCTCTGTAACATAAAATTATTTTCAAGGTATATTGTTAAGTAAAAAAAGCAAAACGCAAAAGAGTAGTATACTATGCTACCTTTTCTGTAAGAAAGAGGAAATAAAAATATGCATGTATATGCAAATTTTTTTAAAGAATAAACACAGGAAGGATAAGCCAAAAACATTTGACAGGCAATGAAACAGAGAGAAATCTTCTGCATTTCAGAAAGCTGGGGACTCAGCTTCTGAGAGATGTCTGAAAACTTGCCAATATTCAGATACTAAGCTCTCCAGACAAGAGAATCCTGACACCACCTTCAATATATTTGAAGTCAATGGTGAAATGAAATTAACTAAGCAACAATAAAGCCCTTACTGGACTTTTTTTAGATCTTCCTCTGCTGACGAAAAGGAAAGACCACAGTACACCATGAAGCAAGAACCTGAGTTTGCACAGGACAGTTCTCTCAGGAAGGAAGGAGGTGGGGGTCCTAGCCCAGTTGTCAACCATTTTATTTCCCAGTATTGCCTTTTTTTATTTCTGCTTATAATGCTGCATCACACCGGGGGCAGCAACACCCAAGCAGTTCTTCTTTAATGTGTTTGGGAATTTGAGTTTCCCATGCCCGTGAGGCATTTAAACTAAGATGACCAAACTTTTGTAATAATTGTAATAATTATAATAATCCCTGTCAAGATAATTGACAGATTTTAATGAATTTGACCCAGGAGTGATACCAGTTATTTAAAGTTTAAAACTACATTCTGCAGTTGTCTAAAACTTTTTAAAAGTCCATTTTTTTTTAGGTATAATGAGATTTTCAGTTTTTGCCACGGCAGATTTCCCCAGGTTGTTGCCTTTTAAAGCACGTTAGGCAAGGAGTAGGCAAGCATGAACAGGTAGAATGTTCAGGTATCGGAGACTTTAAACCCAAGTGGGGACAATAATTTTTGTGAGGAAGCAAAAAGGATAGACAAGCCAAACAAAACTTATCACGTTCCTTTATTTAATGACGCAGCATGACATGGTGCTAGTGTTATGAGTCATTCCACCAAGGATCCTGATGGGTATTCAGGTAAATGCACTCCCAGCACACCGAGCAGCTGAGATGGTCCATGGGAAGTCCATAACACCTCATACATACATAGCACCTTACATTTGTCACCAACATGTGTATAGTGGGTTATAGGTCATCAGGAGGTAATTTAACATGTGCCTTACAAGCTGTAATTTTTGACATGTCTGAACCTCAGTTTCCTCACATGTAAATTAGAGACAGTAAGGTCTACCTCATTGGGCTAATGTATGCATTAAACATGAAAGCAGCTAGAGTAAGGCCAGAGACTAAAGAGATGACAGAAAATGTATTTTCTCCATTTCCCCCTCCCCACTTTGATCCCTACAAGAGCCTCATGAGGTAGGCTATGCAGATATTTTCTCTGTTTTATAAACGAGATATTCTAACATCAGGGATATCAACACAACTAGTTAGTGTCAGAGCCAAGTTCAGAATTTCTTCTGTAATTGCAGAAAATGTTCATGAGCACCTAGTGTGTGTACAAAACTGCCTTCTCATTGTGTGCTGTGTGTGAGATCTGTCACTGAAGAATTTAGATTGTTTTTTTAAATTCCACTATAATTAACATACAGTGTTGTATTAGTTTCAAGTGAACAGTTCTATACATAGCATTCATCGTGATAAGTGTACTCTTAATCCCCTCACCTATTTCACCCCCTGCTCCCCAACCACTTCCCCTCTGGTAACCATCAGTTTGCTCTCTATAGCTAAGAGTCTGTTTTTTGGTTTGTCTCTCTTTTTCTTTGTCCATTTGTTTTGTTTCTTAAATTTCATATATGAGTGAAATCAGATGTTATTTGTCTTTCTCTGACTTACTTCACTTAGCACTGTACCCACTAGATCCATCAGTGTTGCAAATGGCAAGATTTCATTCTTTTTTTATGGCTGGATATTATTCTGTTATATATACACACCATATCTTTATCCATTCATCTATCAGTGGGCACTTGGGTTGCTTCCATAATTTGGCTATTGTAAATAATACTGTGGTAAACATAGGGGTGCATATATCTTTTTCAATTAGTGTTTTTATATTCTTTGGGTAAATACCCAGCAGTGGATCATATGGTAATTCTATTTTTAATATTTTGAGGAACCTCCATACTTTTTTCCACAGTGGCTGCACCAGTTTGCATTCCCACCAGCAGTGCTCAAGGGTTCCCTTTTCTTCACATCCTCACCAATATTTGTTTCATGAGTTGTTTACTTCAGTGATTCTAATAGGTGTGAGGTGATCTCTCATTGTGGTTTTGATTTGCATTTCCCTGATGAGGAGTGTTGTTAAGCATCTTTTCATGTCTGTTGGCTCTCTGGATGTCTTCTTTGGAAAAATATTTGTTCGTGTCTTCTGTCCATTTTTTAATTATTTGAGGTTTTGTGTTGAGTTGTATAAATTCTTTATGTATTTTGGATACTAACCCTTTATCAGATATGTCATTTGCAGAGTCTTCTCCCACTCTGTAAGTTGTGTTTTAGTTTTGTTGATTATTTCCTTTGCTGTGCAGAAGGAAATTATTTGATGTAGTCCCAATAGCTTTTTGTTTGTTTGTTGGTTTCCCTTCCCTGAGAAGACCTATCTAGAAAAACATTGCTATGGTCAATATCAGAGAAATTACTGTCTGTCCTTTCTTCTAGGAATTTTATGGTTTCAGGCTCACATTTAGTTCTTTCATCCATTTTGATTTTGTTGTCGTGTATGGTGTAAGAAAGTGGTCCAGTTTCATTCTTTTGCATGTTGCTGTCCAGTTTTGTAAACACAATTTCTTGAAGAGAGTGTATTTTTCCCACTGCATATCCCTGCCTCCTTTGTCAGAGATTAACAGACCATATAGTCATGGGTTTATTTCTTGGCTCTCTATTCTGTTTTACTGATCCCTGTGTCTGTTTTTGTGCCAATACCATATTGTTTTGATTACTACAGCTTTGTAGATATACTACAAAAAATCTGGGATTGTGATGCCTCCAGTTTTGTTCTCCTTTTTAAAGACTGCTCTGGGGTGGGGGATCTTTTCTGGTTCCATACAAATTTTAGGATAATTTGTTCTAAAAACTTAGCTTAGTTCTTAATATTGTCAGCTTTCACTGGTCTTCTGCAGCTTACTTCTCCAAAATTTATTTTTAAGCGTGACACTAATCATTGTAGCTCATTTCATCAGCTGCTCTCCGTCCTGGTTCTTTTATTAAGACTTCGTAGGCCCAGTTTCCTTAACTAGAAAGCAGAATCATGAAAAATCCCAGAAAGAGGTCAGAGGCCATCAGTGTTTTAAGAGCATGGCATTGGCATATTGATCCCCAGTTGGTCCTACTCTGCTCCTGACATCACCTTTTGTGTCCCTTGAAAGGGACTGTCCCACCTCTTCCAGACTGATGCCAAGAGCAAGGCAAATGAAAGAAACTTCTGGAATTGGACTGCCCAAATTCAGGTGTGAGTTCCACCACCAACCACAGTGACCTCAGGCACAGCGCTGCACCCCAGGACCTTACTTGCTTTACCTTTAAAATAAGGATAAAGTACTGGCCTCATAGGGTTTTTGTGGTGATTAGGTGAGATAATACATGCACAGTATTTGGAACAGTGGCAGACAGTAGTGATTTCTCCATAACTTAGCTGCTGTAGTAGTGGTTATTGGTACTCCTTTCATATCCTAGCTGACCTAATCCAGCATTTTTTCGTACTGCTGAGAAGTCACTATGTTGTTTCTTTTTTTTATTGTTTTATTATTTTTTTTTTTTTGTGATGCTGAGATCCAGCAGACCAGCAGGAGAGGGGCAGAGGGTGTGAGAGCGAGAATCCTAAGCAGCCTCCATGCTCAGCACAGAGCCTAAACACAGGGCTTAATCCATGACCTTGGGATTGTGACTTGAGCCAAAATCAAGAGTTGGGTACTCAACCAAATGAGCCACCCAGGCGCCCCTGTGTTGTTTCTCTTTAACTGTAGTATTAAAGGTTTTGGGTTTTTATGGGTATTTTCTAGTCAGATATTCATAATTTCCATCTCCCACCTGACGCACTCTCTGCCCGAGAGCTGCTCATTCTAGAGCAAGGTATGGTTACTACTCTATGTGAAATCTCCTTAAGAGAGATTCTGCCAGGTGTTTCCCTCCTCTCTCCATTCAGCTCAGCAACACACGTGCTTATTTTATTATTTCGTTACCTAGTTCATTATTAATTGTGACCTATTGAGAGTGTTGTGACATTAGGAAATAAAGATGAGTGAGAGGTGAGGGTTCTGTCTGGAGCAAACTGTGCTGGGGATGGGAATTTTAAGGGTGTTTCCTTTCCTGTTTGCAGGGAGAAAGGAAATGTGGCTTCACTCATATGTATCTCTGAGGCCAGGGTTTCATTGCAGGCAAAATATTAAGGACCTCTAGTTTGAAACAGCTTAGGTTGTAGCAAAAGTCTGACTGAAGCCTGTAACATATAGAAAGATTTAAAAGCGAGGCCAATAGCAGGCAGGGAGGGGGAGAAGTGAGAAAATACGATTCTCATTCCACGCGTCCTACTCCACCTCCAGCTCCACCCCTACCAGCACGTTACAAAAATGCCAGAAGTTTCCTGGAATGCAGGAAAGACAAATAATTTGTTCCAGAATAATATCCAGCATCCCACATCTCTGGTAAACTAGGTTTGGCCTGCTTGTGTGCTAGTGTGGGAAGATGCTTAGGAGAAGAAATGTTGGGGTTTTGATTTCATGACCTTAATTATTGTAGAGATTCTGTGACTGCCCTGGCTTCATGTGTGATTTGAAAGCCTTTGTATCCAGGATCCCTAGTATTATGTTATCCCCATTCCTAGGAATCCAGCCTTCAGGGCGACAGTGGATCATGGCGGCTTTCCTATAGTGAAGCTTGATGCTCTAGTTAAGTCTGTGGATTCCTGAAAGTCTTAGGTTGTTTTCCTTCCTTCCAGCTGAGGTAATTAACAGCTCTCATTTCTACCCCATGTGAGTCATTGAGCCTCTGACATGTGCTGGCACACTATCTTAGCCCAGTGTCCTTCTGACCAGGGCTTTCCTCCATCATCGGGACCTCATTTTCCACCAGATGTACTTTAACACTGAGTGTTACAAGGTCATTTCCAGGGCTGTCGCCGTTTATCCCTCTCATGTTTAGCTTCAGTTTAATTTTCAGCTTTTGTCACTATATTACATGGGAAGAAAGAAATGTGCTCTGGCAGATAGCATCAAATGTGTTTTTCTTTCTCTTCCAATTGGAAAATCACTCATAATCAGTCCTCTGCTGGGGGGTTAGATGGTCTGGGAACACTGGGAAGGGTGCTTTGTGTTTATAGATTTGCCATACTGGGATCGAATTCAAATCTGCTTGCTCCCACTTTGATTTTGTGCATGACAGTGATTTGGCAAATCACATTCTCTGTACAGCATCTTAGACTAAATCTGTTATTCCTCTTCAAGGCTGTCTTGGGTCTTTGTGACAGTGTCTCTAATGCCTGTAGTTGGTTTCCCTAGTTTGTATATAATTGTGCAGTAAAAGCCACGAGTAATTTCAAGAAGAATGTGTATTCTGCTGCTTTAGAATGAAATATTCTAAATGTATCTGTTAAGTCCATCTGGTCCAGTGTGTCATTCAAAGCCTAGATTCCTTGTTGGTTTTCTGCTTAGATGATCTGTCCATTGCTATAAGTGGGGTATTAAAGTCTCCTGTTATCGTATTATTATCAGTAAGTTTCTTTATGTTTGTTACTAATTGATTTATATATTTGGGTGCTCCTAAGTTGGCATAGATATTTACAATTGTTAGATCTTCTTGATGGATAGACCCCTTAATTATGATGTAACGCCCTTCTTCATCTCTTGTTACAGTCTTTATTTTCAAATCTGGTTGTCTGATATAAGTATAGTTACTCCGGCTCTCTTTTGCTGTCCCTTGGCATGATAGATGGCTCTCCATCCCTTCACTTTGAATCTGCAGGTGTTTTTAGGTCTAAAATGAGTCTCTTGTCGGCAGCATCTAGATGGATCTTGGGGTTTTTTGTTTTTGTTTTATTCTGATACCCTATGTCTTTTGATTGAAGCATTTAGTCCATTTCCATGATTGAAAGATATGAATTTAGTGCCATCGTGTTGGAGTTGGTGTTTCTGATGATGTCCTCTGGTCCCTTGTAGTCTTTGCTGCTTTGGTCTTCTTTTTTTTTTTTTTTCCTCCACTCAGAGTCCCCCTTAAAATTACTTGCAGGTCTGGTTTAGTTGTCACGAACTCCTTTCGTTTTGTCTGGAAAACTCTTTATCTCTTCTGTTCCGAATGACAGCCTTGCTGGATAAGAATTCTTGGCTGCATATTTTTCCCCATTCAGCACATTGAATATTTCCTGCCACTCTTCCTGGCCTGCCAAGTTTCAGTGGACAGGTGTGCTGCTGACCTTACGTGTCTACCCGTGTAGGTTCAGGACCTTCTGTCCCTAGCTTATCTAGGAAGATAAGGAATTCTCTCCTTATCTTTGTGTTTTGCTATGATATATCATGGTGCTGGCCTGTTTTTGTTGATTTTGAGGGGGGTCTCTGTGCCCAGTTTCCTTCTCCAGATTAGGGAAGTTCTCAGCTATGATTTGTTCAAATAAAACTTCTGCCCCTTTTACTTGCTCTTCTTCAGGACTCCTTTGATAACAGATACGGTTTCATTTCATGGAATCACTTAGTTGCTCTAAGTCTCTCCTCGTGCTCTAGTTATTTCTCTTCACTCTTTTTTTCAGCTTTCTTATTTTCCATAATTTTATCTTCTGTTTCACCTATTCTCTCCTCTGCTTCCTCCTCATTCTCACTGTATCCAGTTTATTTTGCATCTCAGTTATAGCATTTTTTGTTTCATCCTGACTAGTTCTTAGGCCTTTCGTCTCTTGCAGCAAGGGTCTCTCTGGTGTCTTTTATGCTGTTTTCAAACCTAGCCACTTGTCTCACGACTGTTGTTCTAAATCCTTGTTCAGATATATTGCTTACATCTGTTTTGAGTGCGTCCCTGGCTGTGATTTCTTCTTGACCTTTCTTTTGGGGGAGAATTCCTCCGTCTTGTCATTTTGACTAAGTTTCTATCTTGTGTGTGTTTTAAAAGCTTGCCTGTTTCCTGCACCTGAGCATACTGCTGTATCAAAAAGGGGTCGTACACTGTCCGGGGCCTGCCTGGCACTTCAGGAAGTGTTTCTGGTGTATGCTGTGTGCACTCTGCTGTTGGGTTTTGGCTGCCCTTTCCCACTGCTCAGTCCTCTGCAGACCTCCTCCTTGCTTGCCATGAAGAGTGTTTGGACCTTTTACTAGGTGTGCTTTGATTTGTTTGTTAAAACAATCCTGGAAAAAAGCAGGGGAGCCAGATCCCAAAAAAGGAGAAAAGGGAAGAGAACAAAAACAAAACAGAATCAAAAACCATAAGGCTGATTCCAAAGACAACGACAAGGAAAAAAAAGAAAAGAAAAAAGAAAAAGGAAAAAAAGCCTGATCCAAAAAAAAAAAAGAAAAGGAATTGAAAAAAACAAACAAGAAACTCTGAGCTTGATTCCAAAAGAAAAGAAGAAGGAAGAACAAAAGAAAAAAGAACTGTCAGTGTCATTTTGAGGCACGATTTTCAGTGCACTTAGGGCATAGGGAATGCTGCCCATGCTGGTCTTTGGAGGAGAGGTCCCCTGTGCTGGCTCAGAGTCCTTCTTGCCCCAGTAAATGAACAGTTGTCAGGCACGGGTTGGGGGGAGGGTGTTTGGTGTAAGTAGGTCCCACCTTCACTGGGGCCACTGTGGTGTTCTCTGAGGTCCCACCATGTTGGTATTGGGGGAAAATGGCACCACCCCAGTCTCTCATCCTGGACCGACCGAGGATCTCAACCCCTGCTGTCAGGCCCCCATCACAGAGTAGCAAGGGCACTTAGCTTGCCCTGTGCCACAGATCTCCTGTGTTTTTTCTTTGACGTCTGGCTGGGATTCAAAACCCAGCCTTAAAGGAGCCGGCACCACATGGATCCTCCCCCATCCTCCAGAGTAGAGGCTCTCCCCCCTACTGATGAAAGGCCTTTGGCTGGCACCTACAGGGTCTTTTATCCTAGGGGAGACAAAAACCCTCTTCCAAAAGTACTCTAGGAAGGGGAATGTTTTTTCCCAGTGTGCCCCAGAGAGCTCTACACCACCCTATGCTATGCTCTCTAGGCCAGCTCCCTCCTGCCCAGGAGCACATGCCAAGGCTCCATTCTGGAAAAAGTCACGCACTTCCAAAACCTTGGATTTTGAGCTCCAAACGCTGTTTGCAAAAAAGATCCGGGACACTCAGTACTTCTCGCTGCCCAGTCTGTGGTTCAGAGAGGTTTTCCTCCTGTGTGAATCCAATGCTGCACTTTCTCAACCCTTTTCTTTTTTCTTTCCCTTTTGTCTCTCCACGGAAGAGTTCCCTCTGCTCTGCGGCAACGCTGTTTTTTCTCCCCCATTCATATCCACACACCGTGCACCTGCCACCTGTCTCCCTCCAACCGTAGAGATCCTTCTGCCACTCTGCAGATCAGTTTCCTGGGTGTTCAAGTGGTCTGACCTCAAAACAGCTCTGTTTGAAGGACAAGGAAAGCCCAGGGTCCCCGTGTTTCTCCACCATCTTAACTCCTCCTTTGCCATGAGTAATTTCAGTAAATGTTACTTACTTACTTACTTGAAACCTTTGTGCCCTAAATGCTTATTATCTCATGGTAATCTCTCCCTGGTGGTAGAGAGTGGCCCCTGGTGACCTTGCCTCTTGATCAGAATATAGACCCGGGGGGAGTGCCATGACCTGCTCAAGTTATGTAAGGGGCTGTGACAGAATTAGAGCTCAGGGCTCCTGAGTCCCAGCCCATTGTTCTTTCCCCCAGGCTCTTCTCCTGGGCGTATAGATGACACAGTTGCAGTAATCGCTGCCGTTTATTGAACATCAAATAGGCACCAGGCCCACATGTTACCTCCGGTCCTCACAACAGTTCTGCAATGTAGAGTTTACAGATAATGACAGAGACTGAGAAAAGCTAAATAAGTTGGCCAGAGGCCCTCGGCTAGTTGTTGCAGAATCCTGATGGAGCCCAGGTCTGCCAGAGTCCGTGCCTGTGTTCCTGCTGCACTGCAGAGGGCTTGAGAAAGCTCCTGTGAGCATGTGACCAAGAGAAATGCTTGCTTGCCCTTCCTGTCCCTTCCTGCATCTCACCCGCAGGCAATTATTTCACACGTGCTCTGTGCCAAATCCAGTGCGGGTGCCGGTAGGCAGGAGAAGACAGAGGCCCCGTCCTTGGGGAGCTCTCCTTTTTGTAAAGCTTTCCCCCCACTCCCTCTCTTTGACACCCCTTCCTTTGCCACCTTTGCCACTTTGGACTGCACTGCGCTCTATGTCTGCTTTCTTTCCCTTTCATTGGCCACATTAGGAGGAGGTGTGCACGACCAGACTCCCGTGTTAGACTGACTCTGGGTGTGGTGGTGCATGCAGGGCCCTTGTGTGCCTCGTCTAATAAATAACCCCAAATGAGAACTTACAGCTCCCTGGGCATTTCCCAAGTGCTGTATGCATCACTTCCCAATCCCAGCCACCTTCTGTGGCACAGCTATTAGCTTATCCCACATTACAAAAGAAAAACGAAAAAACCAACCAATTCAGAACAGGTAACCTGCCTACGAGTGTAGTCTGGTGGCTGGCGATGTCAGGTTTGGGCTTAGGCAGATGGCTTCAGTGTGTAGGCTCTTAACCACCAGCCACACATGGGGAGCAGGCCCGGTCTCCCCTCCACAGGCCACAGTCACACCAAGTGGAAGGTCTGCCCTCGAAAGTACTAAGGCAACAACAGAAAGAGGCTTTTAACTACAAGTCCCCACTTGCTTGGTAAATTTTCCTACCTCTTAAAAGGGTTGATACCTATATTTTTGATATTTTAAAAATAATCCTTGCTCCGAAAGCGAATTAAATAAAATGAAATTGACGTCTTCTCTGAGATATAGGGCAGATATGCCAGAAATCACAAAAAATCTTTACAGGTCCCGAGTTCTTGAAACAGGAAGACGAGGGTCAGTGATTTCACACTGGACCAGGAGAGCCAAGCGACTGTGGGTTCAGACACCTAAACTGGACAGTTCCAAATAGACCAGGGTATGTGGTTGTTCAGCAGCGGTTTCTTGAGCGTTTGCTGGATATGGAGCATGGGGGACAGAAGAGTGACCAAGACACCGCGCTGGTGTTCAGGTAGCTCACGGTCTAACAGAATCACACCACAGTGAGTGTGACGTAACGGTTCTGCAGGGTTCACGCGGAAGCTGATCGGTCGACACGACTGGGGTGCGTGGAGGAGGCGTTCCGGAGAGCGTGCTGACCTGACACTTCCATGTCTCATGTGCAAGGGTGTAATCTGGGCCCAAAAATGTTGCAATAGCAGGGACGTCCTGTTGGTTTATGTAGACGATGTGAGAGCATGTTGCAAACGAGGCCTGCCCTGGCGAATAAGCAGAGCTTGAGAGGCTGCTGAGGCACAATAACAACCATATATTACTTTATCAGCAGTGGAGAAGGTGAAATCTTTTTGCGGGGTTTTCATGCCCCACAGATGCTGGGACGTTAGGCTCTTCTTGTTCATCTTTGTGCCTCAGGCCTGATAATAGCAGGGACTCCAGAGATACTTGTTAAACCGTAGAAATGGGTCTTCCGCTCACGAGGCCTGGAGGTGATAGGGCAGGAGCCTGCATAGCCAGGGCACAAATCAGCTAAATGGGCCTTCAGCGCACAAGCTGCCATCCCAGAGGCCCTGTCCCTCTTCTCATCGTCTCCCCATCCCACTCTTCAAGCCTGCACCAGGAAAAAGAGTACAGAAATGCTTGCCTCAGTGATTGACTAGTCATTTCCTGAATGCTTCCTTTTTAAAAATACTGTCTTATTCTAGGAAGGCCTTTAAATCAGGTGAACGTCTACTAGGTCCCGGGCACGTCTACAACCAGCTCTCCCATTTTGCCTCAAATGACTTGCCTTCACTTTACCGCAGTGACAGCGTTATGGCCCAGGCAAGAACAGGGCGTCTCCAACCTGCAGTGACTTTGCTTCCAGGGGTTCCGGGGAAGCCCCAGCAGTCACTCCTTAGTTCAGTCTCTGGTTGTCCAGGATGATGGCTTGCATTGTAAGATAGAACCTGTAATCCTCAGTTATTTCACACCCGTGGAACAACTGCATTTTTCAGTTTCTGAAAGATGCCATTGTTGGAAACTCCTTCTTTTGGTATTTCCAAGGAGTTTAAGGGCCTCGAGGAGAAGGCCCTGACAAGCCACCACTGCACACTGATCTGGGCATGTCATATTGTTGGAAATTCTGAGTGTTTATGTGTTCTCCTAGCAAAGGAGAACTCGAGTTTTGTTTTTGTTTTCAAAATCATGGTTATTTTATTGAAGTGTTTCACCATTTGGAGTTCTAAGGCTAAAATAGGACTGGGGTGCCTGGGTGGCTGAGTCAGTTAAGCATGTGGACTCTTGGTTTCAGCTCAGGTGACCCTCTGCATTGAGCTAACCTACCAGAGCAGTGCCTGCTCGGGATTCTCTGCCCCTTCCCCCCCCCCCCCCTTTCTCAAAAGAACCTGAACTAGGACTTAATGTAGAATAAAGGAGGTTAAGGCATTCACAGATGTCAGAGGGAAAACCAGTCCTTGGTTTCCCAAGATTTCCCACGGACGAAAGGCTGTGCAAACACTCCATGAGAACAGAGAAATGGCTGTGGGGGGAGCCAGTGTGCAGGAGGGATGGCAGGGCTGGAGGCCGCAGCTCAGGTCCACAACAGCAGGCTGGGAAGAAGTCAGTACATTCACCAAAAACCACTTGCTTTCCAGGCTCTAGGATGCTGAGGATTTCCTCAGACAAGGGGAGAACTAGGGTTAATAAGGTAAAGGCCCTGTTTATGGACCCTTAATTGGTTCTGAAATTTTTATTCATATTAGGCAAGTCTCCTAGCCTTCTCTTCCTCAGTTTACACAGTCGTGAGCACTTATTTAGTAAAATAGGTGTAGGGCTTGCAGTTCCATAAGATTCAAAATAAAGCATGTGGCAGGAACATCCTTATTAAATAATTTTCTTATAATATCCAAGGGTTGGTAAGGTGCGTGTGTGAACCTAGTAAGTGTTGAAAACCAACATCCCTAGTCTGAGTGCATTAGAAAAAAAGAAATGCTAATTGAGTGGTTGATTTGGTACAGTTGAATCAATGGGGGGCAAAATACTCGTAACCCGAGAGCCTTCTGTTACCACAGGACTCAGGACAGGATGTCTCTGGCTGCCCTGAACTGTTTTTGGAGTACAGATTAGCACCTGGGCCCAGAAGTGCAGACTGACACTAGCTAGACTAGCTAGCAGTCTCAGCACTCCAGGGGCGGGGGGGGTGGGGGGGGGGAGGAGATATGCTAGAAACCCAGAATCGCAGACCCCACCCCAAACCTGCTAACCAGACCTCTCAGTGATTATTATGCATCTTAAAATCTGAGAGGTACTGGCTCATAACACATGAGCTGGACCATCATTTTTGACTTTTGCACTTTCTGCCTCGGTGAGCAAACTCCCAGAGGCTGGAGCCATTTATTCTGTGCCTGGAATAGACTCTTCTGCCACATAGTATTTCCTGGGGGGCAGCGGGGGTGGTGAAAGCATGATTCTGTTTTTAGCAGTGGCATTTTCTACTTATGACTTGACCCGGCCTTCACTTTCCGGCCTCAATGATTTGAGTTGGTTCCAAAATACATCCATAAATGAAGTAAATAAATGAGGAAATTAGATTTAAAAAAAAAAAAAACTATGTGATTGAAGAATAATATAAAACTGGGTTGTAATTGCATACATAAATGTGTGCCACCAAGTCCTCAGCAGTTGCTAGTCTATGCAGCTGACTCTTTAGCCCTGCGTTCCCTAGTGATAAAAGCAGAAAAGAAAATACAATTATTAGCAAGTCTGGGTCCAGTACAGCTCTCCTCAGTGCAGAGTCTGATGGGACTTTTTTCAGTGGATCGCTGTAAGTGGCCTGTACCATCCACACTTTTGTAGCAAGTACAATAGTACATTTCATGAGTTTTTTTTCTTACAATATCCCTTCAAGGCAAAGGACTGTTTTATAAAAATACTTCTATAAGGGGAGACCTTTTCTGGCTCTTGCCGCTTGATCATATGCAAACTTGACATTTTAATCTTCTTTTTAATTAACTTGCCTTGCCCCTCACCATCACCCCCACCTCCCAACACCCTCCTCAGTCTACTGCTGACTTGTTTCTGGGTGGGCCTTCCTAGTTAAACCTTATTACAGAATAACCAGGGATTAAGCACAGGTGAAATGGGGGTGGCTGGTCCCTCGTCATATGGACTGTGGCAGTGGCAAGCCCACAGCTGAAGTTTTGAATGGCTAATAAAAGGCACGTATCACCCTTGTCCTTAACCCACCCTGCTCCCCAGTTTATGCCAGTAATACTGAAGGGATTCAGGAAACCAGGTGGCAAAACCATGTTTTTCGTTGTTAAGTGTCTCAAAGATAATTATATTTTTTTCTTGTTTTGCTTTGTTGGAGCTAGGTGTATAGTCTTTCTTAGACTTACAGATCGTCTTTAGCTTGGATCTCCCCTGCGTATTTTACCTAGTGTTTGTCAGAAGTGTAACACTCCACACACTTTATCTCCAAAAATACGATATTTTTCCTACAAGAGCATCTGACTATTGATATCGACTCAGGTCATAATCTGACTGTCATGAGATGGAGCTCTGTGTCAGGCTCTGTGCTCGGTGCTAAGCCTGCTTGGGATTGTTTCTCTCCCTCTCTCTCTACCTCTCCCCCACTTGAAGGTACGCTTCTCTCTCTCATTTTTTTTTTTTCTGTTTGTTTATTTTTGAGAGAGAGAAAGAGCACAAGCAGGCAAAGCGCAGAGAGAGATGGAGACACTGAACCTGAAGCAGGCTCCAGGCTCTGAGCTGTCAGCACAGAGCCCTATGTGGGGGCTCGAACCCACAAACCATGAGATCATGACCTGAACCAAAGTCGGTTGCTTAACCAACTGAGCCACCCAGGTACCCCTTTAAAAATAAATAAAAAGTGTCAAGGCAAGTTTAAACGTTCTCATTAGAGACTGATCTCTCCATGTGTCTGGCAGACTCAGAGACATGGAACAGAATGAAAAATAGAGCCTCCATGGGTCCACTGTTTTCTTTCAGGCTGTTTTGGATCATACCGCCCCTCCCAGGATTTCCACTGAGCCACCTTGTCCTCAGCCATCCCCACACCACTGACAGCATCACAAGAACTAAGTGTTACTTTGGGGCCACAACTGTGGGATTCCAGAAGCGCATGAGGTGTGAGCCTCCTCACTGACAGCTGCTCTCTGGACCGAAAACGAGATCCTTTTCACCCACATAGGGGCTGAAGCAGTAACATAGTTCCACCCTAGGCCGGCATGAGTGATTTCAAGGGTACTCTTGCTTCCATTCTCTCTGAGCTCTTAGTACGTTTCCCCCCCCAAAGATAGTAAAAATATTGAGGAGGAAAAGATGCGCCCAATTCTAATCAATGTTCAGTAAAATCTGTTTGCTGGTGGCGTGGGTTTCCTCTGAAAAGCACAAAGGAAGACCGTATTCTGTTTCAGCATTGGCCACGTGCAGAGGCCGCCCATGGGTTTTGTTTACCTTATCTTTTCTAATTTACAGGCAGCCTCAGAACCTGTTCTGGACCCACAGCAAATCCAAGCGTTTGATCAACTTTGCCGTCTCTACCGAGGAAGTTCCCGGGTAATGTTTATGTAGTGGTTTAGATTTGTATTTCCCTATTTATAGATACTGTTTGGGAAATGCAGTGTCCTCAGGTCCTCCCGCTGCCTCTTCAGTTTGGAACCCTGGTTAAGGCCATGTGGAGCCCCAGCCCCAGGGAGCATTCTGGATTCAGCAGAGGATACAGAGGCAGTGGGAACTGCAGTGGAGACTAGGAAGATTGGTCTTCATTCCAAAGGCCCTGGGCTCAAACTCTGAGTACCTGTCTAGAACTGTAGAAGAGAACAGACTGGAACAGCTGCTAGCAGTCATGCCCCAGCGTCTGTCTGGGTGCCCCACAGGCCCGTCCCAGGTGTGCTCAGTAACTTTCTTAGCCTGTCCTTCCTTGCCTACTGCCTATCTCCAGGTGGCCTGTCCAGTCACCCAGAACAGAAACCCCACAACAGCCCTTTCCCCCAGAGATCGGGTAGGCATCTTTTTTTTTCCTCCTCTGTATTTCTTCCCTTCCCTTCCCCTCCAAACTGTCACTCACAGAGGCTGCTGCAGACCTTCTGTCCTTGCTCCATGCCTCTGTCTGGGTGCTCACTCCAGACCCCAATGTCTTGTTACCCTCTTGTTTAAACACTTTCCTGGACCTCTGTAACCTGAAGGTGGAGTCCAGATTACCACCTTCTCCATTCCCCAAGTCATACCTAAATTCCTGTTCGGCCAGATTTGTTCTCTGAGCTTATCCTGAGCTTGCACAGACTGTGTGTCTTTTAAGCCTGGACTCCCTTCTCCCACCCTGTTCTTATGCAGATGCCTGCTGGGTGGCTTGGTAGCCCAGAGGAAAACTTGTGTTCCTTCTTTGAGAGTTGGTTTTTATCCCAGGGGACTTCTCCAGGGGTCTCCTGAATGTGGTCCAGCAGCTTTATTGAACTGGCATCACCTGTGTCCCTTCTCAGCCTCAGCCAAGCTCTGCCCCAGGAGTTGGTTTTCTGGGCCTTCTCAGCAAGGTCCACGGCTTCAAACTGTTGAGCCATTTTTCAGGACTCCTTGATTCCAGATCACAAAGTTACAGAAGTAGAACACAGAAATGTCTTCTCTTAGGAAATAGAAAATATCTTTGTGGTTGATCTTTCTACCTCACAGTGTCTGAATGTGAAAGAACTTTGAGTTTATGTAACATCTGTCGCCCGTTCTGTTCCCAGCACTGTACAGAATTGTTCTTGCAGAGAACTTCACAGGCCGATGGGCAGCTGAGAGGGTTGTAGAGGATAAGAAGTGGCACGAGATGGGGCTCGAGCAGAGCGAGGGACATCTCTCTGCAACCTGCTTGACCAGCAGTGCATACACTTGAGCAAGTGTACCTCCTGTGTGTCCTTAGCTGAGTGACTTGGAGCTTCTGAGCCACTGCTGTGAATTGGGCCCCACACGTGTCACTGGATTGCTTTAGATGAATTGGCACTTTGAACTTAGAGGTCCTTTGGGTGTCTCTCCAGTTACCATAATCCTGGTAGTAAGTTTTCAACAAAAGTGACAAAGGAGACAGGCGAGTCTTGTGCCATTAGTGCTTGGATGGAGAGAGAACCCCTTGCCAGGATCAGAGAACAGCTGCTGGGTCAGCCAGAAGACCGGGTTCCTGGCAGGGTAGGTGAGTAGGGAGCAGGTGATAGACGAGTTACCTCTAGGGAAGGCACAACTGTCAGTGGCTCAGCTGAGCAGAACTTGCCACATGGACCTGAGTTTGAATCCCACACTACCATTTGCCACTCACCACAGAGTAACTTGGGGCAAGTGAATTTAACTCTTGGGGCTCTGGGTTTTTTACCCAGAGGGTTGTGGAAGATTAGAAATAGTACACATGTGGGGGCGCCTAGGTGGCTCAGTTGGTTAATTCTTCATTCTTGCTCAGGTCATGATCTCATGGTTTGTGGGATCGAGCCCCATGTTGGGCGTCTTTCTCTTCCCCTCCACCACTCACGCACATGCTCGTTGTCTCTCAAAATACCGTATTTTTTAATGTTTATATAAGTTTTTAAAAAATAGTACATATGTAAAGGACCTGGCACAGTGCCTGGCACCTAGAAGGCACTCATTACAGTTACCTTGGACTATCAGAAGTACCTGTGGACTTTGGGTCCAGAGCCTGACAGACTTTGATGGTTCACTCCTCACAGCTGCCCTGTCCAGGTGAAGGACTTTGGGTGTAAAATTTGTCTCTTCTGTGACCATGAGCGCCAGGCTCTCTGCTCCCTACTTTTGCAGAAAGCCTTTGAGGTAAAAGGGATGGCCCTCAGAGTGACAGTCTGGCTTCCCAGTGGGTTGGTATTAGCCTTACCTAATCTTTCGGAACAGAGCCACTAACAGAGGGTTTTGCTGGTGTCATTGGTGGAAGCAGGACTCTAAGAGGACAGGTAGAGTCCCTGAATTTAAAGTGGCAGCTGGACACTTGGAGCTATACAGGTTGCAAAGGAGAGGTCAGAGGCAGAGTGTGGAACAAGCTCTGCTGAGAACCTCAGCTCAGGGCGTGTGTGCGGAGGGGGCGGCAGGGTCCTGTGCTAGCCAGGGTGGGAATGCTCAGAGCAAGGGAGGTTCGGAATGAGACGTCCCCAGTGCAGTCTCATCATTATTAAAGGAGGAAATATGGGCCCTGAAAGTGAAATGAACTTGCCCGAAGTCACATTACTTGTTTGTGAGATGCAACCCTGGGGTCTATACCCTGCAGCACAGTGCTGTCCCTTGTGTATTCGAGGCCAAGGAACTGAGGACCCTCCACTCTGTTCCACACCCCCTGCCAAACCCACCCACGTTGTCTTCCCCTACTCACCTTGGTTGATGTGTGTCCCCTCCTTTGCAGCTGGCCCTCCTTACAGAACTCTCCCAGAATCGCAGCAGCGACAGCTACAGGCCGTTCAGTGGCTCCCAGAGTGGCCCTGCTTTCAACAGCATCTTCCAGAATGAGAACTTCCAGCTGCAGCTCATTCCCCCACCTGTGACTGAGGACTGAGGCCTGGCACTGAAGACCAGAGACCATCCTAATGCAGCCAGGGAGGGACCCCCTCTCTAACTGGCTTGGCCCCTCCGTCTGCCCCCCTCTGAGCAGAGGTTCCGAGGGGGACATCTATGCCTGGGCCTTTCTTCCTGCCCCTCATTCCCCAGGGAGACTCCCTGTCTCTTCCAAGATGTTGCTGCAGCATCAGGTCACCAGACCAGTTGATTTTGTTTTGTTAAGCAAAGGAATGTCCCATACTTTTGTCCAGCTTTTTAAGAAAGTACGTTTTGCCAGTTGGAACGTTTTCCAGTTTCCCTGAAGCTTAGAGAATAGGTGGGTCTCAGGCAGATGGCATTCAGGAGTCTGTCCTGCCTCATCCCCTCTAGCTGCTGGGTAACCTGGAAGGACTTCAACTTCTGCTGCTGTTGGGAAAAGAGAACAGGGGTTGCAAGGCCACAGGATAACTGGAACCTGCACTGTGGGGGGAGGTGGGGGCATCTCCCTTTTGATACGTATATGGCAAAACCCATTTGAGTGTAAGATTTGCCCTCTCTGACAATAAATGCCTCTGTGTTTAAGTTCTGCAGGCCTTCTGGCTGGCTGTCTAGCTCTCAGTCTAAGTCACGAAGGACATTCAGAACCCTTGTTGCCACAATTGGTTTTATTAATCCAAAGTCAGGGACCCTGATTGTGGCAACCCTGCCTTTATTCACATGATCAGCTCCATCACAGGCTCCATTCAGAGTGGCCCAGCCACCCAAGTGCTCCTATGGCAGCGAGTAGGTGAGCCAGAGCAGTATTTTTCCATTCCTTGGCCCTGGGACTCTGGACATCCTTGAACCAACAGCCACAGGAGGTCACAACTACAGAGACCAGGTTTCCACCTCACAGGTCGAGGTGCTCCTTTCATCTGTTCACTCAGGGATCAACACTGGCTTACACTAACCAAGCCCACAGGAAATAGATACATACACTAGAAGCAAATATGTTGACTTTGAATAGAAAATTGATCCTGCCATGTGCTGTGATCCTGAGCAGATCACTTCTCTAAGCTTCGACTTTAACAAAGCCATTGTGAAGACTGAATGAGACAATCCATGTTAACATTTAGCACTGTGTGGGCACATGGCAGATGCCCCCAAAATGTGAGTTTAGCTTTCATTATGGAACTCCTCCCAAGACCTGGCTGCACAGGCAGCTAGCTGCCTCGTGATGGGGATGTGAAAGGAGGTCAAATTGGGGGAGGTGGTTGAGCATTAAGTGATCACCAATTGGATGCTGGTTACAGTTACAGGACATAGTCTCAACCCTATTTTACAGATAAAAAAGCTGAGACCCACACGATAAACAATCGTTATTACAAGGCAACACACTCAAGAAATGGCAGAACAGAGTTGGTCTCAAGATGGCAGTGTAACAAGACCCTGAATTCACCTCCTTCCACAGACCAACAAATCTACAACTACATATGGAATAATGCCCTCTGAAAGGAACCTGAAAATTGGATGACCAAAGCCTCCACGACAAAGGCTGAAAGGGTAACATCAGGATGGGAAGGAGGAGACACAGAGATGGGGACTTGCCAGGGGGGAAAACACATCAGCCATGGGGAAGCACAACTAGGAGGGATCTCAAAGGTATGGAACTTTTCCCTGAGGAGTGATGGATTTGAGCTCTACATCAGGCACCCCAAACCTTAGATCCTCCACAGGAGAGATGAGCTCCCAAAACACCAGGTTTTCAAAACTCAATGAGGATTATGTTCAGGAAGACTATAAAACTGTAGAGAATGGAAAACCCACTCTTAAAGGGCTGAGTTGCAGACTCGTACCCAGAGACCAGTGCAAAAACACCATTTTAAAAAGCAGACTATAAGTAAAGGAGTTCCATTTACTAACCTTAAAGCATCCGTCACAGCAGCGGGAAACAGCAGAAACTCCCCCTGGGGACGGAGACACTGGTATGAGCCACTTCTGCAACCTCAGTCTACCTCAATAATACCAGTACTCGTGGGCCATCTTGGAATTCTCCCTCTAAACTGCTAGCCCCAGAAAGGGTATACTCCACTGACAGCCCCACCCAACACACCTCAGTAGTCCTAGATACACCCCACAGATGGGCCAGGGGCCAGCCCTGCCTACCAATGCACCACAGTCACAGCCCACCACAATAGAAGGGAGCACACAGCTCACATAGAGGACACCCTTAGGCACCTGGCCTGGTGACAAAAGGAGATTGCCCTTCTGGGCCCCACAGGACATCTCCTACATAAGGCCACTCCTTCAAGACTGAGAGAGGTCACTGACCTACCTATAAATAGAAACACAGACAAAATGAGGGGGACAGAAGAATATCTCCAAACAAAAGAACAAGACAAAACCTCAGGAAAAAAGGGAAACAGAGATACACAAACTACTTCATAAAGAGTTCCAAGGAATGGTCATCAAGATGCTCACCAAACTCAGGAGAAGAACAGATGAACGCAGTGTGAACTGTAAGTGTAAGACAGTACCAAACAGAAGTTATAACAACTAAAAAATACACTAGAGGGGTTCCAAAGCAGACTGGATGAAGTAGAATAGATCAGGTGAGCTGGAGGAGGAGCTATGGAACTCACCCAGACAAAGCAGCAAAATGAAAAAAGCATTAAGAAAAATGAAGATACCTTAACAGACATCAAGCAGAATAACAATCACATTATATAGATCCCAGGGGAAGACAGAAAGGGCCAGAAAAATAATTTGAAGAAATCCTGGCTGAAAACTTCTCTGGGAAAGGAATCAGACATCCAAGTCCATGATAAACACAAAGAGATCCACACCAACACACATTATAATTAAAATGGTAGAAATTAAGAATAAAGACAAAATCAGGAGCAGCAGGAGAAAAACAACTTATTACATATAAGGAAAACTCCATAAAGCTATCAGATTTTTCAGCAGAAACTTTACAGACCAGGAGGAAATGGCATGACATATTCAAAGTGCAGAAAGGAAAAAACTTCCAACCAAGAATCCTCTGCCCAGCAAGATTATTCCAAATTGGAGGGATTAACAGCTTTTCAGATAAGTAAAAGCTAAAGGAGTTCATCACCACTAAACCAGCCCTACAATAAATGTTTTAAAGGGACTTCGTTAAGCTGAGAAGAAATGGCACCAATAAAGTATAGGAAAGTAAAAATCTCACTGGAAAAATAACAAAGCCAGTGAATCAATCACTTATAAAGCCAGCATGAAGGTTAAAAGACCAAAGTAGTAAAATTAAGGGAGGTGGCCCAAGATGGCAGCATAGAAAGACCCTAAACTCATCTCTTCCCACTGACACACATATAATAGAGCAGTTCCTCCTAAGGAAGAAGTGAGAGCTGATTGAACAGTCTCTGCCCAACAAACAATAGAGGGACCACACAGAGAACAGTAGGAGACACGATACCATAAGAACCCCACCGTCAAAGCAGCAACCTGCAATAGGGAGAGATGTCACTTGAGGGGCCCAGTCCAGATTCATCTACCCTGAGGCACAGTGAAAAACAGGTTAATTAAACTATGAGCAAAGGAAATCCGTTTACTAACCTTAGGGCATCCACCAAACTGGCAGGGAACTGCTGGAACTCTCCAGGATAAGAGGCATGGTGAATGCCATTTTTTACATTCTTCCTCCACCTTGACAGCACAAGCAGGAGCAGGGACCAGGTGCTTAAGCCAGCCTGTTAGGGCTGCCCCAGTGGACCCTGAACCCCTGGCCCACACCAGCTCCAGCCATCCCCCCAAGATAGCTCTGGCACAGTGCACTCTGGGACTCCTCCCTCCACCCCCAGCACACACCGAACCCAGTCATCCCACCAGCCATACAGCCCCAGTTCAGTGCATCTGAGGATTCCCCTCAGCCCATGCCTGCTGTCTTGCAAGGGCAGCTTTGACATGGTGTGCCCCAGGATGCCTCTGGCCTGTGCCCATCTCACCAGGGTGGCCCTGGCATGATTCACCCCAGGACTGCCAGCTTGCTCCAGCTCCAGCCATCCTGCCAGGGCAGCTCTAGGCAGGGTACCCAGGGACTACCCACAAGATGGCCTTGACAAGGCACACCCTAGATCCCCCAGTCCATGCCACTCTGGCATCAAGGTGGCCCTGGCACAGTGCATCCAGGACTCCCTGGCCTATGCCCACTCCAGCTTCAACCACCATACCAAGTGAGTGCCCTGGGACACCGCACCCACCCCAAACCCAGCCCACTTGCTTAGCTCCAACCAGCCTGCCAAAGCTTCCAGTCCCAGTCTACACAGGATATGGTCCTGTACAGGGCCACTCCTTCAAGACCAGGACAGGTAGCTATTCCACCTAATTTATAGAAACAAACACAGAAAATAAAACTAAAATGAGACAGTGAAGTATGTCCCAAACAAGATAAATATCCCAGGGAAAAAAAACCCTAAAGAAATGGAGGTAATTTATCTGATAAAGAGCTCAAAGTAATAGTCATAAAAATGCTCACTGAAATTGGGAGAATAGAGGAACACAATGAAAACTTCAACAAAGAAAATGTAAGACATAACCAATCAGAGCTGAAGAATAATTAAAATGAAAAATACACTACATGGAATCAGCAGCAGATAAGATGATGCAGAAGAATGGATCAGCAATCTTGAAGATAGAATAGTGGAAATCACCAGAACAGGAAAAAGAAAAAAGAATTTTGTAAAAACAATATTTAAGGAACCTCTAGGAAAATATCAAGTATACTAAATTCACATTATAGAGGTCCCAGAAAGAGAAAAGAGAAGGGGGGGTGGGGGGCAGAAAACTTGAAGAAATAATGACTAAAAACTTCACTAACATGGCAAAAGAAATGGACATTCAGGTACAGGAAGCAGAAAATTCCAAATAAGATGAACCCAAAGAGAGCCACATGAAGACATAATTAAAATTGCAAAAGTTAAAGAGAGAACCTTAAAAGCAAGGAAGAAAAAAAGTCACATACAAAGGAAATCCCATAAGACTATCAGCTGATTTTTCAGAAATTTTGCAGGCCCAAAAGGACTGAAAGGATGTATTTAAAGCACTGGGAGTATTCCAACCAAGGATACTCAGCAAGATTATCATTTAGAATAGAAGGTTCCCAGACAAGCAAAAAACCTAAAGGAGTTAATCACTTAAACAACCTTCCAAGAAATGCTAAAGGGTCTTCTTTAAGTGGAGGGGCACCTGGGTGGCTCAGTTGGTTAAGCATCTGACTTCAGCTCAGGTCATGATCTCGCGGCCTGTGAGTTCGAGCCCCGCATTGGGCTCTGGGCTGACAGCTCAGAGCCTGGAGCCTATTTCAGATGCTGTGTCTCCCTCTCTCTCTCTGACCCTCCCCCCCCTCCCCCCCCGGTCATGCTCTGTCTCTCTCTGTCTCAAAAATAAACGTTAAAGAACAATTTTTTTAAGTGGAAAAGAAAAAGCTATAACCAGAAATAAAACATAAGAAAAATTATCACTGGTAAAGGCAAACACATGATAAAGGCAGTGGATCAGTCACTTACAAAGTTAGTATGAAGGTCAAATGACAAAAATAATAAAATCAACTGTACCTATGATAAGTAGTTAGATACACAAAATAAAAGATGTAAGATAGGACATAGGAAACAAAACTGGGGGTGCCTGAGTGGCTTAGTCAGTTAAGCATCCAACTTCAGCTCAGGTCATGATCTCACAGTTCGTGAATTCGAGTCCCACATCGGGCTTCATGCTCAGCATGGATTTCTCTCTCTCTCTCCATCTCTGCGCCTCCCCCACCAAATAAATTTTTTAAAAAACTGGGTAAGGGCAGTAAAAGTGTAGTGCTTTTAGAATGTGTTCAGATTTAAGCAACTATCAGTTTAAAATAGACTGCTCTGTGTTTCTTTGTGTCAATATATATGAACCCCATGGTAACTACAACCAAAAACCTGCAATAGATACACAAAAAAGAGAAGGGAGAAAGGGAAGGGAAGGGAGGAAGGAAGACATCAAACTGCAAGGAAGAGACCAAGAAAAGAAGGAACAGGGAGAATCTACCCAAACAGCCAGAAAACAATAAAATGGCAATACATTTATACTTACCAATAATTACATTCAATGTCAGTGGACTATGTTCACCAGTCAAAAAATATAGGGTGGCTGAATAGATTTTTTTAATGTTTATTTATTTTTGAGAAGGGAGAGGGATAGAAAGAGAGGGAGACAGAACCCAAAGCAGGCTCCAGGCTCTGAGCTCTCAGCACAGAGCCCGACGCGGGGCTCAAATCCACGAACTGCAAGATCATGACCTGAACCCAAACCAAGAGACAGAGGCTTAACCAACTGAGTCACTCAGGTGCCCCGTGAATAGATTTTTTTAAAACCAAGAACTATCTATACGGTGTCTACAAAAGTCTCTCTTCAGATCTAAAGACATGCACAGACTGAATGTGGAGCAATAGAAAAAGATATTCCATGAAAATGGAAATGAAAAGAAAGCTGGAGTAACTATACTCATCAGATAAAATGGACTTTAAAACAAAGACTAATAGGAGAACAAAAAGGCATTACATAATGATAAAGGGGTCAATCCAGCAAGACAATGTAACATTTGTAAACGTATATACACACAACATAGGAGCATAAAAGTATACACAGCAAATATTAACAGATCTAAAGAGATAAATTGAAAGCAGTACAATAATAGTAAGAGACTTTAATACCCTACTTTCATCAATGGATAGATCATCCAAACAAAAAATCAATTAGAAAACATTGGCCTTAAAAAACACATCAGGCCAGATGGATTTAGTAGATATATACAGAACATTCCATCCAAAAACAGATGTAATATACATGGAACATTCTCCAGGACAGTCGTGGGTTGGGCCACAAAACAAGTCTCGCTGAATTCAAGAAAATTTAAATCACATCAAGTACCTTTTCTGATCATAATGGTATGAAATTAGAAATTTCAAGAAGAAAATGGGGAAAACCACAAAAAAGTGGAAATAACATGCTACTAACCATCCAATGGGTCATCAAAGAAACCAAAGGAGAAATAAAAAATTACCTAGAGACAAATGGAAACTGAAACAGAACATACCAAAATTTATCGCATGCAGCAAAAGCAGTTCTAAGAGGGGAGTTCATAGCAATATAGGCCTACATCAAAAAACGAGAAAAATCTCAATTTAACTTCACACCTAAGGAGTGAAAGAAAGGTAATAATAAAGATCAGAATGGAAATAAATGAAATAAAGACTAAAAGGACAATAGAAAAGATCAATGAAATTAAGAGCTGGTTCTTTGAAAAGATAAAATCCACAAACCCTTAGCTAGACAGCACAAGAAAAAAAGAGAGGACTCAAATAAATAAAATCAACAATGAAGAAGAAGTAGGCTCCTGGGTGGCTCAGTCGGTTAAGTGTCCAACTCTTGGCTTCAGCTTAGGTCATGATGTCATGGTTTGTGGGTTTAAGGCCTGCTTCAGGCTCCATGTTGCTAGTGTGGAGCCTGCCTGGGATTCTCTCTCTCTCCCTCTCATTCTTCTCTCTCTGCCCCTTCCCAGCTCACACATGCTCTCACTCTCTCAAAATAAATGAATAAACTTTAAAAATAGACTGAGAGAGAAGTTGTAATTGATACCACAGAAATACAAAGGGTCGTAAGAGACTACTATGAATAATTATATGCCAACAAACTTGACAACATACAGGAAATGGATAAATTCCTAGAAACATACATTCTTCTAAGATTGAATTATGAAGAAACAGAAAATGTGAATAGTCCAACTACTAGTAAGCAGATTGAAAGAGTAATCAGAAACCTCGCAATAAAAATAAAAGTCAGGGATTGGATGGTTTCACTGGCAAATTCTACCAAACACTCAAAGATTTACTACCTATTCTTCTCCAACTATTTCAAAAAACTGAAGAGGAATGAAAGATTCCAAACACATTTTATGAGGCCAGCATTACCCTGATACCAAAACCAGATAAGGACACCACAAAAAAAGAAAATTGCAGGCCAGTATCTTTGATGAACATAGATGCAAAAATTCCTAACAAAATATTAGCAGATAAAATCCAACAGTATATCAAAAGGATCATACACCACGGTCAAGTAAGATTTATTCCTGGTATACCATCCAAGGATGGTTCAGTGTCTGCAAATCAATCAACATATGCCACGTTAACAAAATGAAAGATAAAAATCATATGTTCATCTCAATAGATACAGAAAAAACACTCGACAAAATGCAACATCCAATTATGGTTTAAAAAAAATCTCTCAATAGGGGCGCCTGGGTGTCTCAGTTTAAGTGTCTGACTTCAGCTCAGGTCATGATCTCATGGTTCGTGAGTAGGAGTCCTGCGTCAGGCTCTGCACTCAGCACTGAGCCTTCTTTGGTTCCTGTGTCTCCCTCTCTCTGACCCTGCCTCACTCACACACACACTCTCTCTCAAAAATAAATAATAAAACATTTTTTTTAAATCTGTCAACAAAGTGGGTATCAAGTACCCAAGTGGGTACCTCAACATAATAAGTCACATATGACAATCTTACAACCTAACATCACACTCAATGGTGAAAAGCTGAAAGCTTTCCTTTAAGAACAGGAACAAGATAAGTGTGCCCACTCTTACCATTTTTATTCAACATAGTATTGGAAGTCAAATACTTCAAGTCCAATCCAAAGTACCTTGGAAGCAGTTAGGCAAAAAGAAGTTAGGCCAAAAGCAGTTAAGCCAAGGCAGTTAGGCAAAAAGAAGAAAAAACAAGCATCCAAACAGAAAGGAAGAGGTAAAACTGCCAGTATTTGCAGATGACATGATGCTCTATGTGGAATACCCTAAGGACTCTACAAAAAAAACACACAAAAAAACAAAACAAAACAAAAAAAAACAAAAACCAAAAAACTTCTAGAACTGATAAATGAATTCAGTGAAGTTACAGGATACAAAATCAACACACAGAAATCTGTGGCATTTCTACACACTTACAACAAAACATAGAAATTAAGAAAACATTCCCAGTTATAATTGCATCTAAAAACACCCAGAAATAAAGTGAGGAGGTGAAAGACCTGTACATTGAAAACTGTAAGACACTGATGAAAGAAACTGAAGAAGACACTAATGGAAAGGTATTCTATGCTCATGAATTGGAAGAATTAATACAGTTAAAATGTCCATACTACCCAAAGGAATCTACAGATTCAAAATACCAATGGAATATTCCACAGAACTAGAACAAATAATTCTTAAATGTGCATGGAACCACAAAAGATCCCCAAAAGCCACAGCAATCTTGAGAAAAAAATAACAGAGCCAGAGATTCTGTACTCTCTGATGTCATACCACAAAACTAGAATAATCAAAATAGTATGGTTTTGGTATAAAAACAGACACACTCTGTCAGTGCACAGAGTCTGCTTTGGATCCTTTCTCTCTCTTTCTCTGTCTCTGCCCTCCCCCCATTAGCTCTCTGTCTCTCAAAACTAAATATTTTTTTAATGTAATATTAGCCATAAAAAAGAATGAGACCTGGCCATTTACAACAACATGGATGGACCTTGATATTCTTATTCACTTATGCTAAGTGAGATAGGTCAGACAGCAAAAGACAAATACTGTGTGATTTCACTCCTTTGTGGAATCTAAAAAAAAAGCAAATGAACAAACAACATAAAACAAAACAAACTCATAGATACAGAGAAAAGACTCGTGGTTACCAGCAGAGGGGAGGGGAGTTGGAGGGTGAGCAAAATGTGTGAAGGGGCCAGCTGTTTGGTGATGTGCGGTGATCACTCTGTAGTGCATACAGATGTTGAATTATAAAGCTGCACACATGAAACATATATATATATATTTCAAGGAACAAATCAGGGATTTGAACTCAACTGTGATTCCAGAGCTAGTGATGCTCCCTGCCCAAATTACCTATCAGAAGGTTTCTTGATGAGTCTAAAATTAAGGACAAAGGCACTTGATATTCTCAAAGCAAAATTTGGTGATTGCCCTTCTTCATTATATAGTCTAAAGAGCAAAAGCAGTTGGAATATCAGAACCTCTGTTCAAATCAGGGCCAGTAAACAGCAAATCACTCTTCTTTAGCCCCTGTCCTGTTCTATCAGTCCTTAGTTCTTCACCTTCTCATTCAAGTCACAGCACCAATGGATACATTACAGCATCTTTATATTCAGGTCATGCCTTCCTAAGAGTATACTCTGGATTGGATTTGAAGAGCCCTCTGGTCTCACCTCAGAGTAGATGAGAAACGGACTCTGAGTGCTGGGCAGCACTGGGCACTGGGGGTGTGGCAGGCCTGAGCTGAGCCCCAATCCCTGCCATCTGGAAGCCACTGTCCCTGACCTCTCCCATGGCACTGAGCAGATGTTCTACCTTGCAGTGATGTCAGGTCCTGCTTCATAGCAGTTCCTCGGGGGCAAAGATTTGTCTGGAAATCTTTCTAGACTCCAGTCAACAATAGCAGTGGTTCTGCTGACATCTCCATGGAGCTCACAGAGAGGAATGGAGGAACTCACAAGATCAAGGAGCAGACGAAGAGCAGACAGCTCTAAGTAACCCCACTCCAGCCCTAGTGCCAAGCCCCAGCTGCTTTGCTAGGTCCCATGCTCACCCCTTGGCTGTGACAGGCGGTAAAGGAAGGATCTAGGAGAGAAGGTTCCATAGACCCTTCAGCTACCATTTGGGGAGGGCAGGTACCTGGTCTAAACAGTCTCTTCTCATGCTGCTCCCTGTGGGGGAGGGAGAGATGATCCTCTGAAAGGACATTAAGGCCCTGATGGGAGAGGTTAGTGGATTCTCGTTGGCCAATAATACAGCAGTGTCCATCACAGTTTTCTTTCTTCCTTGTACCTGGTAAATGATAAGTATTTGAATATTACTCTGGCCCTCCTGAAAACGGTTACTTTCAACTCCCAGCTTCCACTGAATGCTCCCCTTCCCACCATACTTGCCCCTCGCTCTTGCCATCAGGGGGACAGGGTCTCACTCAGTTCTCCACAAGAGCCAGAATGGACTACTAGAAAGAGCCCTGGGCTGCCAATCAGGAGCCTGGGGTTGCAGGCACAGCCCCACCATGGGCCCACTTGTCAGCTGAGGAAGGCTGTTTGCTCTTCTGAAAAATAAAAATAAAAGCAATCTGCTCCATCTATAGCAAAGGTCCAAGTGATGGGTGGGAAGATGCTTTACAAGGATAACATTGCCAACTAGAACCTTCTGTGGTGAGGAGGAGGGAAGGCATTTGTGGAAGAGGAGAGCCAACAGGGACCTCATCAATGATGAATGCTTTAGTGAATAAATAATTCAGAGCTTTGGGGATCCTTTTAGAAACAGTATGTTTCCACTTAGCTCTGCCCACTGAAAATGTTTTTCCAAAGGTGCATCTCCAGAATCACAAGCCTGTGATGTACCCAAAGATGCAGGGCAGGCCTGTGTGTGTTGTCCTCTGGGCAGCCCACAGCCAACTCCAGGCCCTGGGGAGTCTGAGCACCCCTGAGCTCCCAAAGGGCAGCCCTGGCTCATCAGGTTACATCCCAGGGGTCCCGCTTTCTGCCACGAGCCTCCTTCACACGTTGATACTCTATGAAGCCTTCCACAACTCCGTGAGGAAAATGGCAGTTTGACTTACCTTTTATCCACACCTGGGTGGCTTCCTGCCTGTCTCCATCACTCCTGAGAGCAGAACTGTGTTCTGTACGCTCCCATGTCTTCCACAGCACAGTGCTTAAAATGTAATATGTCACATTTTCTTTCAAGTCACTTTTTTATGGGCCAAAAACGTTCAGAAACCCTATGTGTACAGCTGGATTAATTCAGTGAACACACCTGTATAACCAGCACCCAGATCAAGCAAAAAGAAATGACCAGCACCACAGAGGTCCCCTGAATTCTCTGTTCATGTCCCCCAAGTTAACCACTATCCTGACTTCCATTGGCATAGTTTTGCTTATTTTGAACTTTATAAAAATACATTATGTACTCTTCTGGAAATGACTTCTTTCACTCCAGTTATGTTTGTGAGAATTGTTATTCATTCTCATTGCTGTATAGTAGTCTATTATATGAATCTACCATAATTTATCCATTCTGTTGTTCGTGGGCATTAGGATTATTTCCAGATATTACCATTCTTCTTCCTGTCTTTGCTGAATATATGTACACACTTCTGTTGGGTATAAGTTTAGGAATGAGTTTTCAGGGTCAAAGGGTACAGCCTGCCTGCATGAACTAACGAATGTCTACAGCTTCGGGGGACCATGGGATAGTAAGACAGGAGATGTGCACACCACCCTTGCACAGTCCTTTCCTAAGCTTGGCTTTGGTGCACAGGCCCTGACATCTACCTCCTGCCCCAACCAGGGGGTAGGTAGTTGGCTCAGGAGCCTGGCAGGATCTGCTTGTTAAGCTGCTGGTAGGGCTGGGCCTCGGCTTCACACTGGGGCACTTCCCTAACTGAATAGCCTGGTAGCCCCCATTCCTGCTTAACATCTGTTCCCTCAGAACTCTGTACCACATCCATCTCAAAGATCAGGATTTTTTCCTAATGGTCTGGGGGGCGTGCCATGCCCCAGTACCTCATGGTTTGCGAACCCAGCCTCTTCTCTCTAGAAGGACATTGTTAGGCCATCACCCTTCAACACTCCCACACTCACCCTCACTTCCACCTGAGACGGTGATTTCTCTCTTCACCCTCCCCTTTGCTGACCTCTCTGTACCCCATACAGCCTTTCTGAATGGCTTTATCAGACATAACATGGGGCCCACGTTATTTCCTGTTTGACTCCAGGAACATACTACAGCTCCAGGAATTCATAGCCTGACTCTTGGATACGTTGATTATGGGGTGAGAATAAATCCTTTGGGGTAGAACTGACACCTTTGAGACCCCCAGTAATCTAAAAGGATGTTCAGTGAATTCTAGTTGCACCCAATGATCTTACACTGCCCTCTCAATGACCTATCCAGAGATGCCCACTGTGGCTCCCACATTTATCTAGGGCCTTGGGTTCCTTGGGAAACCCAAATCCCTGGTGTCCTCTCCATACACTCAGTGCATCGTTGTGGTCACCTCTCATTATTCAAGGCTCTAAGGTTGGACAGGCTGTGTAGATCCCTGTGAAAATCTCATCCTAGCCTCAGCGAGCACTCCCTACAGACACAGAGCAGTTTCCCACCCAGGGTCTTCCCAAAAGCTCCTGGCCTGTGTGGCCTCTTAGGCATTGTGGACATACTGCAATGGCATTTCCAGGTCCTTCTACAGATATGTGGATGTGTCTACATTTGCTCTGTGAATTTTGGCATCACAGTTCATACAGATTCTAAACATGAAGGCAGAAACTTTGTCTACTGCATGGGGCCCTGTTTAAGCAGACATCAGATACTCGTCACTGGGAATCGGAGTCAGTGTCTACACAGTCCTCTGAAGCAAACTGGCCCCAAGAGGCAAATCCAAAACAGGTGATGACTGAGGACATGCAATATCTAAGAGAGCAGTTGGTATCAAAGGCCCCACCCTAACTGGGCTAGGAAGGGGAGAAGGCAGAAGCAGCTGATTAAAAAGTGCTACAATCTGAGGGCAATCCCCAACAGAGCTCTTAGATCCAGGACCACCCCTGAGCACACGTCAGTATCTGGGGTCCAAGGCCAGACCCAGGCCCAGGTCAAGCCAGAGTGACTTGGCAACAACGGCAACACCGGGCGATGCCCAGAGGGCTGAGCTGTGGCTCGCTGATGCCTCCACCTAGAGCCAGGGCTGGTCCAGACTGTGGTAGGCCTGGGCGTGCAGTGAGGAAGAGACAGACAGGTGAGGGAGAGCAGATGGAGTAGGCCTGAGGAGGGTTTGACTGCACAGGCTCAACAAATGAGGAAGTCACCCCAGTTGGATTTGGAATCTCAGCAGACATTTGGAGCTCTAGCCCTGACACTTACCAGCCATGTATGACTAACTTACCCACCTTTAGAGCTGACTTAACTATTGGTTGCTTCAGCCATAAACTCACAAAATTATCCTGTCCCTCCGACCACACAGAGTTACTGGGTGTGGCTGATAAGCTGACCTCTCGGGAAATGCTTGGTCACATCCCATTCTGATGTCGCAGTGCTTTGCTGATTCACGGTGCTGTGCGGTCATCATCTCACAATGACGCTCCAGATCTCTTTCTTGGGATAAATTATCTGGGGTCTTACACTAGATGATAAAGTGGGCTGAGGCTTCCCACCAAAGCCAAGCCTTCTGATCTGCCATCTCCAAATTCACACGCAGAGCTTCAGGCTGCGGACTGAGAAAGACAATGAGAAGCAAATCCTCTCCTCTTTCTCCAACCCACCAGTGCGAGAACTTTCCATCTATGGTTGGAGGGCTGGAATGGGGTCACTTCCCTGTGGAGGCCAGTTAGTTCAAGGACACACACTCCCCAGTCCAGCCTTTAGTCTTGTCCAGCAGGTGCCTGAGTAGGTGAGTCACTGTTCAGACTTGCGCGCTCTCCATTTCCACCCCACATACCCAGCAAATGCTCCACCTGTACTCACTGTCCTAGGACTCATCATCCTCAAAATAATTTACTGGGATTCCGATTATAAAAGTAGTATCAACTCATTTTAGAGAACCAGGAAAATTCAAAAAAGCAAACAAAAACACCACTAATATCCGGCATACTTGCTTTGCCTTGTTTTTGCTTCTATTTCCAACAGTTCCTATATCTGATTCCTGCAGAATTCCATCTGACCTCTGATTACACCTCCCTGAACTCTACTGCAACAAGCCTGAGTCCCTAGGTCCTGCCTCACTCCTTGCATTCAATGCAGAACTGAGGCAGCACAGCACAGGTTAAAGGCATTAGCAGTTCTCAATGACTGAATTGTAATGAGGACGAGATGCTAAATTAAAGTTTATTGCAGAATAAAAGTGTATGTAGTCAGCAGTTGTTTAAGAGGCTACAATGAGATGCCTTCTAGAACTTGGCAATACAATTATGTAGAGTTAAGTGAGTAAAATGCACACACAGATGAGATTAGCTGTCGGCAAAAGTCATTTTGAGACAAGTCATCTTTTGGGAAGGCAGAAAGAGCTAGAATGCTTGTCAAGATGTGATTAAACATGGAAGAAACAATAGCCTCATCAAAGCATGGAGATATTTGCAGTAAGTTGGCGTGTGCACACACACACGCGCTGGGAGGAGGTCTGTGTGGAGCACAGAAAAGGGGGAGGGAGGAAGGAATCTTGTTGGTGTTTCTCCAACACCGCCTGGAGAGCAGCCACACTGGGTGAGGAATGAGCCACCAGCCCGTGGGAAGGTGTTCGCTGGGTTAGGGACAGGGATGGAACACCCTCCACTCTGCTCCCAGGTTCACTAGCAGCCTCCTGACTCAGACTCCAACTACCGTGAGGGTGGGAAGAGGTGCTATAAGAGTGAGCAACTCAGGCAGAGGGCCAAGAACGTGAGCTCTGGAGCCAAAGTAACTGGGTTCAATTCTGACTCCTACTACCTACAAGCTGTGCCATTTGGGGCAAAAATATTTCCTCCTTGAACACTGTTCCTGATTTGTGAAATGCAGTACTGAAATGTCCCTCAGAGGGGTGCTTTAAGGATTACTTGTGGAAAGCAGTAAGGTTGGGCTATAACTATTAATAATATTAACAATGGCATTATTACTATTACTGATAAATGAATTTACTTAGCAGTCCCTAGTGAAGTTACTTAATGAAATCCAGCCCACAAGCTGCTCTTTTCCAGGTGTGAATTAAAGAACTGAGCTTCTGGATTTGCCACTCTGAGGTATGGACCCTGAGCCTGGGTGACAAAGTGCACTGCCTGGTACCTGTGGGTAGAAGTGTCTCACACGGCACATATAAACGACATGCAAGCCTGTAGCTGTGTGTGAAATAAAGACCATGGGGGAATGTAAGTTTTATTTGCATAAACCTCATGTGGCTGATAACAAAGTTCCTATTACAAAGTGTTCTGGGAGTCGTTGTGAGCAGTTGACCATGAGTGCCTATTATGGATAATAACACTTACCTGCACTTCATAGTTTTTATAAAGTCTAAGTGTGATAATGATGTAAACTGCTTATTTCTTAGCAAAAACTAAGCACTCAGTATACAAGTTTCATGTTTTATAAATGCGGGTTGTTTTCTTTAGTTCACAATGTTATCTGAATCAGACAGAACCTCTCCAAAGGAGAAAGTGAGGGGGAGAGAATATTCCAGACTCCAAAATATCAGATTTGTGCTGGTACAAAAGAAAAAAATTACATTTATTTTACAAGGTAAGTATTTTCCTAAAGTATTATACATAGAGGAAACTTGAGCTGTCTTTAGGAAAACAGAATATAATTTTAGGAAATTACAGAGGGGTCAACATTGTGCTTAAAACTTTGAAATAGGTGAAAAAATTAGCACAGTAAGTGAATATTGCAAGGTATGAACAGCCTTAAAAAGTGTATGTGGACACGACGATACAGAAGCTCAATATTAAAGCCTCTAGTGATGATCTGCTTTCAGAATTGTTCATACTATGAAGAGAGCACTGCTTCAATCTTAACAGAAGAAGGAACTCAAAGCACTAACAGAAGCATGGCCCTTTCACAGTAGTCAACTTTCCAGTCTCTAGAGTAATGAAAGGGAGCAGTGACGTAACATTTTTAAAAGGTAATCCCAAAATTAATTTTGAGACGTGCCCTCGTAATTATGTTTGGATGTGAGAAATACCAACATCCCTGGAGTTCACGGCACTGAGACAGTGAGGACTCCCACCTCCTTCCCCTCTCCTCCCCTGTGGGAACAGACACAATCCCAGACTATTCAGACAAACCTAAAATGCAACTGTCCTCCTCAATTCTGGCCCTCACCTCCTGTGGAGAGGGGATAGGAAAGAAAACTGTTAAAATGTTGTTTCCCTCATGTGAAAGGCCAAAACATGTCAATACAATTTTGCAAACAAGATGGAATAATCAAGAGCTGACACATAAATATTAGTTTAACTTGTGCTTTCCCCCGACCCCCTGCCTAATAGTATTTATACCGCCAAAACCTATCTGGGTATTTTGGCAGTTTTCTAAAATAGGTTGTGTCCTATACCCAAATAGAGAAATTTGTATAAAATGAGTTTGTTCTGATTAGTCTCAAAAGAACTGCTTCAAATAGGCCAGGAAGTAGAGGTTAAAAAATAAAAGCACCAGCCCCACAACAGTATCGAATCTGAGATCAAATCCAAAAGGTACTTGAGGACAACGACTTCACCGTTTTGTTTTAGTCTGGGTGGTTTATTTGGTTTTATTTTGTATTGTATTACCTTGAAGTACAAGTCTTCCTTTCCCAGGAAAGCAACCATTTTTCTTCATGGGTTTCCTCAGATTCTTACTTCAAATCTTAAAAATTACAAGGTAAAAAATACCTAGGTTTGATTGTAAAAGCCTCATTTGTTAATGTACCAAATCGTTATAACCACAAAAGCATTTTAATTGCTTTGTCATTTCCCAGAAGAGTTAGAATATCTGAAACTGGAAAATTCCAAAGTAAGTCTTGGTTAGGTAATAAAGCCGAATTCCATACAGCACTTCTTTTGCATCTTCCACCCTAACAGCTCTTACATCAACTTTCAGGAAGTGGGAATGGTGCCAGACTTCCATAAAAGCCCCCAAAGCACTTTCTCCATCCACACAGCCCACCCCTTCACTCCAAGTGAACTACCAGGTTCAAATTATTAAGTTTTAGTACCTGTCAACGTACAAGTATTAACCCAAAGACTATTTAACATGACTGTGTTCGATGTCTATAATACACATTGCAGTCTAAACATTTTCTAAAGTGCCTATAAATATGCTTATACAAATGAGCAATATAATATCAGATTTACAGAGAAATTCTTTTATATAATATATAACAGATAGGCCTAGAATTTAAGTTGTAAATACCCATTTTCATATCCTTATCAGTTGTTTTTGGAATGCAAGCATTAAGAAACAATTCTGGTTCAATCATGTATGATTTTCAGAGAATTATTAACAGTGCTATGACAAAGAAACCCTTGCTTGTGCTTGTTTAGAAAAGGCTATTTTGAGATCCAGGAGCATCTGATATTTAGAATCCAATGGAACATCTTCAATTCTATAAAAGAGTAGTAAGTGAAGCTTAGTGAATTTTTAATTATAAAGAGATTGTGCAAATATTTAAAGTGATTATCAACCATTATTAAATCCAAAAATTTCATTAAAATCATGGGTAACCTGAATGGCAGTTCAGGAGTTTAAAAAACAGGAACCTAGGCAAAAGTCATAGATATTACAGATGAAGGCCCCAACCCTGACACAGCCAGCTTCAGAAACATGGCCCTGTGACCACGTATTTCCACAGCTTTGGAGACCTGGTGGTTGACTCTGATCAGTTTAATGAACAGGAATGTGAGCCCAGAGTACAGAACTGATAAAATGGTACGGAGAAAGGAGACCCTCCATATGCCCACCCAGGGGCTTCACTGAGCTCAACCACAGGGTAGGTGCAGACAGGACCCTGGGGTCGCTGCTTGGATCCTGAGTACACAGTGGCTGGCTACACTGCTCGGCTCACGGGATTTGGGCTTCCATGCCTGCCTTCAGCTGGCTAGTAAATCATGGGAGGCACTGAGAACCTCAGACAGGCTCATCAGATGTCTGTCCCTAAGCCATCAGGCCGGGGAAGGCCCTCTTTGCACCCCTCCTCCACCTGCCCTTTCCTGGAGCCTGCTGTTCCTGGAGCTCCTCTCACCACCTTACTGGTCTGACTTGTTGAGTCTTTACATTTCAGTCAGTGGGAACTTTATCCTGCATTCTCATCTAGCACAGGAAGCTTTAACTGCTACTGCTTTCAAAGGAATATGTGTACTCTGTTTTCTAAACCCTAGCGCTGTTTTGGGCACCTAGACCTAACAAAGTGTTCTAGCCAATCACTTGAACTACATGTACAACCAAGACAGCAGACTCTGCCTAGAGTGATTTGTGAAGGATGCCAAATGGAGGCTTCAGGGTGGAACACAACAGGCCTCGTCTTATTTCTTAAAATACAAACTAATGTGACACAGAAGAGATGTGCCAAAATCCGGACAGAGCACGAGATAGTGCCATGAGAGCACGCTTACAGAAAGTGAGGGCATAAGAAGTATTTCTCAACCTCCAAACTTTGGCAGGTGTATCAGGCTGTATTTTAAACTTCCTGAACTCTTAACTACGCCTCACAGAGAGGAGACGTGGAGAAATGGCAGATAAGCAACTTACACAATAACACCTTGTATAAATGGAAATTAGGAGAATTCAGAAGAGAGCTAAGTAAGAAAGAATTATTCTCTATTTTGTGTGTGTGAGAAAAGAGAACATGTACAACAGACAATGAATATTACTGTAGTAAAGTGAATGAGTATTACACAAAATATCTTCTGACTTAGCAGCAAACTATTTCAACTGCTTTTGCATTTGCATAAAAAATCCATGCATCATACTGAATTCTAATCCATTTCTCACCTAAGCCATTCTAATGCTTCATACAACCAAATGAAGCAGAATTAATCAAACCTATTAGATTCATTCCTAATCCCTAAAGGACTGCTGTGTTTAGCATTTCCATGCTAACTAAAACTATTGATTTTTTTCTTAAGACGTCAGATGTGGCTGCCTCCTAAATATAATACCTATATAACTTCCTAAAAGTTTTCCCCAGATGTGAAGAACAATTAAGAAAAATGGGGAAATGTTGAGGAATCCACCCAAGAGGCCAGCTCAAACGTGGCAACATGTTCTCCAGCTGCATGCCTAGTATTCTCCTTCCCCTGGGTTTCCAGAGCATTCTGGGTACCATTACCCGCATGTGTTAGCACAGCCCTCTGCTGGACTGTGGGCCCCTTCCTGTAGGAGTCAGGTGTTACTCAGTCTGCATCCCACTGTGCACCCTGCAGAGCGTAGGCACGCAGCTAAAGGTGGATTGAACATGAAACTGAAGGCGTCATCTCTTCTTAAATGAAGGTCTGGCTCTGCCCCAGATCACGCAGGGTATGCAGACACTAGCCATAACTAGGGGCCGAGCGAACCTCCAGTAACCTCCCAGAAATAAACTGAGGCAACAGGGGCCCAGACCGATGCAGGTGGTGAGAAGAGAAAAGAGACAGAATGGCATCTACAGTGCACACTCTGTTCCCCGCTCCTGAGCTGATTCCCATAGGAGACTAGCAGGGTAGGGGTGCCTGTGGGCACACCAAAAGGAATGCCAAGAGGGGTGTGTGTGTGTGTGTGTGTGTGTGTGTGTGTGTGTGTCAAGAACTGGCTATGTAGAAAATACTGTCTCCTTCGCTGTGGATAGCTCCTCAACCTGATCCATGATAATCATCACTTCACTGCTTTCAGAGTTCCCAGTGAAATTAAGGCTGGGTCACAATTCATGACACCAGATGCTACATAGAAAATAAGTCAAGATACAAAAGAAAACCATTTATAAGAAAAAGAAGGTCTTAGTTCTAAGACTAATTTAAGAGTGAAGCTAATCAGCAGACCACTGAACCACTATGGTTGTCAGAGAGGGGTAGAAAATACCAACTGCAGTGGAAAAAGGATCCATCAGACCAAAGTACAAAAGCTCAGCATGGATCAGAGGCCGTGGCTTCCTGCTTGGACTCTCACACGGTGGTTTCTATTGTTTCAATCACTTCCAGATCTGACTGTGAAGGGGAGAGAAGGGTGCACTCATCCGGTTCCCAGCTGCTCTCCGGACTGTAATCTTCCTCTGAACTCAGTTCTGCTCCTTCTTCTGTGTCCTCATCACATGATTCCACATAGTGAGCCCCAATGGCATTGATCCCAGAGTCCTCAGAACTTGAGGGAGAAGAGCAGTGATCTATTTTTGGTGTACTGCTCTCTCTTGAAATTAAGGCATCATGTGCAGAGACCTCCTCAGGGCTCATCTTGTGGGAATGTGGTGCCGGCTGCTTCTGCACGTAACACATCTTCCCATTAATACATTTAACCTGATAGTTGTCGATAAAGAGGTCTGAGATCATACAGTACCTTGGTGAATCAGGGGGGAGGGGTGGTTGGAAGACAGATGCAAATTTCAAAAAGTGTTCAGTGAGTGAGACTGAGATCTGAATGGTGTTTGTGGGTTCCCGAGGCTTTGCAGGAATCTCAGTGCTTGGAAGCTGCTCCACAGGGGTCATAGGCTGATACACATACTTGCCTGTGAGGAACACAAAAAAAAGTGGTTGAAATCTAAGAGTATTACACAAAGTACATTAACACAGTTATAATGGTTTCCTTCTGAGGATTCAGAATGTTTTTAAAAATATTTCACCATCAAAAGAAACCAGTAATAGAATCATTCTACATTGTTATAATCAATGAAAAATACAGCATGATACATAATAACAGCATGGTATTTCCATCTAAGAAAACTCACACACTACACATTTTAATTTATATTGATGTCTTTCTAGTACTTCTGAAGTGGGTATATACTAAAATTCTTATTTTAACAACAGTCTTAAATGATTTATCCCTTACACTAGAATAAAGAAAGCCCACAATATATGTATTGTAAGTATGTATGGTAAAAACACACTGTAAAATAGCATACTATAAAATTATAATTCCATTTTATTTTTAATAGTTATATGCTAATATATATACTAATACATACATTTAAAAACTGGAGAAATATATACCAATTTATTATCAGGATTACAGAAGACTTTCACATTTTAGGTTTCTGTTTTAATCGGAATACATATAACACACGCGTATTTAACAGGTAATGGCCTACAGGACTGTCCCAGCCACTGGCAAGGGCTGGGGTAAGGTATAAGGTGGGAAATGATCTCGTTCAAGGCCCAAGTGCATCAATGGCCTAATTAGGAGATGTTTTCCCTGACACCAGCTCCCCTGGTACTAAGCAGCCCAGGCCAAGCAGAAACAAAGGCACAGGTGGTGTAGGGGGTAACCTACCAAGTGTTTCTAGGAAACCAAGAAGCTTATCTCCACACCTTCCCCTCTGCTCTGAGCAGGGCTTCACACAGCACACCTAGAAGTGCAACCTAAACAGATCTTGTCCTAATGTGTGTCTTTCTTTGTTCTTTCACTTCACTCAACATTTGCAAAGCCAGGATCCTGTGTACCAAGTGCTAAGGAAACAGAGATAGAGATGGAAATTATCCAGTCTGTAAATCTAAAATGATTTCAATATAGAAATCTGGAAGTAAAAAAAAAAAATCCTGAAAAACTCAGAAACAGTGGCCACAACTGTAGGCACCATCTTGGGTTTCTCCTAATGCAGTTGAGTATCAACCAGTCCATACTGTATCTTCAGCACATAATTATGACAGGGCTTTTTAACCTAATGGCACTATTGCCATTTTGGACCAGACGATTCTTTGTTGTAGGGGGCTGTCCTATGCACCGTATGATGTTTAGCAGCATCCGTGGCCTCTACCCACTAGAAGCCAGGAGCACCTCCTCCACAGGTATGACAAAACTGTTCCCAGACATTATCATAGACCCCTAAGGGTCAGAATCGCCCCGGCTGAGAACTACTGATTTATGATCCCGTCATGAGCATCTCTTTGCAAGCAATTCACTCATTGTGCATGCACCTGGCTCCTGTTTATTTCTCGGTCAGACTGGAAATTCTAGGACAGAAATCACATTTGTATGAAAAATTACCTTAGATTTTTTAACAATTTATTTAGGCCATGGAAGAAAAGCAATTTAAGATCAGAAAAGCAAACTAGGCCATAAATAGTACAACATCAGCAATCTATTAAGATCAATCAACTTGCCTATATTTTTTTATTTCTGGTTCCTAACTCCTGTACAAAAGTGTAGGCTTAGATGCTATAATTTCATTGTAACTAAATTACTCAAAAATATATTCAGTTTCATTCTGGAGTAACACATGGAAAAGGTACATTTAAAACTGTTAGTCCTTTGGGTTCCTAGGTCTGCTTCAAAGCATGGACATGTATCATGTAAACCCTAAATGGTCTGATAAAAACAGAGGTGAGAGGAATCCGTCACACCTGCCTGGGGGAGTAGGTTTCAAATATGCCAGTATCTTTATTTCTCTGTTATCTGTAAGGAAGTACAGTATTATTTCTTTCAAGAAAAGTTCAAATCACTAGAGTTTGGTATAGTAGGACCTCTGCATCCAAGCATCACTGGTGTTATCAGCTGAAGGGGCAAAGAAGGCAGAACTTCAAACCTCCCCTCTAATCTTCCAGTCCCTTAATTCACTGGATGAATTAATCATCTGGAATGGACATTGGTCTTTTCTATTCTTAGTTAGTGGACTGGTGGTTACTGAGTTCAGGAGGCTATGGATGACAGGCACTCAAGAAATGCCTTTTGCAAAATGCTGATTAAGTTTCTGGCCCAAGTGACCTCTGGTTTAGTTATCCACTTGTCACAACTGTAGAAGTTCCTGAAAATTCTTTCTCAGACTCACAGGGATCAGGGTTTTATTTAGTTCAAAGAAGGAGGAACTCCATGAAGACTGACTGTGGAACTTTTGTAACCACCCTGTCCTACTCTCATTTGCCCTCGACCCACCCTCCTTTCTCTTCTCCTCCTTTCTGCTTCTTCATAATTTCTTTGCTCTTTCTCTTCATCTCAGTTCTTCCACCTCTTCCTTTCTCTAACCCTGTCTTCTCGAAAACTGTTTTTCTTCCTTGAAGTGTAGTAAAAGAAAGGGAAATGCAGCTGGGAGACAAAGTATGCAGAATACTGTATTCTACACTTCATTTGCTTCTATAAGTTGTACTTGTTAAATATGCTTACTCTGAGTTAGGTGACAGCCCATTTATCTGGTGATATGGGGACACAGATGCAAAGAGGAAGGCAGAGAAGAAAAATAGCAGAGGCAGCCAGATGAGAAACTAAGTTTAGTAAACATCTTTCAAACATCAATTAATTATATAAAACTATATTGTTTAATTTTCTTATAAATACATAACTAACAGAAGAAATCAAGGATTTAGTTTTGTAAAGAGTCCAGAGGGGTTTGTACTTTGCACCATTCCCCAGTAACTTCTGCCCTGTGGTTTACTATACTGTGAATCTATGTTTGTAATGGTAGCCCCAAAGCATCACAAGATCCTGAATTATCAGAGAAATTCAATTATGTCTGCTACACTGTACTTACTAAGGGAATAAAATGAACTAACACACTACAATACCATGGACAAAGGGGGGGGGGGGGGTCCTGGCCAAAACTCCACAACCACTATACTTTATTCTCTGAACAGTCCTTTTAATTAAGAGTTTACTATGTTATTTAAAGAAATAAGTAGTGGCAGGCACCTTGATGGCTCAGTTGGTTAAATGTCCAACTTTAGCTCAGGTCATGATCTCATGGCTCGTAAGTTCGGTCCCCACATCAGGCTCTGTGCTGACAGCTCAGAGCCTGGAACCTGCTTCAGATTCTGTGTCTCCCTCTCTCTCTGCCCCTCCCCTGCTCACACTCTATCTCTCCCTCTCTCTCAAAAATAAATAAACTTTTAAAAACAAAAAAAGAAAGAAGTAGATGAGAACTTTTAAAAGTTAAATCTCTAAAAGGAAAAGATACTCAGAGATAGACAGGGCTTGAAGTAGAAAGTAGAGGGAGAATAAAAGAAAAATCTAGATATAATATAATCCAGCAATCCTACTTCTGCGCATGTACTCAAATGAAAGCAAGGTCTCAAAGAGACAGCAGTTGCATAACCATGTTCATAGCAGCATTATTTACAGTAGCCAAAAGGAGAAAGCAACCCAACTGTCTATTGACAGATCAATGAACGGAAAAACAAGATGTGGGATATACATACAACGGAATACTATCCAGCCTTAGAGAGTAAGGAAATCCAGGGTACAACATGGATGAACCTTGAAGCTATTACGCTAAGTGAAATAAGCCAGTCACAAAAAGACAAATACTGTATGGTATCACTTATATAAGCCACCTAATTTAATCAAATCATATAGGCAGAACACAGAGTAGTGATTGTCACGGGCCAGTAGATAAAAGAAACAGGAAGCTGTTTAATGGGTACAGAGTTTCAGTTTTGCAGGATGAAAAGAGTTCTGGAGATGGATAGTGGTGATGGCTGTACAACAATATGAATGTAGTTGATACCACGGACCTGAACACTTTAAAACAGTTATGATGGTATATTTTATGTATATTTTAACATAATTTTTAATAGTATAATTAGTATAATTCATTATATGGAGGGGAAACTCCATATGATCCAGAATATGTAAAGAATTCTTACAACTCAGTAACAAAAAACAAGCAGCCCAATTTTAAAAAGCAGTGAAGCTATGCAAGAGCAACACCAGGAATCCTTGTCGTGATGAAAATGCTCTGTAATTTGACTACATCACTATCAGTATCTTGGTTATGACAATGAACTACTGTTTTGCAACTACAGTTGTCACTAGGGGAAAGTAGGTAAAGGATACATGGAATCTCTGTATTATTTGTAAAACTACATCTGAATCTCAATTTTTTCAAACTAAAAAATATAATTCAAAACAACAGGGAAAAATCACTATAGAAGTGATGTTGTACCCTTTCTGGTGCATTATTTACCAGGAGGTAACATGCTGTGGCTCCATCTCATATTAACTTTGAACACTTGTTTAATGTGGTATCTGTCCAGGTTTCTCCACTGAAGAGTTAGTATTTTTCCCAACAGTTATTTCCTATTTCCATCATTACTCCTATATTTATTAATAGAATTCCATGTAAGCAATTCCCCTTTATTTTTTCAATTATTTAAATTAAATATGATTCACAGCTATTTATTTTGTTCTATGGATTGTAATCCATTACTATCATATTTACTTTGCTCCTCAAATTGTCCCATATTTAACTGCTGGCAGCTCCTTCAAGTTAGCACCTGAGTCCTTTCAACGTGCCCCCATCATCCTTTTTTGAAGACTTCCATGCTTTCTGGCACCATAGATGTTACTGGCTTATCTGGTACTCCCCTGCCCCAGTCCAGGAATCAGTCATTTCTCCAAGGAGCCCTAGTCCTTCACTTACGAACTTAAACACATTCTTAAGTTTGTTCTCAAAATATTCCCATGAAGCAGAGTCTTTGCTTGCTAATGACTCATTCCATCACTCACTAAACTCATCCAGAGGAAAGTGAATACTAAATCTCATTACAGTACTTAATTCCCATTAAAAATAATATAAAAAATTAATGTCACAAACCCATTAATTTATCTGGAATATTTTTCAAGGGAGCTGAAATCACTTTCTTAATAATGAAATAGACTATACAACAGCAAGATTAAAAAAAAAAAAACAGTTGTGATCTGTAAGTGAAAAATAAATTTCATACATCTCGTTTCTTTTTGGGAACCTGGCCCAACACCTTCAGCTATTTCTCAACCAAGGACTGATCAAAACCACTACATAAGTAACTTCTAGTATTCTTTAGGAGTCTGAGTTCATAACTTTCCTTATCATTCTTCCCCTTTGGTGTTTAGCAATAATATATAGTACATACTTAAAAAAATTTTTTTTAATGTTTATTCATTTTTGAGACAGAGAGAGACAGAGCATGAATGGGGGAAGGTCAGAGAGAGAGGGAGACACAGAATCTGAAACAGGCTCCAGGCTCTAAGCTGTCAGCACAGAGCCCGATGCGGGGCTCAAACTCACAGACCATGAGATCATGACCTGAGCCAAAGTCGGACGCCCAACCAACTGAGCCACCCAGGCGCCCCAATACATACTTTTTAAACAATGCCTCGATGAGACACTAAAAAAGATTTATGTTCTCATCCTAGTTCTTCGGTTTAAAAAAAAAAATGGAAGAAGAAACGGAAGACTTAATTACTTTTTCAACATCACGTAACACAACAGAAGTCAGTTCTAAGACCCAAGCCTTGTGACATCTGTGTTCTTTATGAGGGCACTCATTACTTCATTAATAAGGTTTAGATAATGCTCTTATTAGCTTATACTGTTGTTCTCTACCATTAACTACAGCTAATATTCCAATTTGTAACAGCAGATTGGGGCGCCTGGGTGGTTCAGTCGGTTAAGCGTCCGACTTTGGCTCAGGTCATGATCTCAAGTCTGTGAGTTCGAGCCCCACATCAGGCTCTGTGCTGACAGCTCAGAGCCTGGAGCCTGCTTCAGATTCTGTGTCTCCCTCTCTCTCTGCCACTCCCTTGCTCACGCTCTGTCTCTATCTCAAAAATAAACATTAAAAAAATTTAAAAAAATAAATAAACAGCAGATCTATTTCCTTGAAGGAGTCTCTTTCATTTGGTTCTAGAGCGCAAAGGGAAGAGAAAAATAAAACCCCAGTAAATGTAAAAAATAATTTATATGCCCTGTTAAGCTACTGTATGCACTTTGTTAAACTATGTTTTAAAGAACAGTTGCGCATTTTGATTCTTAAAAAAGATCCTTTGGGAGGGAAATGAGCTTTTTGCTTTTACAGATAGTTTTATGACTATTAAATGTGTGTCCCCTTGACACATGAAGTACACTGCTCTCAGGGAATGCAAAGTAATTTTAAAATTAGCCTAAGCAAAACATAATTAGAAAGGTAAATCTAGTGAAAAAAAAATTGAGTGGCCTAAGGGAAATTGCATCCACAGTTCAGTTCTTTGATTTTATATAGTGAATCACAATTATGTTTATTTTATTCCCAAGGGCATTCATTACACTGAAAGTAATGTTAAATATCCTTATTCAGCTATTTCTGCAATATACATTTACTAAGTTGAGCAGCATATCACAAACTAAAAACAAAGGAACATATTTATTATAACCAACATTTTTTGTGGCCTTACCTTGTACCTTGCTCCATTGGCAGTCAATGTATCATATTTTTGTTTTACTTTATTTTTCTTAAGTAGGCATCACGCCCAGCACAGAGCCTACTGCAGGGCTTACACTCAAGCCTGAGATCAAGACCTGAGCTAAGATCGAGAATCAGATGCTTAAGGCGCTGGGTGGCTCAATCTGTTAAGTGTCCGACTCTTGATTTCAGCTCAGGTCATGATCTCACAGTTTGTGAATTTGAGCCCTGTGTCGGACTCTGCACTGACAGTGCAGAGCCTGCTTGGGATTCTCTCTCTTCCTCTCTGACCCTCCCCCACCAAATAAATAAACTTTAAAAAAAAAAAAAAAAAAAAAAAAAAAAAAGGAGTCAAGGGGCACCTGGGTGGCTCAGTCAGTTAAGTGTCTGACTTCAGCTCAGGTCATGATCTTGTGGTTCATCAGTTCAAGCCCCACATCAGGCTCTGCACTAATAGCTCAGAGCCTGGAGCCTGCTTCCAATTTTGTGTCTCCCTCTCTCTCTGACCCTGTCCCCTCACGCACTGTCTCTCTCTCAAAAATAAAGAAACATCAAAAAAATTTTTAAAAAAGTCAGACGTTTAACCAAGTGAGCCACCAGGTGCCCCTACCATGTATTTGTACTTCAATCGAGGAGAACACTGAAGTTCATATACTGCCCAATATGTTAAAGTCCCCAATGAGAACTTTATGCAAGATCGTAGTTTCTTCATTCTTCAAACTACATAACCTTTAGTGCAATGGAACTTATTAATGTGAAACAAAACCCTAGTGAGACGGAATACCAGAGGCATGAATTATTTATTCATTTAACAAACATTTATTGAATATCTACCAAGTTCATACCGCTAAATCAGGTGCTACAAGGAAATAAGAAATACAACATGTAGTGATGCTTCAAGAAGTTTCCAAACTAGGGTAGAAGATAAAAAGTAAAATGAAATCAATAACTGAGTAAAACTGTAAGAATATACAAGGGCATTCACCGAGCACCAGAATAGGATTGCAGGCTTCACTGAAGGAATTTATACGGCTAGTAAAAGATACGGACCTGTGGAGTAGCACATAGAACTGCTCCAGACCAGTTGCAGAGCTGGAAGGATCAGTTGGCACTGGAGGTTCACAGAGTCTACCTTTTAAAAGCTTTAACTCAGTGTCTGGCACACTGTAAACATTCTATTACTGGTGTTACTTACAGAAGGCAGGGGCTGCCTACCAGTCTCTAAGCCACTCTACTGGCTTTTCAGATTGCTATGTGGCCAAGCCCTGCAAAGCCCATAACCACCCCTAGTCCTCAGTTTCTACAACTCTCTGAATGCACCCAGTTTCCTGATTCAGTTTAGCCTGTAAACTTCTCTCTGACCACAGCTGTCTGCCACCCTACCTTCATCACCTACCCTACAAACCCTACAATCCACTTTTACATATGCTTTCACTTCTCCCTCAAACTAGTATTTATTGAGCCTCACTTGTGTGCCAGGCCTTAAATTAGGGGTCAGGGGGTTAAAATAGCAAGAAGAGGGACCACATCCCTGCCCTTATGGAAGGAATATGTATATTTGAACACACAATTACAAACCATAGAAAGTGATAGACAAAAGCGATAGAAAAAGCAAAATTAGTGATTAGCAATTACATGTGGGATGCATGATTTGGACCAGGGGAGGGAGGAGGGGAGGGTGGTGTCAGGCAAGCCATCCTTGAGATGACCGACCATACATAGTAATGCCCCCTCAGGACTGAGTGGGGGTTACCAGGCAAAGAAGGAGAAGAGCCAGAGTGGCTGAAGCATGATGACTAAGAGGGGGCCAGACCATGTAAGGCCCTAGAGACCATGTTAAAGATTGGGGATTTTATCCTGCACGCTAGAAAGACACCGCACAGCTTTAAGGAGAGAGTAATGTGACCAGCTTTGCCTTTCTACTCACTTCCATTTCTATCTGCTCCTCTCACAGTTTGGCACAAAGCTAATCCAAAGCACTCAACAGACTTAACAATTAAGCTACCATCTTCTCTCCCAGTTTCACACTCAGATCTGGACTTCAGTCAAATAAGTGGGAGAAGAACTGGAGGAGGTAGAAGAAATACCACTTAGCAGCTGGTACTGCGCAGGAGCCCTTTACCAACAGACTTCTACAATCCACAGTGCTCTGAGCCACACTTCTGACACCTTGAGGTATGGGCAGGTGTTATAGTGAGACCTTCCCTAAAAATATCATTTCTGAAAGTGCCATAAACCAACAACAGAAAGAGAAGCTGTTTGCCACATTTATCATTTTATAAAGCAACCAGTCTGAACAGAGGTATAGTGAAGGCTCTATACTTTTTTAAACCATGTTTGGTTCTACCTGAAGCCAATTCTTCTGGTTTAAGGGACAGTTAAGGACAGATAAAAGTAACACACTCTTGTGTATTTTATTTTATTTACTTTATTTTTTTTTAATATATGAAATTTATTGTCAAATTGGTTTCCATACAACACACTCTCTTGTGTATTTTAACAAATACCAAAACAAAAACAAAAAGAAAAAGAAATAAAAACTCTACAAATACCTGCCAGTAAACAACAAGGGGGAAAGAGAAGAAGTATAAAATTCATCCCTCTTACAATCTAGTTGGGTCATACAAAACATCCAAAACAGCACAAGAGGAAAGGTAAGTATTAAGTTGTGAAGGCATGTACTATACACAGTGTAGGACCGCAGAGAAAAGTGAGGGCTGGAAGGGCTTAGAAAATATGGAATGGGGGCACCTGGGTGGCTCAGCTGGTTAGGCATCCAACTCTGGATTTCAGCTCAGGCCAATAGCTCACGGTTCGTGAGATGGAGCCTGGTACTGGGCTCTGTGCTGACAACACAGAGCCTGCTTGGGATCCTTTCTCTCCCTCTCTGCCCCTCCCCCACTTGTGTGAGCATGTGTGTGCGCACATGCGTTCTCTCTCTCTCTCAAAATAACATTTTTAAAAAAAGAGAGAGAAAATATGGAATGTAAACTGAAGAGAAGCTGGGACTTGGACCAAAGAAAGTGGCATTCCAAAAATCCAGGGGTGGAAAAAGTATGGGATATTGGAGGGATGGTGGAGTGACCAGCCTGACTGGAACACAAGGCTCTCCTATGACCAAGACCAGTCTCACCACCGAGATAATCTGGAAAGAGAGCAACACCCTTCCCTTGCCTTAGAAGACTATATACAATAGGAGATACTCTGCTAAGTAAGCTGGCACAATGGAATTCCCTGGACTTGTAGACACAGATGATTCCAGTTGGGAAAGAGCCTCTTCTAAGGCCAGAGTTCAGAAACATCCTAACAGATAAGTCTGGCTAAAACAATCCACAGTTAAACAAAACAAAACGGGCAGAGAAGGAGAACTCTCAGGCTTCCATTTCCTCTTAGGTGACCAAATAAGGCCACAAACAAGGGACCATTTCCTTTTAGGTGGCCAAACATTATTTCACATGTAGGAGCGTATAAGGTCTACCTCTTTTCACTTAATTTGTAAGTCCTACTTATTCACTAGAGCTGCTCTGTAGAGCGTTTGTAAACATAGTAAATTGTTTAGAAAAAGGGACAGCTGAGGGAGTCTTCTCCCAAGGATGGGTCAGCCACTGACAGTGACATGATGAAAACAGTATGTTCAAAAAGAAAAAGATGGCAGCTGACAGGACACACAGAGACTCAACCAGTATGTATTAAGGGTCTGTACATCACAGTGCACGAAAACACTAATAAGCCTGATGGAGAGAAAGAGGAATTAATGAGAAAATGGCTAATTACGGATCATTACAAGGTAAGAAAAGCTTTATGAGTGCTACCCTTTTTAATCTAAAGATGCATGATCCTAATAATAATAATAGTCATTACCTTTGATTTCTTTATAACAAGCCTTGACCTTATGGGCATTTTATGTGACCATCTCAGCCTCCTACCTTTTTCTGCAAAAACCACTAGTATATGGGCTGAGTTACCCAGTCCATAAACTAGGCAACAGATTTCTAAAACTGCAGTTAGAAAAATTTGAGAACAAAGAAATTCCCTAAGGAAGGCAGCAAAACTGGAGAGCTAGAACATGATGACCCTGGTGGGGCTTCTACCATTCTACTAGCATACAGCTATATAGTTCTACAGGTCCCAAATAAGTTATTAGCAGCCATTAATTCAACGGACAGATATTCTTTTTTTTTTTTTAATTTTTTTTTTAACGTTTATTTATTTTTCAGACAGAGAGAGACACAGCATGAACGGGGGAGGGGCAGAGAGAGAGGGAAACACAGAATCGGAAGCAGGCTCCAGGCTCTGAGCCATCAGCCCAGAGCCTGATGCGGGGCTCGAACCCGCGGACCACGAGATCGTGACCTGAGCCGAAGTCGGACGCTTAACCGACTGAGCCACCCAGGTGCCTCCGGACAGATATTCTTGACAGACCAATGCTAAGGGAAATGGAATAAGACATCTGTCACATTTATCTATTGATCTGGGGATGAAAAGTTCAGAAATTCACAAGAAAAGGATGCTAACCAGTTAACCTGATTTAAGAAAAATAACATCTTGAAACATCTGAAGTATCTGCTTAGCACAGGGCCTCAGCAGGGATTCAGCAGATTTTTACTGAATTTTTGAAAATGTATCTTTGTTGTAGGTTATTTTTGTAGGGAACATGTATGTACATACTCAAAAACTTAATTTTCAAATTTATACAAACCAATATGGCATTCTAGAACTTTCTTATTAATCACAATGAAATATTCTAAATTATCAATGAGATGTAATTTCAAATCAAATTATTACTAATTATATACAAGAATTTATATTTCTTGATATATAAAAGTATGTTTTTTCTTTAATCAGTTGTAATAATTACCTTTCATTTCTCTTGGACCTGTGGTTAGGCCAGCTAATTTTACTATTATTTTCTTTTTAATTTGAGAGAGAGCGAGCACGCACATGAACAGGGAAGAGGGACAGAGGGAGATAGCAAATCCCAAGTAGGCTCCATGCTCCTGAAGAGTGCGACACGGGATCTGACCCTGGGATCATGACCTGAGCTGAAATTAACAGTCGGACACTCAACCAACTGAGCCACCCAGGTGCCTCTAAGCCAGCCAATTTTAAAATCAGTGCCAATCACGGAATCCAAAGAGTTAAGGAGTAAGAAGTAACAAATTTGGTATTCACAACTAAATAGGTCTCTACTTAACTATCCACTTAACTACAGGCATATCGTGGAGATATTGTGAGTTCGGTTCCAGACTACTGCAATAACGTGAATACTGAAATAAAGTGAGACGGGGCACCTGGGTGATTCAGTCGATTAAGCATTTAAGTGTCCGACTCTTTTTTTAATTTTTTTTTTAACGTTTTTATTTATTTTTGAGACAGAGAGAGACAGAGCATGAACGGGGGAGGGTCAGAGAGAGGGAGACACAGAATCTGAAACAGGCTCTAGGCTCTGAGCTGTCAGCACAGAGCCCGATGCGGGGCTTGAACTCACTGACCGCGAGATCATGACCTGAGCCGAAGTCGGCCACTCAACCCACTGAGCCACCCAGGCGCCCCTAAGTGTCCGACTCTTGATTTCACCTCAGGTCATAATCTCACGGTGGTTCATGCAATTGACCCTGTGTCAGGTGCAGACAGCACAGATCCTGCTTGTGATTCTCTCTCTCTCTTCTCCTCCCCCCGCTTGTGCTATCTCTCTCAAAATAAACTTAAAAAAGAAAGAAAGAAAGTGACTCAAAAGAATTTTTTGGTTCCCCAGCATATATAAAAATTATGTTTACACTATTCTGTGCTCTATCAAATGTGTAGTAGCTTTATGTCTATGTACATTATGCTAATGTACATACCTTAATTAAAAATACTTTATTGTTAAAAAATGCTAACCATCATCTGAACTTTCAGTGAGCTGTAATCACTAATCACAGATCAGCAGAACAAATACAATAATAAAAAAACTTTGAAATACTGTTAGACTTACCAAAATGTGACACAGACACACAAAATGAACAAATGCTGTTGGAAAAATGGCACTGATGGACTTGCTGGACACAGGGTTGCCACAAACTTTCAATTTGTAAAACAGTACAATAAGGGAAGCAAAATAGAAAGAGATATGCCTGTCCTCCTGAATGGGGACAAGGGGGCTCAGATGATGGCACCAAAACCCAACTTGGAGCTGTGTTGTGGACTACTTCTTCATGACAATAGTTGGGTTGTAAATATATGGAGGGAGTCACTCCCCACTTCACACTAATAGTAAAGAGGGAAAAAGGGGTCCAGATTACAATGAGATTATAAATATGCTACCATGTCGGGGCACCTGTGTGGCTCAGTTGGTTGAGTGTGTGACTTCAGCTCAGGTCATGATCTCGTGGTTCATGAGTTCAAGCTCCATTTCCAGCTCTGTGCTGATGGCTCGGAGCCTGGAGCCTGCCTCAGATTCTGTGTCTCCCTCTCTCTCTGCCCCTTTCCTGCTCATACTCTGTCTCCCTCTCTCTCAAAAATATTTTAAGAAATGTGCTACATATCAATTAACTGCCTCTCGATTCCAAACATTCCCTTCAATATACACTCTGCTATAATGCACAGAATTGTTTTAAAAGTTTATTCTGAGAGACAGAGAATACCTGCGCACATGAGCAGGAGAAGGGCAGAGACAGAGGAAAGCTCAAGAGAGAGAATCCCAAGCAGGCTCTGCACTGTCCACGTAGAATCTGATCTGGGGCTCAATCCCAGGAACCATGAGACCATGACTTGAGCCAAGATAAAGAACTGGATGCTTAACCAACTGAGCCACCCACGTGGGCACCCCCACGGCTTTTAATGCATTTTCCACTACAGTCGGCATGATGGTAAATTTCCTCAGGAGAGGGTACTGGAGGGACACTGCAGAAGTAAGGGGCTCTTCTACTGTTTGCCGCACATGTGAGGGGTCAGACATGAAGAAATCTGTTGGAGCTCTGCCCCAGCCAGGCACTCAGAACATGCAGTGCCTTAGCAAATTTGCAGTCTTGGCCTGGCCTGGTGATAGGCTTCCCATGGCCCTCTCCACATTGAAACCAGCATTCCAAAGCCCTCCTGCCCACCCAAGCCTCTACTCCCTCAACACACCCACACCCTTAAGTGCTGATTGCCTGTGCCTTCCCTGCACTCCAGAGGGTTGCTTCCTGCTTGCCAAGTAACTGCATACCAGTAAAGCCTGGTAAAGCAGCAAGCTTCTCTGCTGTCCTGTGGGAGAATGACATTTTTTCTAACAGAGGGCTGAACCCCAACCTTGGGGAGGGTACTGCCTTCTACCTTTATCCTTCGTGGGTATTTTCCTTCAGCCCATGGGAACCACACAGACTTTCCTTACATCTTATACTAACTTATTTCTTAGAATTTAATAATTCTTTATATTAAACTTCCCGAGTAATCTATTGTGTGGTTTCCATTTTCCTGATTGGACTCAAACTGATTCAGTGATCAAGGTTAAGGTGTGGGATTTCTGGTAGGTGGCACTTTCCTGATTTGTCTACTGAGAAAATATAAGCACGATATTAAGAAATTAAGTTGTGTATAGATTTGGAACCTAGACTATTAATAGATACTGTTATGTATTAATATACTAATAATTCTTTAGATGTTGAAAATTAGAAAACTGATAAACAATTAACTTTAATATAACAGAAGGGGATTTTGGAAGAATGCATTCTAAAACCTATTTTTTTAAAGAAGCACTGTTTTTGCTATATTTGCTTAATATTTCTATATCAATAATGTCAAAAAACAATAAAACAAAGAGAGCTTATTGAATATCCTTGAGTATGCTCCTCCATAGGAATGACATATAAAACTTATGAAGTAAAAGTGCTTTCCCTGAAAAAAATAACAGGAAAGAATATTCTGAACCAGGCTTCATAATCGACCAACATATGTTAATCTTAATTCCAGACTGAAAAAAATCAATGGGTAGGTTTTCAGTAGTTTTATGAATGAGAACAGATCATCACTGTGGCTGGCAAAGTATAGTAATACAGCTCTTTTCCCTACAGCCTGGGATACAACTGCCTAGGAAGAGAACAATGGAGACGGACAAGGAGGAATCACCCATACCCGTAAAGTAAGGCAGAATCAACCACTTAAGAAAAGAAATTCTGATTACAGGTAAAGTAACAGACAAACTGGAGCAGCATACAAAAGAAGCCTAAGACATTCAGCACCATGATGGGCACTGTGGGAGCTGTTTGCCCACATTGTGTGTATGGTAACTTATGACCACAGCACATGTCTGTATGGTTTTAGCCTAGTGATACATCTATGAGATCTGATAATATGATAATGCAGATTTTCAAGGCCAAATAAGATTTCTATGGGTTTGATGAACTTTTTAAATTATCACTTGAAAATATAAGGGAACAAAGATATCACTAATACAAATAGGTCTCCTGCAGAAAAACAAAGCCACAGGCCTTTGACAGACAGGCTGTGGTTAAAAACACTTCCAGGGTCACCAGCCCCACAGCAAGGATGAAGCATGTCCAGATGCAGTGGTTCTGACGTGCCTAGGATAATCTAAGCAGATAAAACCATCCTGGGAATTATCTAACTGTGCATTTGGCTGGCTCAGAGATCCCCAAATGTTCTTGATAGAGGCATACTAATTATGGATTTAAAAAAATATGTTGCTAATGAAGAACCAAATATTATTTCTGTGAATCCTTTGCAGACCATGAACCTAAAATGTTAGGTGGGATCTTCCTGATGGTGTCAAACAGAATAATGAGGCTATTACTGCTTCTGTCTAGAATACAAGCAGGCCACATTCTAAGCAAAACAAATATCCCAAGAGTTCATTAATGATAATTCAGAAGATCTATAGTTTTCCCACAAAATGTCAAATGATTACAAAATGATGTGATAAAAGCAAATAGAATTTTCCTTTACAGTAAACATTTTTATGAACCCGCAAAGAAAAAAAAAGATGCATTAATATAATGCCCGAGGAAACTGATTACAAAACTACTCATTTTGCCACTCAGTGGGTGCGATGGCTAATTTCATGTGTCAATTTGGAGGGTATTTTTGTATGAGATTAACATTTAAATCAGTGAACTCTGGGTAAAGCTTACTGTCCTTCATAATGTGGGTGTAGGCCTCATCCAATCAGTTGAAGGCCTGATTAAAACAAAAAGACCAGCTTTCCTGAACAAAAGGGATTTCTCTAGTAGACTGTCTTTGGACTTCATCCGCACCATTGGCCCTCCTGAGACTGCAGCCTGCCAACTCACACTACAGATTTTAGACTCACCAGACTCCATAATTGTATGAGCCAATTCCTTATAATAAACCTTTCTATATACACACATATCCTCTTTGCTCTGTTCTCTAGAGAAACCTCTAATGTAGTAGGACTCAACTTACCTGCAATGATAATAAGAGATTGTAAGATACTGGCATGGCAATATAATCAAATATGTTCAACGTGAATTTCCACTAATAAGGAAAAATACATACCCAACTCCTTATTCCAGTGCCCTTGTTTCTTGATACCACCCCGAAAGGGGATCTTCTACCTCATCATTGTCTCTCTGCCAGCTGGTGAGAAGTAGCACTGAGAAGTCCCAATTTCCCTCTTTTAAGGGCATACATACATGCGTAACATATTTTTAAATAGATTAAATTATATACCTAGATCTAGTCTCATTCACATATAACAAAATGACAGAATTCATATACACTGATGGGTTATTTTCAGATTTTTCCATCACGTGTTCTAATATTGCTTGTCAGCATGATTTTTCCCCACTTACTTTGGCTACCAACAGTGTAGATTCTTAAGTATTTTTAAATACCAATTTTTTTCCTGACATTATTCTTTATGCATTTTCATTCTGGTGTGACAGTGAATAAGGACAAACTGCATTCTGAGTATTATGTTCCAATCCAACGCTGTAAAATCAAATTAAAAGTATGTTAAAAGTACCTAAAATACTTTCAGTTATTTTACTTATTTTCAATTATTATGTTAAAGAATTTTGAGTTTTGATACTGTTCATAGGATTCTAGTTCAAATTTTGCATACTTTATCCTTTTTCTAGTTACAAAATGCCTATATAACTCAGGATTATTATTAAATGGCTGTCATTTCTATCTTGGATAACAGTCCAGAAATATCAACTGCACTACAATGTGGCAAGTGTTTTAATAGGATGATATATAGAGCACAGAGGAAGAACAAAGAAAGAGGAGAGGAATCAACCACAGGAGGGCAGGTGGTTCAGGAAACACTTGTAAGGGGTGATGTCTGAGCAGAGTATGGTGGTTGGAGGCTTAGTGCGGCTAGGAAAGGTCAGACATTCCAAGCAGACAGTGTGGCGTGTAAAAGCACAAAGATGCACAAAAGCAAAGGTTTTCAAAGAATTAAAGCACTTTAGTACCACTTTAAAGTCATAGGGGTTAAGAAGGAAAAGAGTCCAAACAGATGAGCAACGCCCTGATCACAAAAGTCTGTGTTAGAGCATGCTATAGAGACTGGGTATAGAGATTTTATCCAGAAGATAATGTGGAATCACTGAAGGATTCTAAATAAAGAAGAATGGGGCCAGATAATATTTATGTTTTAGACAGACCATTCTGTCAACAGTATGAAGACAGACTAAAGGGTCAGGAAGACAACTTAGGTTGCAGGAGAGAAAGAAAGAGACTGAATTAAGGCAATGGCAAAGGAGTAGGTTAGAAAGGGATAAATTCTGTGAGACATGCTAATTTGATGTGTAAAGGAAGGGAAAATGAAGGGACAAAGGTGAGTCCCACGTTATTAGTTTTCACAACAAGATAACAAAAAAACCCAACAGACAAAATACATGAAACAATTATTTTCAAGACAATGAACATCAGAGAACAAAAGACAATTATGCCAAGAGACAAAAAAAAAAAAAAAAAAAAAAAAAAAAGGTAAGCCTTACAAGTCCCCAAACTTACTGCCCTGAGATAATTTCCTGGCCACAGCACAGGGAAGGAGAAAATAGTAAAAACCTCAAAAAATTTCTCATTAATGTAAAAAAAACAAAGCTTAAAAGTCTCGGTAAACTAAGAAAGCTAGACTACCATGGAGGAGAGAGCTACATAGAGAGATAAGCCCAGAGACCTGTAGAGGGTCCCCTTGAGTATTCAATAGCATACCGATGAGGAAACTACCACAGCCAAGAAAAGACTGAAAAGGATCAGAGGGAACAGGGTCTACTACTCACTTGTAAAGAGCTGGCCCCACCAGTAGATTAGAAAAATTCATAATTTTCAGGGCATTGAGGACAGTATTAAGGAAGGTCTTGCCTCGTACTAGAGAAAAATTAGCCCTGAGTGAGCACTGCTTATAACTTACTTAACAAATCATAAAAGCAAAACCAGAAAGGATAAAACTATTTTTTTATTTAAATTTTAGTTAACATACAGTGTAATATTAATTTCAGGAGTAGAATTCAGTGATTCATCACTTACATACGACACCCAGTGTTCATCACAGCAAGTGCCCTCCTTAATATCTATCACTCATCTAGTCCATCTTCCATCTACCTCCCTCCATCAACTCTGTTTTTTCTTTATAGTTAAGAGTCTCTTGTGGTTTGTTTCCCTCTCTTCTCTTCTTCTCCTCCAACATGTTCATCTGTTTTGTTTCTTAAATTCCACATATGAGCAAAATCATATGGTATTTATCTTTCTCTGATTGACTTATTTCACTTAGCATAATACATTCTAGCTCCATTCACGTCGTTGCAAATGGCAAAATTTCATTCTTTTTGATGGCTGAGTAATATTCCATTTTGTGTGTGTGTGTGTGTGTGTGTGTGTGTGTGTGTGTGTGTGTATACACACACACTACATCTTCTTAAGTTTTTTTAAACATTTATTTATTTTTGAGAAAGAGAGAAAGAGAGTGTGAGCAGAGGAGGGGCAGAGAGAGAGGGAGGCACAGAATCTGAAGCAGGCTCCAGGCTCCAAGCTGTCAGCAAAGAGGCCGATGTGGGGATCAAACCCACAAACTGTGAGATCATGACCTGAGCCAAAGTTGGATGCTTAACCAACTGAGTCACCCAGGCACCCCAAGTATGTATATATACCACATCTTTATCCATTCATCAGCTGATGGACATTTGGGCTCTCTCCATAGTTTGGCTATTGCTGATAGGATAAAATTATTTCTAATTAACTGACTTAGCTTCCAGAACTAAGCTCAAGAATATTTACAGAAATGCAAATGGTGCTGGGAAAACTGAACAGCTACATACAAAAGAATGAAACTAGACCACTTTCTTATACCATACACAGAAATAAATTCAAAATGGGCTAAAGACCTAAATGTGAGACCTGAAACCATAAAAATCCTAGAAGAGAACACAGGCAGAAACCTCTCTTACATCGACCATAGAAACTTCTTTCTAGATATGTCTCCTGAGGCAAGGGAACCAAAAGCAAAAATAAACTACTAGGACTATACAAAAATAAAAAAGCTTTGCACAGCAAAGCACAATCAGCAAAGCTAAAAGACAACCTAGTGAATGGGAGAAGATATTTGCAAATGACATATGTGATAAAGGATTAGTATCCAAAATATATAAAGAATGTAGAAAACTCAACATCCCAAAAGATGAATAATCCAATTAAAAAATGGGCACAAGACATGAATAGACATTTTTCCAAAGACGACATACAGATGGCCAACACATGAAAAGATGCTCAGTGTCAGTGGAGTCTCAGGATACAAAATCAATATTAAAAAATCAATATAAAAAATCTGTTGCATTTCTATATAATAGTAATGAAGCAGAATGAGATATTAAGAAAATAATCTCATTTACAATTGCACAAAAAAAAATACCTAGGAATAAATTTAGCCATGGAGGTGAAAGACTTGTACTCTGAAAACTATAAAACACTGATGAAAGAAACTAATGATGACACAAATAAATGGAAAGATATTCTGTGCTCATGGATTGGAAGAACTGTTAAAATGTCCATACTATCCAAAATGATCTACAGATTTAATGCAATCCCTATCAAAATACCAACGGCATTTTTCACAGAACTAGAATAAACAACCCTAAAATTTGTATGGAATCTCAGAAGACCCTGCATAGCAAAAGCAATCTTGAAAAAGAGGAACAAAACTGTAAGTATCATAATTCCAGATTTCAAGATATACTTCAAAGCTGTAGTAACCAAAACAGTATGGTACCAGATCAGATAACATACAGATAACAATAGAACAGAGGAAGAAACCCAGAAATAAATCTACGATTATATGGTCAATTAATCCTCAACAAAGGAGGCAAGAATATGCAATGGGAAAAGAGTCTCTTCAACAAATGGTGTTGGCAAAACTGGGCAGCTACATGCAAAAGTATGAAACTGGACCACTTTCTTACACCATACACAAAAATAAACTCAAAATGGATCAGGGACCTAAATATGAGACCTGAAACCATAAATACCCTAGAAGACAGCACAGGCAGTAATTTCTCTGATATCAGCCACAGCAACATTTTCTTAGATATGTCTCTTGAGGCAAGGGAAGGAAGACCAAAAACAAGCTATTGGGACTACATCAAAATAAAAAGCTTCTGTACAGCAAAAGAAAGAATCAACAGAACTAAAAGGTAACTTAGTGAGTGGGGGAAGATATCTGCAAATGACATATCCAATTAAGGGTTAATATCTAAAATATATTTTGGATATTTGGATAGAATTTACACAACTCAACACTCAAAAAACAAATAATCTGATTAAAAATGGGCAGAAGACATGGATGGACATTTGTTCAAAGAAGACCTACAGATGGCCAATAGTCACATGACAAGATGCTCAACATCACTCGTCATCAGGGAAATGCAAACCAAAACCACAATGAGGTGTCACCTCACATCTGCTGAAATGGCTAAAATCAAAAACAGAAGAAACAACAAGTGTTGGAGAGGATATGGAGAAAAAGAATCCTTGTGGAATGTTGGTGGGAATGCAAATTCTTATGGCCACTGTGGAAGAGAATATGTTCCTTAAAAGTTTAAAAACAGAATTACCATATAGTAGAATTACCTCACTCTGCCCTCCCAAATAAATAAATATTTAAATTTTTATTTTGTTTTCTAGTATGGTGGTTTTAAAACTTTCTTTTCATTTGAAGAGTTTATTTTGTTTTGACAAATACACGAAGAACTGTATTCTTCGCTTACACTGATGAAGAAACAATCATGTAATTTTATTAAAAAACTGCCTCTTCTGGCTAATGCCAGCTTTTCTGGCACTCCCTCTCCCTAATTTGAATTTGTAGCATTTAATTGGTTTGAGATTATTTGTTTCTAAAGCATTCATAGAAATAAAAGGCCTTAGATATAATCTATCTTAACTTACAGATTAAAAAGTCAGGGTCCAGAAAAGTAGATCAATACCCACTTTTCTTGACACCAACAAGAAATCTCATGAAATCTGTATTAGCTTCCTGTAGCTGCCATAACAAATGACCACAAATCTCGTGACTTAAAACAATGGAAATTTATTCTCTCACAGCTCTGGAGGCCAGAAGTCTAAAATCAAGGGGTCAACAGGGCCATCCTCCCTCCAGAAGCTCTAGGGAAGAATCTTTCCTTGCTTCTTACAGTTTCTGATGGCTCCAGGCTTCCCTGCCCATGGTTACATAATTCTAATCTCAGCCTCTGTCTTCACAAGGCCTTCTTTTGATGTCTTCTCCTCTTATGTCTCTTATAAGACATCCGTCATTGGATTTAGGGCCCATCTAGATAATCCAGGATGATCTCACCACCTTAAATCCATTACACCTTCAAAGACTCTTTTTCCAAATAAGGTCATATTCAAGGTTCCAGGGGTTAGGATTTGGACAGTATCTTTTGGGAGCTACCATTCAACTTTTTAGAGACTAAAGAATAATCAATCAATTAGCAGTAAGTAATATCAGATACTTTCTCTGTGACAGAGAAGGAGTGAAAAAACAAAGTGTAACTGGACAATAAAAGTAGAGACAGTGGTAAACACTGAAAGGAAGAAGGGAAACAAGGAGAGGCTACAGACCGAGAAGACAGCTTAAAAAGGCTTGGGGTACCTGGGTGGCTCAGTCAGATAAGCGTCTGACTTTCCCAGGTCCTCATCTAGTGGTTCATGGGTTTGAGCCCTGCATCGGGCTCTGTGCTGACAGCTTGGAGCCTGGAGCTTGCTTCCGATTCTGTGTCTCCCTCTCTCTCTGCCCCTCCCCTGCTCATGTTCTGTTTCTCTCAAAAATAAACAGGAAGAAAGAAAGAAAGAAAGAAAGAAAGAAAGAAAGAAAGAAAGAAAGAAAGAAAGAAAAAGGCTTCACAACTTTGTCAAAGATCAAACTTGAGATATCTAGAAACCGTACAAAAATATTTCATTATGCAATTTACAAGCATATTTGCTTTCTGTGATTTGTGAAATGGTTAAGTATTTTAAACTCAAATTTCTCAAAAGGGAATTCAGTTCCCAAGAGATGTTTTAATTGGGATATCCCTGGAACCCGGCCAAGAGATAGTCTGGATGACTTCTCAAGAGCCTGGTAGTCTTCATTTGCCAGCACAGACAGCCTGAAATTTACAGCTTGGATTCTGACTCAGTCTTACTCCAAAAAGATGTGGAATTTCACATGTAGTGAAAAGTATTGATTTAAGCCTTTATGGAAAGCAACATGCTCAAGTAGAAGTTAAGCTTTTATTAACAAAAAATTCAAAGACGTAAGTGAAATTTATGTAGGTCTTCCTTTAGAAAAGTTAGGTCTTTGGTTTCCCTTACTCTCAAATTCCTCCCAGTCCCAAGACTTCAGCAGGTGTCACTGATGACTTTTGTGTCAAGCACACAGTCGTCCCTTATGGCTCATTTTGTGACAATATTCGGACTCACAAAAGAAACTGGTTGAGTCAATGGTCATTTGCCACTTGGCTCTCATTCCCTTACTTCCCAGCAAGCATCCCTTTTCTCTATTCTTGCTTTGTTTCATCCTGCCTGTTAGACTGGAAACACTCTGCTTATACTGCCAACTAATTCCAGTATTTTCAAATTTCACTAGAAAACTTATTTCTGTAAAGTTTTTCAATATATAATTCATATTAGTATCCCCAATAGGCTAAAAAAATTTACACTTATGGTGTTTGCATATTCAACCTATTTTCATCCAGTTTACTTTGAGCATTTTAAAAATAATCATTGGAAAATATTTGTCTTGCACAAAAGTATAAAGAAAAATATAAAGGACTCCCATGTACCCACCATCCAGTTTAAAAGATAAAACTAGCAATATAGTTGAAGTCGTCTCTGTTTATTCATTCTCAATTTCATTCCGCCCTCTCCCAACTCCATCGCTGCAAGAGGTACCCCTTGCTTAAATTTTTATCTAATATATTTTTCATTGTATCTCTAGACCCCATATGTCTACAGTAATTAAAATATTTTACCTTTTGTATAGTACATACAACCAACTCTCACTATGTAATAAACCAACACTATGTAATAAATAATACTTAATAATGATCATGGTACTTAAGAAAAATTCCAGAATCTGCAAATTCAGGAAAAAACTCCTATGGCATTGTTTCAAAACCTGAGTCACTGAACAGGAGTTAAATTTTTAATATTTTTACTCCAAACTGATAATTGCCATTTGACATGCACACAAGTCCTATAGAGAACTGTAGCAAAAGTAAAGTAGCATATCTAATATTTGGCTTCCCATGGAAGCTTTTATCTAGACTAGAAAAAAAGGTACACAATATGTAGAAAGTTAAAATGAAAGACAAATGAGACTCCTAAAGAATGAACTGTGCCATACTTTTTTTTGATAGAATTATAGGAATAGGAGTTGAAAGAAATATGATCACCTAAAGAGAGTATTCCTTTTTCTCAAACATGGCTGAAAACAGTAAGATCTTCATTCCTGCCTCACCTGAGATTTATGTAGAAAGAAGTTAGGAAAACCTTATCAAGTCATAAAATAATGGATAAGCATATAAGTGACTATAAATAACACTAGTAGAAACATTTAATGAAATAATTCTATTCATTAGTCATAGTGACCTTCTATTACATTCATTATCAAATAGTGCCAAAAGGAAATTCCAGTTTGTGATATATATGGAAAAACAAGACACAGTGGACTGTTAATACCAGAGTATAAAACAGTAATTAAGCCAACCACTTCTTAAGTGGCAGGGACAGAGCTATGTAGGGTACAGAAGGGAAAGGTACATAACTTAATCCCTGGAATAGAACAGGCCCTGCCCATAGAAATACAAGCTGAAACAATTAACAATTTAAATTTCAAACAATACTAAGTTGATTACTATAAAATGATGAAATGAACACAAAAATAACTAAAAGAACATAACTGGATTAAATAATTTTGTTTCAGGTTTTACTTATATATTGAGAAATATTAGGATTACATTAAAATGACTGAAATAATTATTCAGATATTTGAATATACCCAGACTTGGAAATAGCCAAGAAAAATTAGAAGCATTTTTCCTGATATTCTTTACCACGTTAACATATCCCTAGAGGCTACCTCTACAGTAAACTAATGAAACAAATTAAAGCAGCTCAGATTTTCAACACATAATTTTAACTGGTTGTAATATCTAGATTTTAATAATTATTTTGAAGATTCCCCATTAGCCCTATCCTAAAATATTTCAATTACGATGAGTTCATGTATATGAAAGCAGCTAGCATCATACTTGCTAGACACTGGATTCTTTTTTTAAATTTAATCCAAGTTAGCTAAAACGGAGTGTAACAATGGTTTCAGGAGTAGAATTTAGTGATGCATAATTTACATATAACACCCAGGGCTCATCTCAACAAGTGTCCTTCTTAATGCCCCTCACCCATTTAGTCCATTCCCCCACCCACCTTCCTCTAGCAACCCTGTTTGTTCTCTGTATTTAAGAGTCTCTTATGGTTTGTCTTCCTCTCTATTTTATGTTATTTTTCCTTCCCTGAGACAATGGATTCTTAGTAAAAGTTGAAACCACAATAGCAATTAACACCATCTAAGAAGCAATAAGTCTGTGAAACTACAGAAGAAGCACAGAGTTTCACGGACTAAAAAACCTTTGGAAATGATCTTGTCTAACCCCTTAATTTTAAAAGATAAAGAAACTGAGGCCAAATGTTTCAGCCAACTAGTGCCAGAGCCAGGATTAAAGCCCAAGTCTCCCAACATAAGACTAGTGCTTTTGTAAATTCTTTTGCTGAGCTAAAATTTGGGGAGGGAAAAAAAAAAAAAAAGGACCCACCAAAAGCTTTGTTTTCAATAACAAGCCATAGACTCTGAGGTAGAAAAAGACCAGATTCTTACTCCAGCTCTCACTAACCATAGCCTTAGTTAAGTCACCAAAACTCTGGGATTCAGTTTTTATCTATAAAATGAGAAGGTTAGACTGGATTAGTGACACTCAATCTTGCCTATACAGCAGAATCCTCTTGAGTGGCCTTTTAAAAACAGCAACACCCAGGTCCTATCCCACACAGATTCTATTTTAAATGTTCTGGGATTGTCCGCTGGCATCAGTATTTTTTAAAGTTTCCAAGTGATTCTAATGTACAACCAAGACTAAGGCCCACTGACTAATATTTGAAGGTCCCTTTTATCATATAAAATTTAAATTTCTTTTTCCTTGTTTTGGTTGTAGGTTAACTAATGGGTAGACACCATATATGCACACAAATCCAGAAAAAAGTCCCTTTTAGACTCTGCAGAAATTCATGGTATGTGTAGATTCTATACCACTTGAGTCCTGTGATGAAGAAACCTTCCTCTTCCCTAGTGTACCTTTCTTTATGGAGGGAGCTCAATTAGTATCAAAGTCTTGGCCCTCTCTATGTCTTTCCTCCCTCTATCCAAGGAGACAGAATGGTTTATTAGTTGGCAAATTTGGAGGAATAAACTGTATATGCTTGGCTCAGCTCCTTCCTTGTGCCTCCTGGGAATGAGCCAAGCACAGAGAACACAAATTCTGACCTCGTTCTCTAAGGACAGTCTCCGTTACTCCTCCCAGTCCAGTGCTGCTATGACTATGTTGATAAGGCTTCTGAGTTTCAGAATTTAGAAGCCCACCTGGCAACAAATATAAGCTGCATCCTCTAATTCACATTTTATTAGAAAGAGGATAATATTTTGGTTCCCAAATATTTACTCTTGTTCTACTTTGCAACTGTTTTAGAATTCAGTAAATGAAGAGCAATGCTGTTTTATTGGGTCCTCCCAGATACCTCAACAAGGCCTACTCTGTATTTGACAATTCCACAGGAATACAAAGATAATGTGCTTATCATTTGGCAATGTTCAGAGTGAGTGAATAAATATCGTTTTACAAACTGAATGTGTCCTCCCAAAATTCACATTGAAATCCTAACCCCATCTGTGATGGTAATAGGAGGTGGGGCCTTTGGGAAGTAATTAGGTAATGAGGGTGAAGCCCTAATAAATGGGACTGGTGCCCTTATAAGAAAAGACCCAGAAGAAAAGGTCTCTCTACCACCTGAGGTTACATCAGGAAAGTGGCCATCTATAAACCAGGAACACAACTGTGCTGGCACCCTGATCCTGAACTTCTAGCTTCCAGAACTATGAGAAATAAGGATTTATTGTTTAAACCACTATGGTCTATTTGTTACAGCAGCCCAAGGTGACTAAGACAACAGAAGAGATCTATTCAAAGACTATATTTTAACCAAAGGTAGTCTTAACAATCTTGCCTTAATTTAGGGTTTCTCAACCTTGTCATTTTGTCATTTTGAGCTGAACAGTTTCTTCTTTTTTTTCCCCCAAAACCACTTTGTTGAAGTATGACTGACATACAAAAAGCTGTTCATGTTTGATGTACACAACTTGATGAGTTCAGAGAGAAGAATATACCCACGGAAACCATCACCATAATGTATTCCATAACTATATCCACCACCTCCGAAAGAATGGGCTAATGCTTGTTGGGGAGGGCTGTTCTCTACATTCTACTAAGTTTAGTTGCATCCAGGGCCCTTACTACATCATTAGATAGGAGTAGCAATTCCCCTAGTTCTAACACCCAAAAATGTCTCCAGACATGCCAAATGTCCCCTAGGTACCAGAATCACCCACTGTTTGGAATCACTGCCTCAATTTGGTGTGTCAGTACAGGAAAGCAAAAGTGTGACTACCTGTTGAAAAACCAAACACGGAATCACAGATTACAATGGCCAGAAAGGTCTTTACAGCTCAACTAGTCCAGCACTTTATAGAAGAGAAATTACAGTTAAGGAAATATTAATAATTATTGTAAGTCATTCATTGAAGCAGAACCTCTTACTTGTTTTTCCTCCTAAAAATATTAGTATTATTTCTAGAGCTGTGCCATATCACTTTTAAATATATGAAATGCATTTTCTCCAAATCTTGCTCTTATAAGACCTGTGAGAAATCTTTAAAAGCCATGCCTACTACTAAAGGTAAAAACCATGGTTCTCACCATATGTGTGTATATCACAAATAAAGACAGAAGAATAGCCACTAATGTGACAGAAATAAAGGAACTAAAATATTAATAAAAAGTATGATGTATTACTTGACAAAGAATGAAGTGGGTATTAATGTAGTTTTGCCTTCTCTAACCTATCCTCCACAGTAACCTTTCTCAAAAAGATCCTTCTAAAACACAAATCTGATTATGTTTCTCCCAGCCTTGCTTTAAGTCCTTCAATGGTTCCTTCAACCCATCATCTTGAAGATAAAAACTGAACTTCCCAGACTGGTATGCAAGGCTTTCCATGATCTTGCTCCTGTGCACCTCTCCAGCCTCATCTCCTTTCCTTCTCCCATATGTACCCTAAATTCCAACCATTCTGTACTCCTTGAAGATCTTTACAGATACCCAAGAACCTATGTTTAATAACCACAGGAAAAATGAGATCAATACAACCGCGTGTAATGCTCATTTACAAACCTATCCTTTAGTTGTCTGGTCTAGTGTTACTTTTTCAAGGAACACTGCCCCAACTCCAACTCTATTACATGTTTTCACAACACCTTGGACTTCTCCTTCATTGAATTTATCATAACTATAGTTTCTATAAATTATTTGTGTGATTACTTATTTCTTTTTCCTACAGACTGTACACTCCAACAGGACAGGAAGTATTTTCTACTCTCCAATATGTCCCCAGTGCAGGTTTCACATAAGCTGGGCATACAGTAGATGCTCAGTGAAGATTTGTCAAGTAAGTAAATGAGTGTTCTTTTATATCTACAAGTCTTTTCAGGGTGCTATTTTCTATCTGGAACAACTTTCTCTTCTTTCTTTATCTGGCCAGTTCTTGTTTTCCTTTAAAATGCAGCTCGGCATCATTTACTCTGGAAAACTAACCTGATCTCTAAGGCCAAGTTAGATACTCCACATCTGTGTTCTCACAGCATCCCGAATATATTTTTATACAGCATACACACTTGACTGTAGTTTTCTTTGTACTTATCTCTCCCTGTCTCTCCCACTGTGTCAGTCATCTGTATATGCTCTTCAGGTAGCACAGTGCCTAACACAGATGGGGCATTCAGTTAATGTTTGAATGAGTACAGAGGTACATATGCTGCATTTTATTACACAGGTCCACACCTGTCTGCAGAAACTCCTACTGAGTGAAAACACTACAAAGATAAAAATAAAGCCTGAAATAAAACCCCAACATTTAAATTACATTAAAGCTTATCCAGAAAGGGCTGTGACCTTACAAAATTGCTTTGAAAACATTTTTACCAATATTCTCCTTGGTGTGCTTTAAGAATAACAAAACTTAGGGGCGCCTGGGTGGCGCAGTCGGTTAAGCGTCCGACTTCAGCCAGGTCACGATCTTGCGGTCTGTGAGTTCGAGCCCTGCGTCAGGCTCTGGGCTGATGGCTCGGAGCCTGGAGCCTGTTTCCGATTCTGTGTCTCCCTCTCTCTCTGCCCCTCCCCTGTTCATGCTCTGTCTCTCTCTGTCCCAAAAATAAATAATAAAAAAAAAAAACGTTGAAAAAAAAGAATAACAAAACTTAGGGGCGCCTGGGTGGCTCAGCAGGTTGAGTTTCCAACTTCGGCTCAGGTCATGATCTCACAGTTCGTGGATTCAAGCCCTGCACTGGGCTCTGTGCTAACAGCTCAGAGCCTGGAGCCTGCTTCAGATTCTGTGTCTCCTTCTCTCTCTACCCCTTCCCTCCCCCTCTCTCTCTCAAAATTAAATATTAAAAAAACTAAAAAATAAAAAAAAAACTTAAAAGCAGAAACAGAACACTAAATAAAAATTTAAAAATAATTTAAATAATAAATCAGTTCTAGGAAAAAAAGAAAGTTGAAGGTTGCACTCAGTACAAGCTGACTCATTTTAAAATACTGATATCTCAAGAAGCACTCTACCATGTTATTCCATTATTGAAAGGATACTTTAAGGATTCCACTCTAAATGATGTTAACCCTTTATGGGCAACATAATGATATCTGTAAATTTCTTCTACATCCTTATGTTGAGAGAAGAGTTGGTTGCTAATGCAACTTCATTTTTCTTAACACATTTTCTATCCCTCCAGACTTTTGAAACATTAAATGTTTTGCCAGTGATTCTTTTTTTTTTAATGTTTATTTATTTTTAAAAGAGAAACAGAGCACGAGCAGGGGAGAGGCAGAGAGAGATGGAGACACAGAACTGGTAGCAGGTTCCAGGCTCCGAGCTGTCAGCACAGAGCCATGAGCCATGAGATCATGCCTGAGCCTGAGTCGAAGCTGAACGCTTAACCAACTGGGCCACCCAGGTGTCCCACCAATGATTCCTTAATAGACAATCTTTAAAACAATACAAGGATAGAAGTTTATATTATTTGGCTGCTTCTGTCACAGCTCATAAATGACTACACATTTGCCATGCTTATGAGCTAGTTTCTCCTTAACCAAGAACATGTGACGCTTTCAAGAAATAAATAAAAGGCTAATGGCCAAAACACTACCCTTTTCTGTACCTTACAACTTAATCAAAATACAATAAAATGAAAACTCAATGAAGGCAGAGATAAGACCTAAAAGAAGAATAATGGCAAAAAACTGAGTTTCATTCAAATTTGAATAGATAATCCATTGCCCACTCACTCTATTTTACTGAACAAGAGCAACAATTGGATTACACGAATTTAAAATTTTTTGAGTTTCTTTCTTGTATCTGATTTGATTCATGAGATAAAAATACTCTTTAGGGGCCCCTGGATGGCTCAGTCAGTTGAGAGTCTGACTCTTGATTTCAGCTCAGGTCATGATCCCAGGGTCAGGGGATGGAGCCCTGCATTTGGCTCTATGCTGAGCGTGGAGACTGCTTAAATTCTCTCTCTCTCTCTCTCTCTCTCTCTCTCTCTCTCTCTGTCTCTCCCCCCCCCCCCCCGCCTCTCTCACACTCTCACTCTCATTCTCTTTCCCTCTGCCCCTCTCCCCAACTCATACATGCACTCTAACATTAAAAAAAATCTTTAATAAGCTGTCTTTGTCTAGTTTCTACTTATATATGCAGCCCATGACCTCCACTCTTATCCCCAGCCTGGGTTAAAACCCCAGAGGCCAATCTCCAGTCCAATTACTGTCTCATAGGCCTCTAGACTTTAACTTCCAATCTCTGAGTTCCCTCTGGCACAAGGATATTTGCCTCCCCAGACTTCAAACGTGGCTATACGTGAAAAGATTTTTTTGTTGTTGCTATATTTAATCCAAAATGTATCTGGGTTTGCAGCAGGAAAAGGACATTCCTTTATCTTTAAATTCCATTATCTCACCAGAAAATTCCTTACTACCATCAGTTACTCTTTAATATGTCACCCATAACATTAAAGTCTTCATTAATGTCCCTTAAAAATAGAAGTACTAATTACTTTCTAAGCAGACTTTGTCCCTCTTCCCACCACCAATGTTTGTTGATCCTAATGGACTAACGATAAATTAGCTCTAACATCTTACTACTAGTTTACTACCACTTTATGTTAGTTATCAAATGTCAAATTTAAACACTGCACCACATCTCATTACATATTCAAATGGGAAAATGAACTGAAAAGCATGTCTGATTATGAAGTTTTGAGTTAGGTTTTCAATTAATCTAATTCTGAATTTGTCATAAAAGTGTATCACTTCTCTATCTTTAGTTTTGTGTCTCTTGGTTATATCTGCAGTTTTTAGAATTTCAGGTACTTTTAGAAAAATGAAGCTAAGTTTTATAAAGTGTCTTACAAAGATCCTATACTTGGTCATATAATAGCACCACTACAGATTACTTGAGATGTGGGACAGCTAATATGCAAAGAGTAATTTAGCAAGTATAAACACAGTTCTGCCTAATGGAGGATATATACAATGAACCACACACACATACATACACACCATATATATGAATGTATACACATATAAACATACACCATATATATGCACATATATCATACACCTACAAATATACATATATTATATAACTGCTAGAAAGAGCCAAATTTTAGAAATTTGTTCATTAAGTATATACTATATGCTAGACATTTTATTAGTGAATGCCAACCATTCAATGGAGAACAGATTAAGATCCCTTTACCTTCATAATATTGGCATTCCAATTGGAGATGGTAGACAATACAGGCATACCTTATTTTATTGCACTTGGATTTATTGAAATTCACTGAAATTTTGTACAAATTGAAGGTCTGTGGCAACAGACCTTTTATTTATTATATTTATTATACTGATCTATGATCAGTGATCTTTGATATTATTATTATAATTGCTTTGGGATGCCACAAACCACATCCATGTAAGGTAGCAAACTTAATCAATAAATACTGTGTGTGTTCTGACTGCTCCACTGACCAGCCGTTTCCCTGCTTTCTCCCTCTCTTTAGGACTCCTTATTCCCTGAGACACAAAACTATTGAAATTAGGCCAATTAATAACCCTACAATGGCCTCTAAGTGTTCAAGTGAAAGGAAGAGTTGTAGGTCTTTCACTTTAAATAAAAAACTAGAGATGACTGGGGCACCTGGGTGGCTGAGTTGGTTGAACACCTGACTCTTGATTTCAGCTCAAGTCATGATCCCAAGGTCATGGCATCAAGCCCCACATCGGGCTCTGTGCTGAGCGTGGAGCCTGCTTGAGATTCTCTCTCCCTCTGCACATCTCTCCTAATCAGCTCTCTCTCTAAACAAAACACTAGAGATGATTAAGCTTAGTGAGGAATGCACGTCAAAAGCTGAGACCGGTCAAAAGCTGGGCCTCTTGCACCAAACAGCGATCAAAATGGTGAATGCAAAGAAAAAGTTCCTAAAAGAAATGAAAAGTGCTACTCCAGTGAACACATGAATGATAAGAAAGCAAAAACAGCTTTATTGCTGATATGGAGAAAGTCTGAATGTTCTCAATAGAAGATCAAGCCAGCCACAACATTCCCTTAAGCCAAAGCTTAATCCAGAGCAAGGCTCTAACTCCATTCAATTCTATGAAGACTGAGAGCAGTGAGAAAGCTGCAGAAGGAAAGTCTGAAGCTAGCTCAGGTTGGTTCATGAGGTTTAGGGGAGAATAAGCCATCTCTGTAACATAAAAGTATGAGGTGAAGCAGCAAGTGCTAATATAGAAGCTGCAAGCAAGTTACCCAGAAGATCTAGCTAAGATAATTAATGAAGGCAGCTACACCAAACAACAGATTTTCAGTGCAGATGAAACAGCCTTCTATTGGAAGAAGATTCCATCTAGGACTTTCATAGCTAGAGAGGAAAAATCAATACCTGGCTTCAAAGCTTCAAAGGACAGGCTGACTCTCTTGTAAGTGGCTAATGTAGTTGGTGACTTGAAGTTGAAGCCACTGTCCATTTACCATCCCCAAAATCCTAGGACCCAAAACTTATGCTAAACCTATTCTGCCTGTGCTCTAGAAGTGAAACAACAAAGCCTGGATGAGAGCACAACTGTCTACACATGGTTTACTGAGTATTTTAAGCCTGCTATTGAGACCTACTGTTCAGAAAAAAAAGATGATTTTCAAAGTGGTGTTGTTCACTGACAATGCACCTGGTTACTCAAGAACTCTGATGGAGGCAAACAATGAGATGAATGTTGTTTTCATTCTTGATAATACAACATTCATTCTGCAGCCCATAGATCAAGGAATAATTTTTTAGTTTTAAGTCTTATTATTTAAGAAATACATTTCATAATACTATGGCTGCCATAGACAGTGATTCCTCTTATGGGTCTGTGCAAAGTAAATTGAAAACCTTCTGGAAAGGATTCACCATTCACCATTCTAGATGCCATTAAGAAAACTTGTGATTTATGGAAAGAAGTCAAAATATCAACATTAACAGGAGTTTGGAAGAAGTGGATTCCAACCCTCATGAATGACTCTGAGGGGCTCAAGACTTCCATGGAGGAAGTAACTGCAGATGTGGTAGAAACAGCAAGAGAAGTAGAAGTTGAGCCCAAATCGCTGTAGTCTCATGATAAAACTTTAATGGATGAGGAGTTGCTTCTCATGGATGAGAAAAGAAAGTGGTGTATTGAAATGAAATCTATTTCTGATTAACAGGCTGTGAAGACTGCTGAAATGACAACAAAGAATTTAGAATATTACATCAACTTGGTTGACAAAACAGCAGCAGGGTTTTAGAAGTCGGACTCCAATTTTGAAAGAAGTTCTGTTGGTAAAATGCTTTCAAACAGCCTCACATGCTACAGAGAAATTGTTTATGAAAGGGAGAGTAGGGGGCGCCTGGGTGGCGCAGTCGGTTAAGCGTCCGACTTCAGCCAGGTCACGATCTCGCGGTCCGTGAGTTCGAGCCCCGCGTCAGGCTCTGGGCTGATGGCTCGGAGCCTGGAGCCTGTTTCCGATTCTGTGTCTCCCTCTCTCTCTGCCCCTCCCCCGTTCATGCTCTGTCTCTCTCTGTCCCAAAAATAAATAAAAAACGTTGAAAAAAAATTTAAAAAAAAAAAAAGGGAGAGTAAATCAATGCAGCAAACTTCATTACTGTCTTATTTTGCGAAATTGCCACAGCCACCCCAGCCTTCAACCACCACCACTATGAGCAGTCAGCAGCCATCAACATCCAGGCAAGACCCTCCACCAGCAAAAAGATTATAATTTACTAAAAGCTCAGCTGATGGCTACCATTTGTTTAGCTACAAGTATTTTTAATTAAGGTATGTACTTTTTTTAGACATAATGCTATTACACATTTAACAGAGTGCAGTACAGTGTAAACATAACTTTTTATGTACTAGAAAACCAAAAAAAAATCATTTGACTTGCTTTACTGCAATATTCACTTTATTGCGGTGGTCTGGAACTAAACTTACAATATCTCCCACGTATCTCCCGTACGGTAAACAAACTGACATGCACTATTAGGAGTATAGCTAGAAGGAAATAAGCATGACTCTGTTACAGATATAAAGGGCCTGCTCTAGATAGGAAAATCAGGAAAGGTGTCTATGAAGAAGAGACTTAAAGGACAAGAAGGTATTTACTAGAAGTTTACAGCATGGCATGGGGCGGGGGCTGCAGGGCAAAAGAGTGGTAGGATAAGAATATTCAGGGCAGAGACAACAGCAAGAACAATGGTTTATAGCAAGAAAGCATGGTAGGAGTTCCAGAAACTAAATTAATGATAGTCTGATAGACAGCAGTGAGGACAGACAGTGCAATGAGATAGGTGAGACTGGAGAAACGACAAAGCCAGATCATGCAGGACAACCAAAGAAAGTCGTGATGCCAAACTGCATAAAAAATGCAAGGCCCAACAATATGCTATTTACAAGAGACCCACTTTAAACATTAAGATATAAACTGGTTAAGAGGCACCTGGGTGGCTCAGTTGGTTAAGCATCTGACTTCAGTTCAGGCCATGTTCCAGCAGTTCACAGGTTCAAGCTCCATAACAGGCTCTGTGCTGACAGCTCTTTGGAGTCTGCTTTGGATTCTGTGTCTCCCTCTCGCTCTGCCCCTCCCCTGCTCACACTCTGTCTCTGTCTCTCTCAAAAATAAATAAACATTAAAAATTTTTTTAAAGATATAAACTTATTAAAAGTAAAAGGATAAAAAAATATGCCATACAAATATTAATCAAAAGAAAGCTGCAATGACTATATTAATATCAAAGCAGACTTCAGAACAAGGGTTAAATTACCAAGGATAAAGAGGGATGCTACATAAAGTCCCTTACATAAAAGGACCAACTGACCAAAAAGACATAACAATCCTAAATATGTATAGACCTGACAACAGAGCTTCAAAATCCATGAAGGGAAATCAAATCTCTCCAAATTGATCTGCAAATTCAATGCAAATCCAATTCAAATCCCAGGAGATTTGTTTTAAAATCGCTGATTCCAAAACATATATGGAAAGAAAAAGGAACTACAATAGCCCAAACAATTTTGAAAAAGAACAATAAAGCTGGAGGACTCACACTGCCTGCTTTCAGGCCTATAACAAAACCACAGTAATTAAGACACTTTGATATTGGTGGAAGAGAATAGATGGCTCCAGCACATTTATGGCCAATAGATTTTCAGCAAAGAGACTAAGGCAATTCAATGGAGAAAGGAATCTTCAACAAGGGTGCTGATACAATTGAATATCCATGTGTTTAAAAAAAAACCTCAACCAATATCTAGCACCATACACAAGGTACAAACTAACTTGAAATGGAAGAATCACATTAACTAAATATGAAAATTCTACTATAAAACTTCTAGAAGAACACATGGGAAGAAGTCTTTGTGACTTTAGAGTAGGCAAAGAACTATAAAAGAGAACACAAAAAGCATAAACTATAAAAGAGGGGCACCTGGGTGGCTCAGTCAATTAAGCATCCAACTTTGGCTCAGGTCATGATCTCAGGGTTTGTGATTTTGAACCCTGCATCAGGCTCTCAGCTGTCAGTGCAGAGCCTGCTTCGGATCCTCTGTCTCCCTCTCTCTGCACCTCCCCTGCTCACACTCTCTCACACAAAAATAAACATTAAAAAAAAGCATATCATAAAAGAAAATATTGTTAAAATGGGTGTCATGAAATTTTAAAACCCCTTTCTAGACACTGCAAGAAAATGAAAAGACAATCCACAGACTGGGAGAAAACATTTGCAAACAAATATCTGACAAAGGACTGATAACTGACATACATAAAGAACTCTCATAACTCAACAGTAAAAAATAAATTATTCAAACAAATCATTAAGCAAATAATTTAACCATTTCACCAAAGATTATAACAGATGGCAAATAAATGCATGAAAAGACGCTCAATATCATTATTCATTAGAGAAATCATATTAAAACCACCATGAGATAATAGTACTCCCATATTTAAATGGATAATTTTTTTAAATTGACAACACCAAGTGCTGACAAGGATGCAGAGCGAAAGGCACACCCATTCATTACTGGTGGGAAGGCAAAATAGTGCAGCCACTTTGGAAGACACTTAGCAGTTCTGGAGAAAACTAAACATATACAATCCAGCAATCCCATTCCTAGATATGTACTCGACAGAAATGAAGATTTATGTCCCCATAAAAACACGCATGCAAATGTCTATATCTGCTTTGTTATTAATCAGCAAAAACTATAAACAACCTAAATGTCCAACAACTAATTAATGAATGGATAAAGAAACTGTAGTATATTAGTGCAATGGAATACTAAACTGCAATATATGGGAACAAACTACTGCATTAGTAAACAGCATGGGAATATCAAGAGCATTATGTCAAGTGGAAGAAGCTACATATTATATAATTCCATTTATATAACAGTCTAGAATATTATAAAAAGTACACTAAAAAGGTTGCATATTGTATGATTCCATTTATAAAACATTTTGGAAAAGACAAAACTACAGGGAACAAAAACAGATTAAAGGTTGCTAGGGTTGGGACCAGGAATGGGGGACTGCCCACAAAGGGGCCTGAGGGAATCTTTTGGGGTGACAGAAATAGTCTACACCTTGATGTGGGGGTGGTTTTACAACAGCATATGTCTGTAGAAAATGCACAGAACTGTACACCTTAAAATGTATGAATTTTACTGTATGTGAGATGTGTCAACAAGCCTTACTTTCTAAAAAAAAGAAAGCTCATGAAAGTACAAAAAGGGCACCAATGAAAAAATAAAGGTAAAAATGAGAAGTATCTTACAATTCTATAATGCTCAACTTCACTAAGCAGTTTCTTATATATTTTTATCATTGTAACACCATCTTTAACTTAATTAATTTCTTGATTTTAAAAAATACCAAATTACATAATATAGTAGTCTGAGTTCAGGCTGCCAGTGTCTTAACATAGCTAACAAAATCTGACAGCTGAAAGCTCTGGGTTGTTTTTGTAGGTAAGACAGCTTAGAGAAACTTGTTGCAAGATGATAGAAAGGATACGTGAGTCCCACATTAAAGGAACTGTATTTTCAGATAAGTGAAATTCAGGGATAAGTGACAAAATAGCTATAGAAAAGAGTCATTACTATTAGAGCAAGGAGTCCCAAATAACTTCTCTGGGTGCCTCAAGGTACATGCAGCTGACAAGAGAGACCCAGGAAATAACATAGGAAAGAGAACTCACAGTGCACTGGGGGAGGCTCAGAATGGACTTTCACATGTTTAACTCATCTTCAAACAATGCTGGGAAACAGGCTACATCATTTACAGTTCCTAATGCAAAATGAAAATCCAGACTTCCTCAAACTTTCAGAATTTCAAGATGATAACAGCAAATAATTAAACTGAGCACAAAGCCCTTCTAAGAGTAGGGCCTGTCCAACTGCCCTGTCACATGGCCACAAAACCAGCTGCAGGGAGAAGGTACAGTGCACAAATTCACAAACATGCAAGAGATCTCTTGTCCATTCCCTTACTGCACTGATAACTATACCATTAAAATATTATTTTAAATCTTCACATTCAAATCTCCAGAGGAGATTCCACAGCTTTTTAAAAATTCATTTTACTGTGTCAGAAAAGTTCTCCAGGTATCTTTTATCTTTTCTATTGAAATTCCCCATCTCTTTTATCTCATACCCAGGAAAAACAGAAAACATCTTTCCATCACTGCCTATATGATGTCCCTTTCTATGCCTGAAAAGCATTAGGGGCTGTCTATCCAGAACCACAGGATGTGATAATAAACGTAAAACACCAATGCATTCTGTCCTTAAGCCTAAAACAAGCTAACTCTTCTGGAAAGAAATTAATCAGTTTAAACAGTGGATCTAAAAATGATATAATAAACATGAAAGTACTACTGAAAAGCTAAAAGTATGGTAGAACTGTAAGGTTTTTATCATTTTTATCTCAATTTTTAAGAAAAACTCTAATTAACCTCCAACTCCTTGAAAAGATATGTAAGATTAACTTACAGAAAGGATCTAAGAAGATCTACAAACTATTCCTTATAAAAACACTTGTTTTAATGTACAAGTAAACTGAACCCCCTCAGAAAATCCATATAACCGACACGTGGCAAACAAGGAGAGCAGATCAACACAAGCAAAAAGCTGAGAGACTGAGATTTTAATGAGTTAAGTCACATGATAATTTGCCCAGAAGATTTTCTGCTCAAGCTTCAATTATTTTATTAGTATGCTAACACCGAAACACAAAATTAAATATAAACCTCTTATGCTTATAGCTCTTATACAACTTCAAAGCAGAAACTAATTTCCAAATGAAATATATAAGCAACAAAACCAATAATCGTATAATTAATTAATTTAATGTGACAAATAATACTGAGTTTTAGACAGTTAATTACTGCTTAAAACCTGACCATGGTACTCCTGCCACAGCACATGTTCTTTGAGTGTGTCAGCTCTAAAAAGTGAAATTTTTCATCAAACCAGATGTTATACCTTTATGATGAACAAATCTATGAAATACAGTTAAGAATGTAAAATTCATTTTTGTTTTAATTTATATTTATTTATTTTAGCATTTTATTTTTTTAATGTAATTTATTGTCAAATTGGGTTTTTTTATATGAAATTTATTGTCACATTGTTTTCCATACAACACCCAGTGCTCATCCCAACAGGTGCCCTCCTCAATGCCCATCACCCACTTTCTCCTCCCTCCCACCCTCCATCAACCCTCAGTTTGTTCTCAGTATTTAAGAGTCTCTTATGGTTTGCCTCCTTCCCTTTCTGTAACTTTTTTTTCCCCCTTCCCCTCCCCCCTGGTCTTCTACTGAGTTTCTCAAGATCCACATATGAGTGAAAATATATGGTATCTGTCTTTCTCTGACTTATTTCACTTAGCATAACACACTCCAGTTCCACCCATGTTGCTACAAATGGCCAGATTTCATTCTTTCTCATTGCCAAGAAGTATTCCATTGTATATATAAACTACACCTTCTTTACCCATTCATCAGTTGATGGACATTTAGACTCTTTCCATAATTTGGCTATTGTTGAAAGTGCTGCTATAAACATTGGGGTACAAGTGCCCCTATGCATCAGTACTCCTGTATCCCTTGGGTAAATTCCTAGCAGTGCTATTGCTGGGACATAGGGTAGATCTATTTTTAATTTTTTGAGGAACCTCCACACTGTTTTCCAGAGTTTGCATTTCCACCAACAGTGCAAGAGGGTTTCTGTTTCTCCACATCCCCTCCAGCATCTATAGTCTCCTGATTTGTTCATTTTAGCCACTCTGACTGGTGTGAGGTGGTATCTCAGTGTGGTTTTGATTTGTATTACCCTGATGAGGAGTGATGTTGAGCATCTTTTCATGTGCTTGTTGGCCATCTGGATATCTTCTTTAGAAAAGTGTCTATTCATGTCTTCTGCCCATTTCTTCACTGGATTATTTGTTTTTTGGGTGTGGAGTTCGGTGCGTTCTTTATAGATTTTGGATACTAGCCCTTATCCGGTATGTCATTTGCAAATATCTTTTCCCATTCCATAGGTTGCCTTTTAGTTTTGTTGATTGTTTCCTTTGCAGGAAGAAGATTTTTATCTTGATGAGGTCCCAGTAGTTCATTTTTGCTTTTAATTCCCTTTCCTTTGGAGATGTGTCAAGCAAGAAATAGCTGCGGCTGAGGTCAGAAAGGTTTTTGACCTGCTTTCTCCTCTAGGGTTTTGATGGTTTCCTGTCTCACATTCAGGTCCTTCATCCACTTTATTTTTGTGCATGGTGTAAGAAAGTGGTCTAGTTTCATCCTTCTGCATGTTGCTGTCCAGTTCTCCCAGCACCATTTGTTAAAGAGACTGTCTTTTTTCCATTGGATATTCTTTCCTGCTTTGTCAAAGATTAGTTGGCCATACGTTTGTGGGTCCAATTCTGGAGTCTCTATTCTATTTCATTGGTCTATGTGTCTGTTTTTGTGCCAATACCATGGTGTCTTAATGATTACAGCTTTGTAGTAGAGGCTAAAGTCTGGGATTGTGATGTCTCCTGCTTTGGTCTTCTTCTTCAATTTTACTTTGGCTATTCAGGGTCTTTTGTGGTTCCATACAAATTTTAGGGTTTCTTGTTCTAGCTTCAAGAAGAATGCTGGTGCAATTTTGATTAGGATTGCACTGAATGTATAGATTGCTTTGGGTAGCATTGACATTTTAACAATATTTATTCTTCCAATCCATGAGCACGGAACATTTTTCCATTTCTTTGTATCTTCTTCAATTTCCTTCATAAGCTTTCTATAGTTTTCAGCATACAGATCTTTTACATCTTTGGTTAGATTTATCCCTAGTTATTTTAGGATTCTTGGTGCAATTGTGAATGGGAACAGTTTGTCTTTCTGTTGCTTATTAGTGTATAAAAATGCAACTGATTTCTGTACATTGATTTTGTACCCTGCAACTTTGCTGAATTCATGTATCAGTTCTAGCAGACTTCTGGTGGAGTCTATCGGGTTTTCCATGTATAGTGCCATGTCATCTGCAAAAAGTGAAAACTTGACTTCATATTTGCCAATTTTGATGCTTTTGATTTCATTTTGCTGTCTGATTGCTGATGCTAGAACTTCCAACACTATGTTAAACAACAACAGTGAGAGTGGACATCTCTGTCGTGTTCCTGATCTCAGGGGGGAAGCTCAGTTTTTCCCCACTGAGGATGATATTAGCTGTGGGCTTTTCATAAATGGCTTTTATGATGTTTATGTTCCTTCTATCCCAACTTTCTTGAGGGTTTTTATTAAGAAAGGATGCTGAATTTTGTCAAATGCTTTTCCTGCATCGATTGACAGGATCATATGGTTATCTTTTATTAATGTGACGTATCACATTGATTGATTTGCGAATATTGAACCAGCCCTGCATCCCAGGAATGAATCCCACTTGGTCATGGTGAATAATTCTTTTCATATGCTGTTGAATTCAACTTGCTAGTATCTTGTTGGGAATTTCTGCATCCATATTCATCAGGGATATTGGCCTGTAGTTTTTTTTGTTGTTGTTGTTGTTTTTGTTTGTTTGTTTTTTTCTGGGTTTCTGTCTGATTTGGGAATCAAAGTAATGCTGGCTTCATAGAATGAGTCTGGAAGTTTTCCTTCCCTTTCTATGTTTTGGAACAGCTTGAGAAGGACAGGTATTATCTTTGCTTTAAATGTCTGGTAGAATTCCCCAAGGAAGCCATCTCGTCCTGGACTCTTATTTGTTGGGAGATTTTTGGTAACTGATTCAATTTCTTCACTGGTTATGGGTCTGTTCAAATTTTCTATTTCTTCCTGTTTGAGTTTTGGAAGTGTGTAGGTGCTTAGGAATTTGTCCATTTCTTCCAGGTTGTCCAGTTTGTGGGCATATAATTTTTCATAGTATTCATAATTCATAAAGCATACATAATTGCTTGTATTTCTGAGGGACTAGCTGTAATAATTCCATTTTCATTCACGATTTTATCTGAGTCCTCTCCCTTTTCTTTTTGAGAAGCCTCGCTAGAGGTTTATCAATTTTTTTTTTCAAAAAACCAACTCTTGGTTTCACTAATCAGCTCTACTGTTTTTTTTAGATTCTATATTGTTTATTTCTGCTCTGATCTTCATTATTTCTCTTCTTCTGCTGGGTTTGGGGTGTCTTTGCTGTTCTGCTTCTATTTCCTTTAGGTATGCTGTTAGATTTTGTATTTGGGATTCTTCTTGTTTCTTGAGATAGGCCTGGATTGCAATGTATTTTCCTCTCAGGACCGCCTGTGCTGCATCCCAAAGCATTTGGATTGGTGTATTTTCATTTTCATCTGTTTCCATATATTTTTAAATTTCTTCTCTAATTGCCTGGTTGACCCATTCATTCTTTAGTAGGGTGTTCTTCAGCCTCTATGCTTTTGGAGGTTTTTCAGACTTTTTCCTGTGGTTGATTTCAAGCTTCACAGCATTGTGGTCTGAAAGTGTGCATGGTATGATCTCAATTCTTTCATACTTATGAAGGGCTGTTTTGTGACCCAGTATGTGATCTATCTCGGAGAATGTTCCATGTGTACTCGAGAAGAAAGTATATTCTGTTGCTTTGGGATGCAGAGTTCTAAATATATGTCAAGTCCATCTGATCCAATGTATCATTCAGGGCCCTTGTTTCTTTATTGATTCTGTGTCTAGATGATCTATCCATTGTTGTAAGTGGAGTATTAAAGTCCCCTGCAATTACCACTTTCTTATCAATAAGGTTGCTTATGTTTGTGATTGTTTTATATATTTGGGGGCTTCTGTATTTGGTGCATAGACATTTATAATTGTTAGCTCTTCCTGATGGATAGACCCTGTAATTATTATATAATGCCCTTCTTCGTCTCTTGTTACAACCTTTAAAGTCTAGTTTGTCTACTACTGGCTACTAATGGCTACTTCAGCTTTCTTTTGACTTCCAGTAGCATGATAGATAGTTCTCCATCCCCTCACTTTCAATCCGAAGGTGTCCTCAGGTCTAAAATGAGTCTCTTATAGACAGCAAATAGATGGGTCTTGTGGGTTTTTTTTTATCCATTCTGATACCCTATGTCTTTTGGTTGGAGCCATTTAGTCCATCTACATTCAGTCTTATTGAAAGATATGTGTTTAGAGTCATTGTAATATCTGTAGGTTTCATGCTTGTAGTGTGATCTCTGGTACTTTGTGGTCCTTGCAACATTTCACTCACAGAGTCCGCCTTAGGATCTCTTATAAGGCTGGTTTAGTGGTAATGAATTCCTTCAGTTTTTGTTTGTTTGGGAAAACCTTTATCTCTCCTTCTATTCTGAATGACAGACTTGCTGGGTAAAGGATTCTTGGCTGCATATTTTTTCTGTTCATAACATTGAAGATTTCCTGCCATTCCTTTCTGGCCTGCCAAGTTTCGGTAGATAGGTCTGCTACTACCCTTATGTGTCTACCTTTGTAAGTCAGGGCCTGTTTATCCCTAGCTGCTTTCAGAATTCTCTGTTTATCCTTGTATTTTGCCAGTTTCACCTATGATATGTTGTGCAGAAGATCGATTCAAGTTACATCTAAAGGGAGTTCTCTGTGCCTCTTGGATTTCAATGCCAGTTTCTTTCCCCAGATCAGGGAAGTTCTCAGCTATGATTTGTTCAAGTACACCTTCAGCCCCTTTCTCACTCTCTTCTTCTGGAATTCCTATGATATGGATATTGTTCCATTTGATTACATCACTTAGTTCTCTAATTCTCCCCTCATACTCCTGGATTTTTCTTTTTCTCAGCTTCCTCTTTTTCCATAATTTTATCTTCTAATTCACCTATTCTCCCCTCTGCCTCTTCAATCCGCACTGTGGCCACCTCCATTTTATTTTGCACCTCACTTATAGCATTTTTTAATTCATCATGACTATTTTTTAGTCCCTTGATCTCTGTAGCAATAGATTCTCTGCTGTCCTCTATGCTTTTTTCAAACCTAGCAATTAATTTTATGACTATTATTCTAAATTCTTGTTCCATTATATTGCTTAAATCGGTTTTGATCAATCCATTAGCTGTCGCTACTTCCTGGTATTTCTTTTGAGGAGAATTCTTCCATTTTGTCATTTTGGCTAGTTTTCTGTCCTTTATGCATTTTAAAAGCTTGTTGTGTGCTCTGCACCTGCGAGCACCACTGTATTAAAGGAGGGTCATACACTGTCCAGGGCCCGGCTCTTCAGGAGGTGTCTTTTCCGAGACTGTTACTTGCCCTCTGTTGTCGTGACTTTGGTTATTTTATTACCCTACTCGTAGTGATATTTCGGACCCTCCACTAGGTGTGCTTTGATTTGTTCCTTGGAGTAGCCCTGTAAAGGAAAACAAACAGGAGACAAAAACATGCAAACACACAAACAAATAAACAAACAAAAACGAAAAACTAAAGACTAAAAACAAAAACCCAAAGACACTGACTACAAGTAAAGAAGAGGGTGGAGGCGGTGCTGATGGAAAAGCACATACAAAGAGAGAAATGATAGGAATGGGGGCAGGGGGAATAAACACTGATTAGGCAGAGAGACTAAAAGGCTTAATAGAGAGAGAAAGGAAAATAAAGGAGGCAGGGAAAATGAAATGAAGATAAAGTTACCCAAACTATATGGCTTGATTATTTGAGAGAGAGAGAAAGGAGTGTAAAGAAGGAGGTATAGAACATGAATCAAGACAATGGATTAAATATGCCTGTTTAGACAGACCAATAACCGGAGTAACCAGCCTAGGGGAGGGAAGATATGAGGAGGAGAAATGGCAGGGTAAGGTAGCATATATCTATATATCCAGAATTGACCTAGAGTTAATCCAGGAAATGCTGCATCGCTTGTAGGTAGTAGCTGCCCGCAGGGTCTGTGCCGCTCCAATGGAAACGCAGTTACCCAGTGCAAAGGGGCGTGGCTTGGCGTAATCCGAACCCATCTCTACTATTGGCCCTGGGAGTGATCCCTGAGGCCCCACCTTGGTGGTGGTGATGGGGGCAGGGGGTTAGAAACGGTGGTTCCCCAGTCTCTTCTCCATGGATCCGGACCCAGTGGACTGTTTGAGTCGTCCTCACTGTGCTGTGGGCGCAGAGGGGGTGGTCTTTCTCTCTCCACCAGCTCCCCTAACCCTGCGCTTGGCTAGGATTCAAAGTCCCGCTTCATGTGCTCTGGCACCAGGGAAGCGCCTCTGAGTGCGGCAATATGTGGTCCCGGCTGGCTTTGTCTGTGTCGCCGCACTTCAGGGAGGACAGCCTTCTCCTACTGTGGACTGAGCCACTGCCCTCGCCACGAGCCCCTGGGATGGCGGACGCAGGCAGGCTTTGTCTTTTCCCACAGCACTACAGGGAGATGGCCTCCTTTTCCTCCTGCAGACTGCGTCCTCAATCCAGCCACTGTGCCGGGGGAGTGGTGGACGCAGGCAGGTTCTGTACTATCACGCAGCCTTCCAGGGAGGGAATCACTTTTTCCAGCTGTGGACTGAGCCCCTGACCTACCACTGTACCCAAGCCCTCCTCCCCAGGTGCACAAACAGGGAGCAGCTCCAGTCCGAAGAAGGCCCCCCAGTTAGAGATCGGATCCCTCTCAGTCTCAGTCCCAGGTCTTTCTCCTGTCCAGATACGGTCCTACACTTCCCTAGCCACTCTTTCTCTTCCTTTTGTCTCTCCACAGAAGGGGGTCCCTCCCCTCCATGCCCACGTGACCTTTTTTATCTCCGCTTTCCCATTTTCTTCCTAGTAGATTCAGTCTCTTTTCCTCCCAGGCTGTGTTCAAAGTCCTTTGGCTTCTACACTTCTTTGTTTGAGAGACGTGGGAAATATGGATTCCCCCTACTTCTCCACCATGTTGGCCCCTCCCCCTCAAATTCTTATTTTTAAAACCTAATCAGAAGTTAGTTTTAAATTATATTCTGTTGTGAATAAGTTATTCACAACACTTACACCCTTCATTTCTCAGATACTAAGCAACAACTGTAGTTGTAGAAACAATACTTCTAAAAACATTACATTTTACATTTTTAAAATAAGGTCATGAAACAATAGTGTACATCCATGTGGAAAGAAAGGTCTTTAATCTCAGAAATTATTTAATAATTTATCCCTACCCTATCCTAAAAATGCTTTAAAACAAATAAACAACTTGCAAATAAATCCCCATGTTCAATAACTTTAAAACAAGCAAGCAGAAATAACATGTAACCTGTCACATCTTTGAAATTAGGATATAAAATGTGAGAACAGAAAAAAATCCTATGCCATGACATCAAAACAATAAAAATGGCTCAAAATATATCTAGACACTAGGTAACTTCCTCCACCCTGCTAGTCTCTCTAAATTAATTTATTCCACTTCCCATTTTTAGGAGTAACAAATTATATCATTTCAGACCCAGATACAAAGTATCCAGCCAGAGAAATCTGCTGATTCACTTCATTGATGGGCCAGAGTAGTAAATAATATTTACACATTTTCAAAGAAAGGGAAGCAACTGTTTTTTATCAGATCTTCTCTTCAAGTCTCTGTCAAACCAGAATAACAAAGTACTGTGAAATTTTTCCTACACTGATTTTTACTTACATTGATATAGGATATGGATAATTGAGGTCATTCCTGATTGTGATAAATGAAAACAAAAAGTAAAACTCCAGGACAGACAGAGAAGGAGGTAACCAAGAATCTAGCACCCTCACAGCTTGACCCATTCAGCTATTCTCCTTCAATACATTCTCCATTCTCCACTTACTAAGTTCAATTCAGTTTGATAACTAGCTATTGAGTGCCTACTATCTTCCTACTTGGGGTATGAGAGCTACAAGATTATAAAAACATAGTATCGGGCGCCTGGGTGGCTCAGTCGGTTAAGCAGCCGACTTCGGCTCAGGTCACGATCTCGTGGTCTGTGAGTTTGAGACCCAAGTCGGGCTCTGGGCTGATGGCTCAGAGCCTGGAGCCTGCTTCCAATTCTGTGTCTCCCTCTCTCTCTGCCCCTCCCCCGTTCATGCTCTGTCTGTCTCTGTGTCAAAAATAAATAAACGTTAAAAAAAAAAATTAAAAAATAAACAATAAAAAAAAACATAGTATCTGCTTTATAGGAATTTGCCTTCTAGAATATCCCTTTCCCAAATGGAATTTCCCTCATCCATCTAGACCCCGATTAAGGACTCCTTCTAATCCCCAGTGCAGAACTAAGTACTCTCTCCTCTGAATTGCTATTAACTTTTTTTTATTTCTTCTAACAAAAGCAGTAAATTGTCCCATTGTCTTATATCAATGTCCACTAAAAGGGAAAGGGAAAGAGATAGTTGAATTCCAGTTCCATCAATTGATGAATAGCTATTTAACTTTTAAATAAATAATTACTTAGTGCTTATTACATACCACATAATTTTCTAACCTCTTTGTTCATATTAATTTATTCAATCCTCCCAATAGCTTTATGAGGTTAGTTGTATTATTACATCTTACAGATGAGGAAATTGAAGTCCAGAGAAGATAGAAGATAGGCTGGAAAAAGTAGTGTTGGGAGTCTAAATTTGAACCCAAGTAGTCTGACTGTGGATTCCGTATTCTGAACCCCTATACTATCTACCCATTTACAGAGACTCACATAAGACAATGCATATGACAATGCATGTAAACAGCTTTCACTGTAGGTGAAATAGCTTTTCACTGTAGGTGCTCATTAAATGTTAGTTTTCTTCCATCTCTAAGAGACTCTAAATTCCTAAGAGAAGCAGCTGTTTCTTACTCATATTTTTATTTTCTAACAAATCTAGTACTGAGCTTGGTAGATAAAAGGTGCTCAAAAAGTAAGTTTAGTGTGCATGCACTTGACACATAGGGACAAACTGTCCATATAAATGGATAGCAGAATGGTCTGTCTCTTCCAGAGACATAGGAGCCCATGTCCATAGGGCTCATAGAGCCCATCTTCCACATGGGCATAGGAACAATGCTCTTTTATTTCTAATTTAAGGTACTACTGGCCTAACAAGGTTCTTTTCCTATGAAGATATGGTAAAAACAGAAGTACAAACCAGAACTGTTGTGGCTGAAGAGATAGCTTTTTAAAAATTTTAATTAGTCAATATAAGGTGCAATATTGGCTTCAGGAGTAGAATTCAGTGACTCATCACTTATATACAACATCCAGTGCTCATCACAAGCGCCCTCCTTAACACCCATTACCTATATAGACCATCTCCTACCCACCTCCCTCCATTAATCCTATTTGTCTCTATCATTAAGAGTTTCTTATGGTTTATTTCCCTCTCTTCTCTTCCCACCTCTCTGCTTCCCACATGTTCACCTATTTTGTTTCCTAAATTCCACATGAGTGAAATCATATGGTATTTGTCTTTCTCTGACTTATTTCACTTAACATAGAATGAAATCTTGCCATTTGCAATGACATGGATGGAGCTAGAATGTGTTATACTAAGTAGATAGCTTTTTTTTTTAAGTTTATTTATTTATTTTGAGAGAGAGAGAGAGAGTGCGCACAAGGTGGGGAAGGACAGAGAGAGAGGGAGAGGGAGAGGGAGAGGGTGGGAGGGAAGAAGAAGAAGAGAGAGAAAGAGAATCCCAAGCAGGCTCTGTGTTGTCAGTGCAGAGCTCCAATTCATGAGATCATGACATGAGCAAAACCCAGAGTCAGATGCCTAACTAAGCCACCCAGGTACCCCAGCTTTTTATATGGAAAGTGCTGAGGTCACCTATTTCTGTTACAGTAAAACCTTGGATTGCGAGTAATTTGCTCCGCGAGTGTTCTGCAAGACAAGCAAACATTTCTAATAAATTTTAACTTGATAAACCTGCGATGTCTTGCAATAAGAATAGTACATGACGCCAAATGTCACATGATCACAACTGAGCCAATGGTTCCTCTCTCTCTGTCTCTGTCTCTCTCTCTCTGTGGGATTGTGGGTGATTGTCTCCCATGCTCAGATGCTCAGTGTCAGGCCAGTGTCTGGCAGAAACCAGTAATTTTTCAGAACATTGGAAGGTGCCCACAACTGGCCCTAGTGTATTTTTTGTCACTTCAAAGCGCCTACAGACAGTCCTTTGCTTTCCATACAAGAGTAAGCTTAGGAATGCTTTGCTTCATTCTGGGTCAGACTGCCTGCAGATAATAGACCCTTTCTTCTGCTGCCTTATCGCCAGTTACATTAAATACAAGATATGACAAGAGTTTATCAATACTATAGTCAACAACCTTGCAAATGTATACAATGACCCCGTGCAGAAAAAGATTCCATTGAGCCAATATACAGCAGTGATTCTGTTAGTGATAGTGAAAGCTGTCCTACACAATAACCCTCTCCTCTCTTGTCTCCCTCACACCAGCCATGAAGGTTTTCAAAGGTAAAGTGCAGATTAACTTATTTTTCTTCATATTTTGTATTTTCTTTATTGTTTTGTACTATATTACAGTACTGTAATCATTTTTATTTTTTTGCATTTTATTTTTTTAATTTTTTTTCCAATATATGAAATTTATTGTCAAATTGGTTTCCATACAACACCCAGTGCTCATCCCAAAAGGTGCCCTCCTCAATACCCATCCCCCACCCTCCCCTCCCTCCCACCCCCCATCAACCCTCAGTTTGTTCTCAGTTTTTAACAGTCTCTTATGCTTTGGTTCTCTCCCACTCTAACCTCTTTTTTTTTTTTTTTCCCTTCCCCTCCCCCATGGGTTTCTGTTAAGTTTCTCAGGATCCACATAAGAGTGAAACCATATGGTATCTGTCTTTCTCTGTATGGCTTATTTCACTTAGCATCACACTCTCCAGTTCCATCCACGTTGCTACAAAAGGCCATATTTCATTCTTTCTCATTGCCACGTAGTATTCCATTGTGTATATAAACCACAATTTCTTTATCCATTCATCAGTTGATGGACATTTAGGCTCTTTCCATAATTTGGCTATTGTTGAGAGTGCTGCTATAAACATTGGGGTACAAGTGCCCCTATGCATCAGTACTCCTGTATCCCTTGGGTAAATTCCTAGCAGTGCTATTGCTGGGTCATAGGGTAGGTCTATTTTTAATTTTCTGAGGAACCTCCACACTGCTTTCCAGAGCGGCTGCACCAATTTGCATTCCCACCAACAGTGCAAGAGGGTTCCCGTTGTAATCATTTTTATATGAATATTTTTGGGTTGTAGAACAAATAATTTGAATTTCCATTATTTCTTATGGAGAAATTTGCTTTGATATACAAGTGCTTTGGATTACAAGCATGTTTCCGAAACGAATTATGCTCACGAACCAAGGTTTTACTGTATTTTCCAACTTGCAGGTGAGAATAAAATGTTATATTCCATTTAGTAATCTACAATAAACTCTACTTATGAACATAGATATACAACTTTTTAGTTCTCTTCACTCCCCATAAATAAATGTTGAACAAAATAAACAGTATCAGTTTAGAAAATTACTGAAGTAAAAGCCTTGTCAAGGCACCCATGTCCTTGGTTCAGGCTTATATAAAGAGATTCTTTCAGGAGCAAATACATAGCTATTGCTCTACAGTGCCTGGTTATCTGTTCTTCTTGCCCAAAGAACCCCAAGTTTAGGTATCCAGTATTAGCACAATAAAATCAACATTCAAAAAATTTTTAAGTGTTGAGTAAAATGTAATAGCTTTTTAGGACCCTAAATGCAAGTTAGAACAATGTTTTTAAGACAATGCTGTTGACATTAACCTGACCAATCTTTCTGAATCTAAAAGGCCTGACCAGCCTCCCCCAATGTCCCTTTATTGTCAGTACCTAGTCCCAATCCCAATGAATTGAATACTTAGATGGATATCCAGAAGCCTTTGAATCTTGGGGCCTAGGCCCTTGCCTTCCTATTGTTGCTGTCATTGTTGGCTATGAACCTGGATTATAAAGAATATAATGACAAGATAATGGTAGCTGCTGATGCTACAAAATATTACATTATTTCTAATTCTCACAATAACTCTACAATATAACTATTATCTCCAGTTGACAAATTAGTAAACTAAAGCTCATATAAGTTATTTATCCAACACTGCCCAGCCAAATGAATATAAGTGGTAAAGCTAGAATTCAAACTCAGGTGTATCTGACAATAAAGACTATGATTTTCCCAAACTCTGTGCTTTGTATAGTATCTCTGTGATCATGTTATCCAAACATTAACTAAAAAAAAGAAAATGTACACACACAAAAATTATCTTCCTAGTACCTAAGATAATACCCAAAGACGAGTATTTTCTAAATGACTATGATCTCATAATCTCATAATCAAAAGTATACCTCATTGTTAATGACCACTAGAAAGTCTAGAATAATAGGCATTTTTGTGTTTTGTTCACTGCTAAAGCCTCAACTTCTAGAACAGTACTTGGCACCATTAGGTATTCAAGAGCAATTTGTTGAATAACAAAAATGTCTTTTTTTTTTAATAATAAAAAGCACCATGCCTTCTACAACACACATTCTGTAAGTCTTTTCCAAGTCAGAATGCTACTAAAAGTGGAATATACACAAGAATCAACAAATCAAAGAATAGTTCTTGAAGTAATTAAAGAAAGAACAAATTCACAAAGGTAAGTAATATAAACTTTACAATATCTCCATAGTTCATATTTTAGGAAAACTGAAATAGAAAAAAAATACTTTAGCTTTGTATTAAAATTAATAAAATACTGCAAATACATATTGTCTGCCTTGTTGAGAGGTTGTACAAATATGACATTAAAGTTCAAGGAAGATCATAAGGGACACAGCCCATGTGTTCACTGTCATAGAGCAGAGACTCTCCAAAAGAACTCTGAGAAAATCCAGGGTATCAATATTTATATAAGACAAGATTGACTTTAAAACAAAGATGGTAACAAGAGACAAAAAAATACTATATAATAATAAAGGAAACAATCCAATACGAAGATATAAAAAATGTAAATACTTATGCACCCAAGTATAGAAGCACCCAAGTATATAAAAGTCAATAAAAAATATGAAGGTACTGATAGACAGTAATACAATAATAATAGGGGACTTTAACACCCAGCTTACATCAATGGACAGACCATCTAAACAGAAAATCAACAAGGAAACAGTGGCATTGAATGACACACTGGACCAAATGGATTTAACACATATTCAGAACATTCCATCCTAAAAGAGCAGAATACATATTCTTTTCCAGCACACATGGAACATTCTCTAGAACTGATCATATATTAGGCAAGTCAACAAATTCAAAAAGGTTGAAGCCATGCCACACATTTTTTCCTGACACTATGAAGCTAGAAATCACAAGAAAAAATCTGGAAAGACCACAAATACATGGAGGTTAAATAACATGCTACTGAGCAATAGATGAGTCAATTAAGAAATGAAAGAAGAAATCAAAAATTACATGAAAACAAATGAAAATAAAATACAATGGTCCAAAACCTTTGGGATGCAGCAAAAGTGGTACTAAGAGGGAAGTTTATAGCAATACATGCCTACCTCAAGAAGGAAGAAAAATCTCAGGGTACCTGGGTGGCTCAGTCAGTTAAGGGTCCAACTCCTGGTTTTGGCTTAGGTCATGATCTCATGGTTTTGTGGATTTGAGCCCCACATCAGGCTCTGCATGGACAGTGAAGAACCTGCTTGGGATTCTCTCTCTCCCTCTCTCTCTCTCCCCACCCCACTTATGCAAGCTCCTCTCTTTCTCTCTCTCTCAAAAATAAATAAACTTAAAAAAAAAGCAAGAAAAATCTCAAATAAACAACCAAGCTTACACCTACAGGAGCTAGAAAATGAACAACAAACAAAACCGAAAATCAGCAGAAGAAAGGAAATAATAAAAATTAGACCAGAAATGAATGATATAGAAACTTAATAAAGAATAGATCAGTGGAACTAGGAGATGGTTCTCTGAAAAAAAGAAAATCAACAAAATTGATAAACCTCTAGCTAGACTAATCAAGAAAAAACGAGAAAGGGGGCACTTGGGTGGTTCAGTCAGATAAGCATCTGACTTTGGCTCAAGTCATGATCTCACGGTTCAGGAGTTCAAGCCCTGCATCGGGCTCTACACTTACAGTGAGGAGCCTGCTTGGGATTTTCTCTCTCTCTCTGCCTCTCCCTCCCTCCCTCCTTCCCTCCCTCCCTCCCTCCCTCTCTCTCTCTCTCAAAAAATAAATTAATTTTAAAAAAGCAAAAGGAGGAGGAGAAAGGGTTCAAATAAAATCACAAATGAGAGAGGGGAAATAACCAATACCACAGAAATACAAACAATTAAAAGAGAATACAATAAAAAATATGCCTATATTATGAAAAATTATATGCTAACAAATTGGACAACTTAGAAGAAAGGGAAAAATTCCTAGAAACATATAATCTACCAAAACTGAAGCAGGAAAAAATAGAAAATTTGAACAGATCAATTACTAGCAAAGAAACTGAATCAGTTATCCTAAGACTCCCAACAGACAAAGTCCAGGACCAGATGGATCCTCAGGCAAATCCTATCAAATGTTCAAAGAAGAGTTAATATCTATTCTTCCCAAACTTTTCCCAAAAAATAGAAGAGGACAGAAAACTTCTAAACTCATTTTATGAGGCCAGCATTACCCTGATACCCAAACCAGATAGACACCACCAAAAAAAGAGAACTACAGGCCAATATCTCTGATGAACACAGATACAAAAACCCTCAACAGAATAGTAGCAAACCAAATCCAATAATACATTAAAAGAATCATTCACCATGATCAAGTGGGATTTATTCCTGGGATGCAAGTGTGGCTTAATATTAGCAAATCAAATGTGACACATCAATAAGAGAAAGGCTAAAAAACATATGATTGGGATGCCTGGGTGGCTCAATCAGTTGAGCATCTGACTTTTGATTTCAGCTCAGATGATCCCAGGGTTGTGGGATTGAGCCTTGCTTCTAGCTATGCACTGGACATGGGGCCTGCTTGGGATTCTTTCTCTTCCTCTGCTTCCTACCCCTCTCCCCTGCTTGCACTCTTTGTCTAAAATAATAATAATATAAAAACCCCCAACCATATGATCATTTGAATATATGCAGAAAAAGAATTTGACAAAGTACAACATCCATTCATGATAAAAACCCTCAACAAAGTAAGTTTAGAGGGAAAATACCTCAACATATTAAAGGCCTTATATGAAAAACCCACAGCAAACATACTCAAAGAGGAAAAATTGAGAGCCTTTCCCCTAAGGTCAGGAACAAGACAAGGATGTCCGCTCTCGCCACTTTTATTCAACATAGTACTGGAAGTCCCAACCACAGCAATCAGACAACAAAAAGAAATAAAAGGCATCAGGGGCGCCTGGGTGGCTCAGTCGGTTGGGCGGCCGACTTCAGCTCGGGTCATGATCTTGCAGTCTGTGAGTTCGAGCCCCACGTCGGGCTCTGTGCTGACAGCTCAGAGCCTGGAGCCTGTTTCAGATTCTGTGTCTCCCTCTCTCTGACCCTCCCCTGTTCATGCTCTGTCTCTCCCTGTCTCAAAAATAAATAAAAGAAAAAAGAAAAAAAAGAAATAAAAGGCATCCAAATTGGTAAGGAAGAAATAAAACTTTCAGTATTTGCAGATGACATGATGCTACACATAGAAAATCCAAAAGACTCCACCAAAAGCTATTAGGACTGATAAATGAATTCAGTAAAGTCTCAGGGTACAAAATAAATGTACAGAAATCTGATTCCATTTCTATATACTAATAAAGCAGCAGAAAAGGAAATAAATAAAACAATCCCATTTCAATTACATCAAAAATAATAAAGTACCTAGGAAAAAACTTAACCCAAAAGGTGAGAGACCTATACTCTAAAATGAAAACACTGATGAAAGAAATTGAAGATGACACAAATAAATGGAAAGGTATTCCATGCTCATGGATTGGAAGAACAAATATTGTTAAAATGTCCATACTATCCAAAGCAATCTACAGATTTAATACAATCCCTATTAAAATACTAACAACATTTTTCACAGAACTAGAACAAACAATCCTAAAATTTGTATGGGACTACAAAAGACCCCAAACAGCCAAAGCAATTTTGAAAAAGAAAAGCAAAGCTGGAGGCATCACAATTCCAGACTTCAAGTTATATTACAAAGCTGTAATAATCAAAACAGTACAGTACTGATACCAAAATAGACACACATATCAATAAGACAGAATAGAAAGCCCAGAAATAAACCCACAATTAGATGATCAATTAATCTTCAACAAAGTAGGAAAGAATATCCAGTGGGAAAAAAGTCTTTTCAATAAATGCTCTTGAAAAAACTGGACAGCTACATGCAAAAGAATGAAACTCGACCACTTTCTTACACCATACACAAAAATAAATTCAAAAGGGATTAAAGACCTAAATTTAAGAACTTGAAACTGTAAAAATCCTAGAAGAGAGCACAGGCAGTAATTTCTCTGATATAGGCCATAGCAACAATTTTCTAGATATGTCTCCTGAGGCAAGGGAAATAAAAGCAAGCATAAACTATTAGGACTACACCAAAATAAAAAGCTTCTGCACAGCAAAGGAAACAATCAACAAAACTAAAAGACAACCTACTGAGTGGGAGGAGATATTTGCAAATTATATACCTGATAAAGGGTTAGTACCCACAATATATAAAGAACTTGTAAAACTCAACACTGCAAAATAATTCAATTTTAAAATGTGCAAAAGACATGAACAGACACTTCTCCTAAGAAGACATTCAGATGGCCAACAGACACATGAAAAGATGTTCAACATCACTCATCATCAGAGAAATGCAAAGCAAAACTAAAATGAGGTATCACCTCACACCTGTCACAATGGCTAAACTCAACAATACAAGAAACAACAGGTGTTGGCGAGGACATGGAAAAAGAGGAACACTCTTGCATGTTAGTGGGAATGCAAACTGGTGCAGCCACTGTGGAAAACAGGATGGAGATTCCTCAAAAAGTTAAGAATAGAACCACCCTACAATCAAGTAATCATACTACTGGGTACCCCCAAAATACAAAAACACCAATTCAGAAGAGTACATGTACCCCTATGTTTATAGCAGCATTATTTACAATACTCAAATTATAGAAGCAGTCCAAGTGTCCACTGATAGATGAATGGATAAAAAAGATGTGGTATATATGTGTATAATATATACATAGGGACACCTGGGTGGCTCAGTCAGTTAAGCATCCGACTTCAGCTCAGGTCATGATCTTGCAGTTTGTGAGTTCGAGCCCCGCATCGGGCTCTGTGCTGACAGCTCAGAGCCTGGAGCCTGCTTTGGATTCTGGTCTCCTCCTCTCTCTGCCCCTCCCCCACTTGTGCTCTTTCTCTATCAAAAATAAATAAACGTAAAAAAATTAAATATATATATATATACATATATATCCATATATCCATATATCTGTATAATATATACATATATATTTATAATGGAATATTATTCAGCTATAAAAAAGAATAAAATCTTGCCATTTGCAATGATGTGGATGGAGCTACAGAGTACAATGCTAAGTGAAATAAATCAAAGACAAATAACCATATGATTTCATTTATATGTGAAATTTAAGAAACAAATGAGGAACACCTGGGTGGTTTAGTCAGTTAAGTGTCTGCCTTGATTTCAGCTCAGGGCATGATCTCATGGTTCTGTTCATGGGATTGAAGCCCTCATCACTATGAGTGTAGAGCCTGCTTGGGATTCTCTCTCTCCCTTTCTCTCTCTGCCCCTCCACATTCACGCTTACTCTCAAAATAAATAAATAAAAGAAAAAAGAAACAAAACAAATGAGATAAGGAAAAAAGAAAGAAAGAGAGAGAAACCAAGAAACAGACTCTTAACCACAGAGAACAAACTGATGGTTATCAGAGGGGAGAGCGGTGGAGGAATGGGTGAGATTGGTGATGGGGAATAAGGAAGGCACCTGTCATGATAAACACTGGGTGATGTATGGAAGTGTTGAATCACTATATGGTACACCTGAAACTAATAAAACAATGTATGTTGACTACACTGGAATTAAAATAAAAACTTAATTTAAAAAAAGAGCTCTTAGAGCCAAAAGGCATTAAACATGTAAGTTAAAACGTCTTTGAAGAGTTAACTAACAAATAAAGGGACTTTGTAAGAAACAATAATGGTTGTACGTTTTAGAATACTGAGTATGGTAAGGGAAACAAAAATCCAAGAGGCAGTAAAGTCAATTACTTCAGCAATCACTGTACTCAAATCTGGTAGCAAACTTTTGGTAGAAATTCCTTTCAAAAGAGCCCAGTAGTAAAAAAAAAAAAAAAAAAAAAAAAGCCCAAAATAACCAGCTATTTTTAAAAATCAAACAGTATTCCTGGTTACAAGTTAAAAAGAAGAAGAGAGAGGAACAGAAAAAAAAAAAAAAAAAGATGTAAAAGAAATGTTAGTGGTGATGCTATTATTATTGTACTTTGTTTCTAAAATAAGAAGCCAGTATGCTTAGAACTTGATATAAAAAGTTTACTTTCAGGGCATCTGGGTGGCTCAGTCAGTTAAGCATCCAACTTTGGTGCAGGTCATGATCTCGTGGTTCGTGAGTTCGAGCTCCACATCAGGCTCTGCACTAACAGCGCAGAGCCTGACATGTGCTTCAGATTCTGTGTCTCCTTTCTCTGCTCCACCCCACTTTTGTGCACAAGCACACGAGCTCTCACTTTCTCTCTCTCAAAAACAAATAAATATTTAAAAAATAAATAAATTGGGGCGCCTGGGTGGCTCAGTTAAGCGTCCAACTTTGGCTTAGGTCATGACCTCACTGTTCATGGGTTTGAGCCCCACACGGGGCTCTGTGCTGACAGCTCAGAGCCTGGAGCCTGCTTTGGATTCTGTGTCTCCTGTCTCTCTGCCCCTCCCTCACTTGTGCTCCTTCTCTCTTTCTCTCTCAAAAATAAATATTTTTAAAATAAATAAATAAATAGGTTACTTTCACATGTTGGAAGGGTGACCCTACTTTGTAGCATAATTTGAAAAACTCTGAAACATATGATCTCTGGTACTTTCTTTTCTACATTCTACAGAATTTAAGAGATAAGTTCTATCACACTATGAATGCATGGTATTTAATCAAGTAATTTAAAATAATGTTATCTGTGTTAAATCATTCCACAAATATTCACTGAGGGTCTTCCACATTGATTACATTTTTAAATTCAATTACCTGTTTTTCCTAAACAGAAAGTTTCTAAGTATATAAGCTTGATTTTTAAATTATTACATTTTTGAGAAATGCAATGATTGAGATTAGTGATTAAGTTACCATTTTTACACACTTCTCAAAATAAAGGTCTATCAAAATGATAGTTGTACATAAAGTAATAGTTGTACATAAAACAGTTGTACTTTTCATGGAGGTTCCTATGAATCCATAATTCTGTTTAAAGTAAATCCAAATTTAAATACAGAAATTAACAACACTGATCATAGCCTGAATATAAAATATTAGTATCACCACTTTAGCAAATTTGCACAACTTAAATTCACATGCATGATATGAAATGCATATCAATTCTAAAACAGCTTCTCAAGCTGCTAGAAACTGTTAATAAGTCTTTGTTATTTAAATGAGGCTTGATATTGCTAAATGATAAAATAATAAAAGCACTTTACAGGTAGCATCAGTCAATATCAAATTAAACCAAATTATAATAAAACCCTTATTAGCTCTTTAATCTAAATATAATAATATTATCTCAAAAAGCAACCAACAAAACTAAAACAAAACTTCATTTTTGGTAACAGTGCTAATGTACTCAGTAGTTCTTGAACAAAAAGCCATTATAAATAACATCAGAGACTATCTCCTGTTATTGTGAAAACAAAACAAAAGACTAGCACCATTCAGAATCTATAGAAAAATAATCATTCTAACACTGGGACAGAAGAGGAGTCATCTATGGTTTGTACAATCATACCTTAGAGATATCATAGATTACATTCCAGAACACTGCAATAAAGTATCACAATAAAGCAAATCAAATTAATTCTGGGGTATCCTGGTGCATATACAAGAGTTATGTTTATATGATACTATATTAAGTGTGAAATAGCATTATGTCTTAAAAAAAAGCAATGTACACATCTTAACTTAAAAATATTTTATTGGAGGGGTGACTGGGTGGCTCAGTCAGTTAAGCATCTGACTTCGGCTCAGGTCATGATCTCACAGCTCGTGAGTTCGAGCCCCTTGTCTGTGCTCACAGCTCAGAGCCTGGAGCCTGCTTCAGATTCTGTGTCTCCCTCTCTCTCTCTGCCCCTCCCCCACTCACGCTCTGTCTCTCTCAAAAATAAACAAATATTAAAACAAAAAAAATTTTTTTAATATTTTATTAGGGCACCTGGGTGGCTCAGTTGGTTAAACGTCAGACTTCAGCTCAGATCATGATCTTGTGATTCACGAGTTCGAGCCCCACATCAGGCTCTGTGCTGACAGCTCAGAGCCGGAAGCCTTCTTCGATTTTGTCTCTCCCTCTCTATGCTTCTCCCCCGCTTGCACTCTCTGTCTCTCAAAAATAAACATTAAACAAATTTTTTTAATATGTTATTGCTAAAAATACTACCCATCATCTGAGCTTTCAGCAAGTCATTATCTTTTTGCTGGTGGAGGGTCCTGCCTCAATGTTGATGGCTGCTGACCAAGGTGGTGGCTGTGACAATTTCTTTTAAAAAATTTTTTTTGTTAATGTTTATTTATTTTTGAGACAGAGAAAGACAGAGAATGAACGGGGGAGGGTCAGAGACACAGGGAGACACAGAATCCGAAGCAGGCTCCAGGCTCTGAGCTGTTAGCACAGAGCCCAACGCGGGGCTCAAACGCACAGACCGTGATATCATGACCTGAGCCGAAGTCAGATGCCCAACCAACTGAGCCACCCAGGAGTTCCAACAATTTCTTAAAATAAGAAAACAATGAAGTTTGCCATATCAATTGACTATTCCTTTAATTTGACACTTAAAGACTACTGGAGGGTTATTAGTTGGCTTAACTTCAATATTGTTGTATATCAGGGAATAGGGAGGCCTGAGGAGAGGGAAAGAGATGGGGGGAAAGGCCAATGGGTAGAGCAGCCAGAACACACAACATTTATTAAGTTTGCCATCTTATATGGGCAGTCTGTGGCACCCCAAAACAATTACAATAGTAACATCAAAGATCACTGAGCACAGATCACCATTAGAAAGATAAAGTTTGAAATATGTAATGAAATACCAAAATGTGACACAGAAATACGAAGTGAGCAAAATTGTTGGAAAATGGCACCAAAAAACTTGCTCCACAGTAGCCACCAACCTTCAATTTGTAAAAAATGCAGTATCTGCAAAGTACTACTGTAAAGTGAAGCATAACAGAATGATAAAATGAGGTATGACTGTATTGCTCTCATATTGAAAACCTAGAGATATAATTCTGTAACAATGTGATTGCAATCTATATAAAATGTTCATTTTTTTAAAAAGCTAGTTTACCAAATTGTATATTCCCTGAAATTAATCATGAGGAAATACAAGACAAACCCAAGTTGAGGGATATCCAATAAAATAACTGGCCAGTAGTCATTTAAGTATCAAGGTCATGAAAGACTGAGGAGTTGTTCCATAGTAAAAGAGACATACCAACTAAAGGCAACATGGCATCGTGGATTTGATCCTGGAGCAGAAAAAGGATGTTGGTAGGACAACTGGTGAAATTTGAATAGTCTATGGATTAGATCAGGCATCAGCAAACCTTTGTGTAAAGGGCCAGAAAATAAATATCTTAGGATGTGTAGGCCACATAAGGTCTCCATCACACAGTCCTTTTCTTTTTTAATAACTCTTTAAAAATGTACAATCAATCTTAACTTACAGGTCTTACAAAACATGCGGTAGGCCTGATTTTGATAGTTATACCATAGATATATAAGATTAATATTAATATTTGGGGAAATCTGGGTAAAGAATGTATACTGATTTTATAGTATTTTCCTCAGTCTAAAATTATTCAAAATGAAGAGTTAAATAAAAGTAAATAAAATACAAATCTTGATTAGATCACTTCCATGTCCAACAAGCAAATAAATGACAACAATGAAGACTGATATTGGCCTTTTTTTGACTCCTTGAAACCAATCTCCTTTCCTCCCAAGGGATCTCCATGCATTTCCCTCCCTACCACCCCTTTATGATGGCTCTCTCTTTTCCTTCCACTCCCCCAGAGTCCTTTATATAGTTCCTACCTGTACTTCAGCTCTCAACTCAAGCATCACTTTCTCAAACAAGCCTTTCCCCTTGTCACCCCACCCATTGGTATCACACTCTAAGCTCTCTTTCCTTCATAATAAAAATGGCACTTGTAATTAAACACTTAATTGTGTAATAAGTTGTTTAATGCCTGCCTCTCCTGCTAGAATGCAAGCACCACGACGTAGTAATCATGGGTATCTTATTCAAGGCAATATTCCCAGCACTTAGCTCAGGGCTTTACACACAGGTGGTGCTAAGTAAATAGTGGATGGATAGTAGGGACAGGTAGGACAAAGAGCAGAAATCAGAGGTGGACTAAGAAGTAGGACTTCTCAATTTAAGAAACAACTTGCTAATAATTATACTGCCAAAGATAGAATCCATAGCATCCTAAGCCTCTGTAGAGGCTGATGACCATTTTGAAAAAGGATTATAGAAAATATTCAAAGTAACAAGTTAAACTCAGATAGTTTAAGTTTCTCCAATTTTACATTCTTGTCAATATTATTCATAAATAATTAGGGCTCTCCTATGTTATATACTAAATGATGAATTAACAGAATTATGACTATAAATCTAAAATTATTTTAGGGGCACCTGGGTGGCTCAGTCGGTTAAACGTCCGACTTCAGCTCAGGTCACGATCTCGCGGTCCGTGAGTTCGAGCCCCGCGTCGGGCTCTGGGCTGATGGCTCAGAGCCTGGAGCCTGCTTCCGATTCTGTGTCTCCCCCTCTCTCTCTGCCCCTCCCCCATTCATGCTCTGTCTCTCTCTGTCTCAAAAATAAATAAAATGTTAAAAATTTTTTTTTTTTAAATAAAATTATTTTATAAAAACAGCCAGTATAGGGGAACTTGAGTGGCTCGGTCGGTTAAGCATCCAACTTCAGCTCAGGTCATGATCTTGCTTTTTTTGAGTTCAACCCCTGCATTGGGCTCTGCACTGAAGCCTGCTTGGGATTCTCTTTCTCTTCCTCTCTCTCTGCCCCTCCCCCACTCATATTCCCTCCTGCCCTCCCTCCCTCTCTCTCTCCCCCAAAATAAATAAATAAACTTAAAAAAAATAGCCACTATATAACATAGGCAGAGCAACATGGCTAACAAGACAAACACTGTGCCATCCAACAAAATTAATAACAAGAGCAAGGTTAACAATTTACCAGGGCAAAAAGGTGAGGTGGAAATATAATGAATGTATAAACTTATTAAAGGTAAATATAAAAAAGGCAGTTATTTTAACAACAAATCTGATAATATTAATCTTCTTACTATTAAGAAGGCAATTTTAGACCTTTTCTATTACCAAAATATATAAATATTCAAACAAAAAATTATAACACACTTGTTCATATTCTGAGTTAAGAGAAGCCTTAAGAGTAATAAAAGATATGACACCCAAAAAGTAAAGTCTATATTAAGAATAAACAGATTAAAACAAAAGTAATATTTCTACCTTAGTTATACAATGAAAGCTAAATATCCACTGATAATTTGGTTTACAGACATTCTCAAAGTGAGCAACTAAAATAAGAGCTGGCTTATCCTTCCGTGCACCTCTTAAAATATAACCTTTTAAGTGGGGCAACTGGGTGGCTCAGTAGGTTAAGCGTATGACTCTTGACTTTGACTCAGGCCGTGATCTCATGGTTTGAGTTGGAGCCCCACAGCAGGCTCCATACTGACAGCACAGAGCCTGCTTGGGATTTTCTCTCTCTCTCTGCTCCTTCCCCATGTGCACTCACTCTCTCTCTCTCTCTCTCTCAAAAAAAAAAAAAAAAAAAATATATATATATATATGTATATACACACACACACACATAATCTTTTAACTAAGGTAAATTGACACTACTTAAAAAAACAACCACAAGAAACAAAACACACCCACATACACAAAACACATTCTTCCTGCTGATTTCTTCTTATGAAGTCATTTCATGTTATATAAATTATACAACAAAATAACCCTGTAAAAATATTTTCCTGAGGTTTGGGCTAAAAATAAATATAATGAAGGAAATCTGTTTCTCAATATAAGACATAAAATTAGGGGCGCCTGGGTGGCGCAGTCGGTTAAGCGTCCGACTTCAGCCAGGTCACGATCTCGCGGTCCGTGAGTTCGAGCCCCGCGTCAGGCTCTGGGTTGATGGCTCGGAGCCTGGAGCCTGTTTCCGATTCTGTGTCTCCCTCTCTCTCTGACCCTCCCCCGTTCATGCTCTGTCTCTCTCTGTCCCAAAAATAAAAAAATAAAAAAAAAAAAAAAAAAAAAAAAAAAAAGACATAAAATTAAAATTTTTTCATACAATTTTTATTCATATAATTCACACACTATAAAATTCATTCTTTTAAAGTGTATCAGCCAGCAGTTTTTAGTATATTCACAAAGTTGTGCAAACATCACCATTACCTAATTCCATAACATGTTCATCAGCCTGAAAAGAAGCCCCATACCCCTTAGCAGTCACTCTCTGTGATGAATTTTATGTCAACGTGACTTATCACATTGTGCCTAGGTTAAACAGTATTTCAGGGTGTGTCTGTAGAAGTGTTTCCAGATAAGGTTAGCATTTGACTAGATGGAATTAGTAAAGAAGATCTGCCCCCTGCACCCATGTGGGTAAGCATCATCCAATTCTTTAGGGCCTAAAATGAACAAAAGAAAAGGAAAAAAGAACTCTTTCCTTTTTACTTCCTGCCTGCCTGCTTAAGTCGGGACACCTCATCTTCTCCAAACTTCAGACTGGGATTCAAACCATCAGCTACCCTGGTTCTCAAACCTTCAGACTCAAAATGAATTACACTACTAGCTTTCCTGGGTCTCTAGCTTGCAGATGGCAGACTGTAGGACTTAGCCTCCACAATCACATGAGCCAATTCACCATCATAAATCTTTTGTGTGTGTGTGTTGTGTGTTGTGTTGTGTGTGTGTGTGTGCGCATGCACATCTTTTACAGATTGCTTCTCTGGAGAACCCTAAAACATTCTCAACTCTTCCCTCCTCCAGCTAGTGTCAATCACTAATCTATTCTCCGTCTCTATGGATTTCCCTATTCTGGGTATTTCATATAAAAAGACTCATACCATATGTGGATTTTGTGGCTTGCTTATTGTACTTAGCATAATGTTTTCAAGGTTCATCCATATTGTAGTCATGTACCAGTAGTAATGCATTCATTTTTGCTGCCAAATAACAGTCCATGTGTGGATATACCACATATTGTTTATTCATTCATCAACTAACGGACATTTAGGTTGTTTCTACTTTTTGGACATGATGGATAATGCTTCTATAACATTTTTGGACAAGTTTTTGTGTGGACATGTTTCACTTCTCTTGGGTATATATCTAGGAGTGAAACTGTTAAGTCATATGATAACTCCATGTTTAGCATTTTTGGTAATGGCCAAGCTGTTTTCCAAAATGGATACCACTTTACATTCCCAATGTAAAGTGCACGAAGGTTCTAACCTCTCTACATCCTTGCCAACATTTGTTATTATCTTCCCTTTTGTTATTGCCTCATAGTGGGTGTGAAGTGGTATCGTACTGTGGCTTTAAAAAGTAATTCTTAAATGACCTGCTGGCCTAAAATTATAAGCAATCAAATGACTATTGCCTTACCCAAATCAAAATAATTTTACAGAAGTGATCATTTGACCCAAAAATTAACCACAGTTAAGTCTATGATCAGGTGATAATTTCTTCAATGTTTGAACAGAAGCACTTACTACTCCACAAAAGGAACCAAGTGATGATATTTTGTTATAGTTAGAGCTTGCCTACAGTCTAATGTCTGTTAACCAGATCATTATTATACTTACTACCTTTTACTATAATGAATTCATATGTGAATGTATTTATATTCTATGCTGTTCCAAAAAAGCTTTGAAGCAACTTTTAAAAAGACATACCATATGTTAGGAATTTTAAAAATAGACTTGTTTCTGACTGTATGGTTTACTAGGCAACCAAACTAATCCTGACAAAAACAATTTTTAAAAGCCAAAAAAAATTTTAATATTCCCACTACGCTGATGAACTTAAAAAAGTATGGAATTATCAAGCCAAAATCTAATTAAAAGTAGAAATTCAGAAAAATAAGTGTATGAATGAACATGATTTTTACTTTGCAGACATTTGCAGAAACAGGTGAACTTGAGCTTTGGTTTATGACCTTTTGGGAGCTCAGGGTCCAAGAGACAAAGCTTAATTCTTGCCATAAATAGTCTAAGAAGAAACTCCCCAAAAAGTTGGTATCAGTGTAGTAACAAAAATTAGAAATAAACATATTCCTGCAGGGGTTTTACAAATCTGAAACTTAAGACATATGAGGAGAGAAGGAAGCAAAATAATATCTCATAAGCAAAAGCTGTCCTTCAACAGGTTTAACCAAACTTCATCCTCCTAAGTTGTCCAAATACATCAAGCTATTTGTTTAGTTTAAAGCAATCCTGTACTAATAGTACCCATATGACATCAGGCAAAAATAAACACAAATCCTGTCTGGAGGGATTCCTATGGGTAACATCCCAAGAAGGAGGCACTCACAGTTAAAAAAAAAAATCACAAAATATACAAATGAACAAGACTCTTAGGAAATCCAGTAGAATCAGATCTATAAAGTTTCAACTACTGGACCAATCAGAAACAATATAAAGTAAGTATACTTGTTATATTTATAGAAATAAAAGGAACTGAAAAGATGAGTAAAAACAAGTTAACTATTAAATGAGCAAGTCTTTTCAAAATTATTATTCCATAAACTATCAAATAGAATGTCTAGAACATAATCAAGTAAAAAACTCAATGGATTAAACTAATAACAGCTTAAACCCACTTGAAGAGCTAGTCAGAGGCATATCTAAAGAAATCATTGAGGGGGCGCCTGGGTGGCTCAGTTGGTTAAGCGGCCGACTTCGGCTCAGGTCATGATCTCACGGTCCACGGGTTCGAGCCCCGCGTCGGGCTCTGTGCTGACAGCTCAGAGCCTGGAGCCTGTTTCAGATTCTGTGTCTCCCTCTCTCTGACCCTCCCCCGTTCATGCTCTGTCTCTCTCTGTCGCAAAAATAAATAAATGTTAAAAAAAATTAAAAAAAAAAAAAAAGAAATCATTGAGAATGCAAGAGAGAGTGACAAACGGATTCACAACATGAAACCAAAGTTAAAAGACATGGATAAAGTGAAAATATAAAATTCAATAATTAGAGTTTCAGAAGAAAATAGTGAGAATAGGGAAATCATAAAATTTGAAGAGTGCTCAAGCATTTTCTGAAACTGATGAAAGACATCAATCTACAGACTGAAGACTCTAAACAAATCCCAAACAGAATAAAGAAAAATAATTCCACATATAGACACACAAAGAAATATAGAACACCAAAGACAAAGAGACTACCTTAAGAGTGAAGAAATAACTTTCAAGTGAACAAACTGACAGCTGACTTCTCCACAGTACCAATGAGATGAGAAGAAAGTGGAATGATATATTCAATATACTGGAAGTCTCTACTCAATGGAAATATCTTTGAAAAATGGGGGTGAAAACAAATATTCTCCACCTCACTCATAACATAAGAAATGAAAGCTAAAGCTATTAAAATGAAATACCATTTCTAACCAATCACACCAGCCAAAACTCAAAAGCTTGACAATACACTCTACTGGAAAGGCTGTGAGAGAACAGGCAAGCAGGATCTCAAGCAGGATCCATATTCAGCTCAGAGCCCAAGGCAGGGCTCAATCCCACAACCCTGGGATCATGACCTGAACTGAAATCAAGAGTGGATGCTCAAAAAAAACTGAACCATTCAGGTGCCCCCAAAATAAGTATGCTTATATGCTGCTAGCAAGAAGGCAAATGGTACAACCCACATGGAGCAAAATCTGGCAATACCAAAATAAATAAATATATGCATGCGTTTATAATTGGTCCAGCAACGTCACTTCTAAAACTTTAAAGAAACACCACCACAAAAATATAACAGTATATGTGCCAGTTATGCACTGCAACATTATTTGTAACAAAATATGACAAAAAAATATCCAGCAATAAAAAATAAGTTAAAAACCTATTGCACATATAGACACAGCAGAGCACTATACAGGCATAAAGAAATGAGAAGGATCTGGCTATGCAATGGTTTTTAGGAATAAATAGCAAAATTAAAAAGCACAATGCAGTAAATAATAAGAGTATATATAGGCTTTTAAGAAGGAGAAAAAAATATATATGTGTATATAAATACACAAGTAATACAGTATGATAAGCCTTTGTTTAAGAAGGAAAAATAAGAATATGTATGCATACATAAATACACAAATGTATGTGTGCACTCATATAATACACATACTTCTGCAAAAAGAAACACAGAATACAACAGAAAATTAATAAAAAATGAATAGGAGGAGGTGAATTGGAATAGGGTTGAAGGCACAGAAATACAAATGAGATTTTTCTCAGTATTCTTTTATATAGTTTTGATTTTTGAATATGTATCCAAAAATTAAAATCAAATCAAGAAAATAGAAACAAATACTTCCAGCAAAATTAAGTAAACATACTTTTTCCTATTCTTCCTTACTAATAAGTACAACTAAAAACCCTAGACATTAAATATAAAAGAATATGACTCTAACAAGGGAGAAAAGAAGGCTGACCAGTTAGTGACCTCAGGGCCCAAGCGTCCTCAGGGACTAACATGACAGTTAGTTCCCAGTTTCTTTGTGTGGGTTTATATGCCAGGGTTGGAGAAAATGTCAACCACAAAAAGCCAATGGAACCAGACAAAAGATACCCCAACAAATGTCTGCTCTCTCTGGCCAAAGGACAAGGAGCAGAAAACTTTAAGACAATTATCACTCTATTCCAACCAAACATCAGGGGAAAAAACTGTGTACTCCACCCAATCCATGACAGCAAAGACCAAGAGGAGAGAAAGAATCTGCACTTCTAATCTGGAGAGGCTCTAATAAAGGTTTCTCAACACCCCAGCCTGGTGGTGTCAGAGACCCAGTGGAAAGTCTGGTAATGAGGTCATCTCTACTGTGGTGCCAGTGGAGACCACATGGAGAGCCAGAACCCACTCCCATCCACCAGAAACAAGGAGACAAGGAACACTCCTCTTCACTAGGTGTCAGTAAAGGCTGAAGGTGGTGCCTGGACTTCTACCTCTTCCTATCAGTAATGAGGCAGTGTCCCTTTCCCTTCATAGTGCACTATCAAAAAAAATATATATATATCCAGTAAAAACTGAGGGTTTAAGATCAAGAGTCTTACAGGGCACCTGGGTGGCTCAGTCAGTTAAGTGACTGACTCTTGACTGGTTCAGGTCATGATCTCATGTTTCATGAGTTCAATTTCCACACTGGACTCCAATGCTGACAGTGTGGAGACGCTTGGGTTCCCCTCTCCCTCCCTCTCTCTCTCTCTGCCCCTCCTGTGCGTGTGCTCTCTCTCTCTCTCTCAAAATAAAAAAACTTTAAAAAAAGAATCAAGAGTCTTATAAAAGTCCAGGTTTCAACTAAAAATCACTTGTTGCACCAAAAACCCAGGGAGAATGCAAACTGAATGAAAAATGACAATAGATGCCAACACTGAGATGGCAGAGATGTTAGAATTATCTGACAAGGAATTTATAGCAGCCATTATTTCAAAAAAACACTTCAGTGAGCCATTATAAATATGCTTGAAGCAGTGGCAAATAAAGCAAGCCCCAGAAAAGAAACAGTCTCAGCAAAGAAATTGAAAAATAAGAACCAAACCAATATGAAAACTGAAAAACACAACTAAAACAAAAAGCTCAGTGGATGGGCTCAACAGAAGAATGGAAAAGGAAAGTTTCAATGGACTAGAAGATACAATAGAAATTACCCAATTTGAACAACAGTGAGAATATAGACTTAAAAAAGGGATAAAGCCTCAGAAGCCATGAGATTATAACAACAAAGTCTAATGTTTTGCATTAATGAAGCTGCCAGAAGAAAAAAAAAAGCAGAGCTGAGAAACTATTTGAAGAAATAATGGCTGAAAACCTTCCAGATTTGGCTAGAGACATATTATACCAACTCAAGAAGCTGAGCAAACCACAAACAGGGTAAGCCCCCACAAATCCAGGCCAGGACACATCATATTCAAACTTCTGAAAACTAAAGAAAAAGAAAAAAAATCTTAAAAGCAGCCAGGGAAAAAAAATTCCTTACCTATAAGGTGAAAAAATACAAATGTCTGTGGATTTCTCATCAGAAATCATAGAGGCCATGGGGTGTCTGGGTGGCCAACTTCAGGTCACGATCCCATGGTTTGTGAGTTTGAGTCCCATGTTGGGCTCCATGCTGACAGCTCAGAGCCTAGAGCCTGCTTCAGATTCTGTGTGTGTGTCTCTCTCTGACCCTTCCCTGCTCACCCTGTGTCTCTGTCTCTCAAAAATAAACATTAAAAAAAAAAAAAAACGAAGAAGAAATCATGGAGGCCAGAAGGAAGTAGCACAATTTTTTCAAGTGCCAAAAAGGAAAGAACATCAATCCTGAATCCTATACCCAATAATAATAATAATATCCTTCAAAAATGAAGGAGAATTCAAGACATTCTCATGTGAAAAAAAACTAAGAGAACTTGTCACCAACAGGCTTATTGTAAAAGAATGGCTAAAGGAAGTTCTATAAACAGAAAGGGAATAATAAAAGAAGAAACTTTTGAAAGGAAAAAATAAAAAACAATAGGCGAAATGTAGAAAAATACTTTCCTGCTCTACCCCGAATTTTCTAAATTATATTTGACAATTAATACAGAAATTATAACCCTGTGTGACATGGTTCTAAGTATATAGAGATATAGTTATATTAAAATAGTTATATTATAAATGAGTGTAGGAAACAATGACAAAAAGGGAAGGTTTTTATACTTCACTCAAAATGGACACTAATACACTACGATAATCTACAGATATATAATGTAGTAACTACAGCAAACCTTAAAAAGCTACATAAAGAGAATATTCAGAAATATTACAGATAAATCAAGATGAAATTCTAAATAAATGGCCAAGTAACTCATGGCAAAACAGGGAAAATAACGAGAAACAAAAAACAGGAAGACCAAATAAAGCAAAAAATTAAGTGGCAGACCTAATCCCTAACTTACCAATAATTACATTAAATATAAATGGTCTAAACACAGCAATTAAAATAGAAAGACTGGCAGAGTGGCTTAGAAAACATGACTAATATGGGGCATATGTGTGGCTCAGTGGATTGAGCATCCACCTTTGGCTCAGGTCATGATCTCACAGTTCATGGCTTTGAGCTCCAAGTTAGGCTCTGTGCTGACAGCTCAGGGCCTGGACCATGCTTTGGATTCTGTATCTCCCTTTCTCTCTGCCTCTCTCCCTCTTATGTCCTGTCTCTGTCTCTATCTCTCAAAAATACATAAACATTAAGAAAAAAAATTTAATTATTAAAAAAGACATAATATATGCTATATATAAGACAGCCACTTTAAATTTAAATGAGCAGCACCTGGGTGGCTCAGTCAATTAAGTGTCTGACTTCAGCTCAGGTCATGATCTCACAGGTTGTGGGTTTGAGCCCTGCATTGGGCTCTGTGCTGACAGCTCATAGCCTGAAGCCTCTTCAGATTCTGTGTCTACCTCTCTCTCTTCTCTTCCCCCTTTCATGTTCTGTTTCTCTCTCTCTCAAAAATAAATAAATGTTAAAAAAATTTAATTTAAATGAAAACACTATGATCTAAATTCTTTAGGATATGGCAAAAGCAGTTCTAAGAAGGAAATACAGTGACACAGGCCTAACTTGAGAACAAATAAAAGCTCAGATAAACAATCTAACCTTACACCTAAACAAACCAGAAAAAGAATAATGCATAAGGTGAGAAGTGAAACAATAATAAAGACCAAAGCAGAAATAAATGACATAGAAACTAAACAAACAAAAAAAGATTAATTAAACCAAGAGCTGGTTCTTTGAAAAGAAAAAAAAAACTGATAAACTTTTAGCCAGATTCATGAAGAAAAAAAGAGAAAGAACCCAAATAAAGAAAATCGAAAACAAAAGAGAAGTAACAAGAGACACCACAGAAATACAGTGAATTATAAGAGACTACCACAAAAAAAAAAAAAAAAAAAAAAAAATTTATGCCAGGAAATTAGACAACCTAGAAGAAATAAGTAAATTCCCAGAAACATACAGTCTTCCAAAAGTGAATCAGGAAGAAACAGAAAATCTAAACAGATCAACCACTGGTAATAAAATTGAACTGGTAATCAAAAAACTACCAAAAAAATAAAAGTACAGGACCAGATGGATTCACAGGTGAATTCTACCATTTAAAGAAGAGCTAATACCTATTCTCCTCAAAATATTCCAAGAAGTAGAAAAGGAACAAAGGCTTCCAAACACATTTTACAAGACCAGCATTACATTGATACCAAAACCAGACAAAGACACCACACACACACACACACACACACACACATACACACACACACTCTACAGGCCGATATCACAGATGAACATAGATGCAAAAATCCTCAACAAAATATTAGCAAGTTGCATTCAACAATACATTAAAAGGATAATTCACCACAATCAAGTGGGATTAAATCCAAGGACACAAAGATGATTTAACATTCACAAACGTGATACACTACATTGACAAAGAATAAAAATCGTATGATCATCTCAATAGATACAAAAAAGCCTTTGACAAAATTAAATATCCACTGATGATAAAAACTCTCAGCAAAATGAGTTTAGAGGAAACGTGCCTCAACATAAAGGCCATATAAGAAAAAACAGCAGTTCACATCATATTTGATGGTGGAAAACTGACAGCTTTTCCTCTAAGATGAGGAACAAGACAAGGATGTCCGCTTCACCACTTTTACTCAGCACAGTACAGAAGTCCTACCCATGGCAGTCAGACAAGAAAAAAATAAAAGGCATTCATATTAGAAAGAAAGAAGTTAAACCATCACTATCTGCAGATGACATGATACTATTACATAAAACCCTAAAAACTCCACCAAAAAACTACTGGAAGTAATAAATCAATTCAGTAAAGCTGCAGGATACAAAATTAATACCAAGAAATTGGTTGCATTTCTATACATTAATAATGAAGTAGCAGACGGAGAAATTAAGAAAACAAATCCATTTATAGTTGCACCAAAAAGAATAAAATGCCAAAAAAACTTAACCAAGGGAGGTTAAAGACCTATACTCTGAAAACTATGAAACACTGATGAAAGAAACTGAAGATGACACAAATAAATAGAAAGATATCCCATGCTCACAGACTGGAAAAATATTGTTAAAATGTTCATACTGCCCAAAGCAATCTACAGATTCAGTGCAATCTCTATCAAAATATCAACAGCATTTTTCACAGAACCAGAACAAACAATCCTATTATTTGTATGGAACCACAAAAGACCCACAAAGAGACAAAGAAACCTTGAAAAATAAGAATAAAACTGGAAGTACCACAATCTCAGATTTCAAGATATACTACAATACAAAGCTGCAGTAATCAAAACAGTATGGTACTGGCACAAAAACAGACACAAAGATCAATAGAACAGAATATAAAAAGCCCAGAAATAAACTCACACTCAAATGTGTGAGTGTGACACAAATGATCAACTAATCTATGACTAGGTAGGTAAGAATACACAATGGAGAAAAGACAGCCTCTCCAACAAATGGTGCTGGATTCTATACACAAAAGAATTAAAATGGACCACTTTCTTATAAACGAAAATAAACTGAAAATGGATTAAAGGCCTAAATGTGAGGCCTAAAACTATAAAACTCCTAGAGGAAAACACAGGCAGTAATTTCTTTGACATTGGCGGTAGCAATATTTTTCTAAATACGTCTCCTAAGGCAAGGGAAACAAAATCAAAAATAAATTATTGGGACTACATTAAAATAAAAAGATTCTGCAGAGCAAAGGAAACCATCAACAAAATGGCAAGGCAACCTACTGAATGGAAGAAGATATTTGCAAATGACATACCCAATAAGGAGTTAATATCCAGAATATATAAAGAACTTATACAAGTCAACACCAAACCATCAGCATCAGCATCTGATTAAAAATGGTCAGAGGACCTAAATAGACATTTTTCCAGAAAAGACATACAGATATCAAACAGTCACATGGAACGATGCTCTAATCATCAGAGAAATGCAAATCAAAACCACATTGAGATATTACCTCACACCTGGTAGAATGTCTAGAATCAAAAAGACAATAATAAGTGCTGACAAGGATGTGGAAGAAAAGGAACCCTTGTGCACTGCTGGGAATGTAAATTGGTACAGCCACTGTGGAAAACAGTATGGAGGTCTCAAAATATTAAAAACAGAAATACCGTATGACCCAATAATTCTATCACTCAGTATTAACCAAAGAAAATAAAAACACTAATTCAAAAAGACATACACATCCCTATGTTTACTGAAGTATTATTTACAGCAGCAAAATTATGGAAGCAGCCCAAATGTCCATCAATAGATGAATGGATAAAGAAAAAGTGGTATATATGTACAATAGCATATTACTCAGCCATAAAAAAGGATGAGATCTTGCCATGTGGGGTGGAACATGAGAGTATTATGCTAAGGTAATAAGTCAGTCACAGAAAGACAAATACTTTATGATTTAACTTACATGTGGAATCTAAAACACAAACCATGTAAATATACAAAAAGCAGAATCACACCTAGAAATTAAAAATTAGACTTAGAAACCTAGAGAATTGATGGCTGCCAGTGGGAGAATAGGCTAAATGGGCGAAGGGGAATGGCAAGTACAGGCTTCCAGTTACAGAATGAGTAAGTCATGAGAATAAGAGGTACAGAGTAAGAAATCTAGTCAGTGGTATTGCGACAGGTGGGGGAAAGATATATTATGGAGGCATACATCAAAGGAAAGCAGTTATGTTATATCAGATAAAGTAGAATTAAGAGCAAAGAACATTACCAGAGCAGAGAGGAACATTTGATAATGACAATTCTAAATGTATATGCACCAAACAACAGAGCTGAAGCAAACACTGACAGAGTTGAAAGGAGAATACACAAATTCATAATTTTGTTGGAGTCATCAACACTCTTCTTTTGACAACTGACATAATACATAGACATAAAATAAGCAACAACATAATAACCAACAGGATCTAACAGACATTTATAGAGAGAGTTTCACCCAACAAAAGCAGAATTCCCATTCTTTTCAATTGCCCATGACACCTGGGCCATATACTGGGCCATAAAACAAAATTCAACAAGTTTAAAAGAATTAAAATCGTACACAGTATATTCTCTGACCACATAGAATCAAGCTATAAATCAATTGACATAAAAATAACAGAAAAGTCTCCCAACACTAAGGAATCCATGAGTCGGAAAGATGTCTCAAAAGAAATCAAAATATACACTGAACTGAATGAAAATGGAAATAAAACATCTCAAAATCTGTGGTACACAGCTAATGCAGTGCTGTGGGAGGGATTTTACAGCAACAAATACATATATTAGGGGCGCCTCGGTGGCTCAAATTGTTGGCTACCAACTTCCGCTCAGGTCATCATCTCGCGGTTTGTGAATTCGAGCCCCATGTCAGGCTCTGTGCTGACAGCTCAGAGCCTGGAGCCTGCTTTGGATTCTATGTCTCCCTCTCTCTCTGCCCCTCCCCTGCTCACACTCTGTCTCTCTCTCTCAATAATAAATAAACATTAAAAAAAAATTTAATGCATATATTAGAAAAGAGGAAAAATCTCAAACCAACAATCTTAAATTCTCATCCTCAAGAAGCTAAAACAAGCAGCATAAAACAAACCCAAAGCAAGCAGAAGGACATAATAAACACAACAGCAGAAATCAGACATTGAAAACAAAAACAACAGAGAAAATTAAGGAAACAAAGAACTGTTTCTTTGAAAAGATCAATACAATTGACAGACCTTTAGCAGACTGACAAAGAATAAACAAGATACAAATTAGCAATGTTAGGAATGAAGTAAGGGGTATCGCTACAGACCATGCAAACATCAAAAGTATAATTAGGAAATACTACAAAAACTCTACACATATAAATTTGACAACTTAGAATGAAATGAACCAATTCCTTTAAAAAATGAACTACCCCAATTTACTCATTAGTAATAATTTGAGGAACCTCTTAACTATTAAGGAAATTGAACTAGTAATTTAAAACTCCCAAGAAGAAAATCTCTAGACCTAGATGGTTGCACTAGAGAATTCACCAAATGTTAAAAGAAAAATTCACATCATTTCTAAACACTTTATTTCAGAAAAAAGAGAGGAAAACTTTTCAATTCATTGTATGAACCTTTATTGCCCTGATACCAAAACCAAAGAGAATACAAAAAAGAAAACTACAGACCAACACCCGTCATAAATATAGACATAAAAATCCTTACAAAGCTATTAGCAAATAAAATTCAGTAATACATAATAAAAAGAATTACACATATCTGATAAAGGATTATTATCCAAAATGTACAAAGAACTTTTTTAAATTTTTAAAAAATTTATGTTTATTAATTTTTGAGAGTGAGAGACACAGAGAGCAAGCAGGAGAGGCGCAGAGAAAGAGGGAGACACAGAATCCAAAGCAGGCTCCAGGCTCTGAGCTGTCAGCACAGAGCCCGACGCGGGGCCTGAACTCACGGACTGTGAGATCATGACCTAAGCCGAAGTCAGACGCCCAACTGACTAAGCCACCCAGGTGCCCCCAAAATACACAAAGAACTCTTAAAACTCTGATTTAAAAGTGGGCCAAAGATCTTAACAGACAACTCACCAAAGATGATATGCAGATGGCAAATAAGCATGTCAAAGATACTCCACATAGAGTATCCCACATCATATGTCCACCCACATCATATGTCATCATAGAAACACAAATTAAAACAATGTGAGATGCCACTACACATTCATTAGAATGACCAAAATATGGAACCCTGACAACGTAAAATGCTGGCAAAGATGCAGAGCAATAAGAAATCTCATACATTGCTGGTGGGAAGACAGCTTGTCAGTTTCTTAGAAAACTAAACATACTCTTACCATAGAATCTGGCAATAGTGCTCCCTCCTTGGTATTTACCCAAAGGAGGTGAAAAAACATCCACACAAAAACCCACATATGAGTATTTTCAACAGATTTATTTGTAACTGCCAAAACTTAGAAGGAACCAAGATATCCTTCAGTAGGTGAATAAATAAAATGGAATACATCCATACAATGGAATATTATTCAGCACTTAAAAAAAAAAAAAAAAAAAAACGAGCTATCAAGCCATGAAAAGACATGAAGGAACCTTAAAATGCATATGACTAAGTGAAAAAGACCAATCTAAAAAGGCTACTATAGGATTCCAACTATATGACATTATGGTAAAGGCAAAACTATGGAGATAATAAAAAGATCAGTGATTGCCAGGGACATGTGGGAAGAAATAAAGAGGCAGAGCAGAAGGGATTTTTAGGGCAGTGATATTATGATGGATATAGGTCTTTATACATTTGTCCAAATAGGATGTACAATACCAAGATTGAGCCATAAGGTAAACTATAGTCAAGGTGATTATGATGTGTCAACGGAGGTTCACTTTTGGTAAAAAATGTACTGCTCTGATGAATGATATTGATAGTAGAGTAGGGGAGGCTGCACATGTGTGGCAGCAAAATATGTGAGCAATCTCTGTACCTCCATCTCAATTTTTCTGTAAACCTAAAACTGCTCTAAGAAAGTAAAGTCCTAAAAAAAAAAAAAAAAAAAAAAAAAAAGATAAAATGTATTTCACCAAAGAGGATACACAAAAGGCAAATAAGCACATGAATGTTAATAGGTAAATACAGATTAAAATCAAAATGAACTATCAGTACACACCTATCAGAATGGCTGAAATAAAAGTGAAATAAAAAGAGCAACAACACCAAATGCTGACAAGAATGTGGCGAAGAAACTGGATCACTCATACATTGTGGATGGGAATATAAAATGGGGCAATCTCTATGGAAAATGGTTTAGCAGCTTCTTAAAAAACTAAACATGCAACTACCATACAACCCAGCAGTTGCACTCCTGGGCATTTATCCCAGAGAAATGAAGACTTCTCCTCAAACAGAAAATTGTACACATTTGTTTATGTCAGGTTTATTTATAACTACAAACTAGCAACACAAAATGCCTTTCAATGTGTGAATGATTAAACTATGGTACATGTACGCCATGGAATACTACTCAGCAGTACAAAGGAACAAATTATTGATACACTCAATAGCGTGGATGAATCTTCAGAGATAATGCTGAGTGAAGAAAAGCCAATCCCAAAAGGTTACATACTGTATGATTTCATTTATAAAACCTTCTGGAAATGACAAAATTATAGAAACGGAGAACAGATTAGTGATTGCCAGAGATTAATGAGGGGCTGGAGCAAGAGGGAAAGTATGTCTATAAAAGGGCAACACCAGGGGCGCCTGGGTGGCTCAGTCAATTAAGCATCCGACTTCGGCGCAGGCCATGATCTCATAGTTTGTGAGTTTGAGCCCTGCATCATCGGGCTCTGTGCTGACAGCTCGAAGCCTGGAGCCTGCTTCAGATTTTGTGTCTCCCCCTCTCTCTAACCCTCCCCTGATCACCCTCTGTCTCTCTCTCTCTTGAAAATAAACACTAATTAGAGGGCAGCACGAGGTGCCTTGCAATGATGGAAATATTATTTTGGCTGTATCAATGTCAATTTCCTGGTTGTGACACCGAAGTACAGTTTTGCAAGATGCTACCACTGGGAAACTGGATAAGGATATACCAGATCTCTGTATTATTTCTCACAACTGCATGTAAAGCTAAATTATTTCTAAATAAAAAGTTCAATTAAAAAAAATTAAAATGTGAACATGAAATTGATTAGAATCAGAAATCAATGAACTTGATAACACAGAAAAAAAATTAACTCAAGAAACTTTTGAACAGAGTGCTCTGACTATACATTGTACCTAGGATATAGCCTAAAGACCAAAACATGCAAAGATTCTTGAACTTCATTCATCAGTTTGTTGTTGGTAGTGGTACTAATGTACTAATCCCTAAACTATCCTGTGTGTAGCTGAGAATAAAGGAAATGAGTAAATATTATGATGTATTGGAAACCAGGATTTTTACCCAGAGAGAAGCAAGGTACAAATATGTATTGGGGAAAGGTGATGGGAATGGGCATGGGCGGACACACACGGGCGGACACACACGGACGGACGGACGGACGGACGGACGGACACACACACACACACACACACACACACACACACACCCTATCCACTGAAAGGGCCTAAATGCAGTAACATCTCAGGAGAAATAAGCACACCAAAAGCCCAGATAATGGTTTCCATGCCATTCATCACTAAACGGAATCTGGGATCCTTAGAAAAACAATGCATTTCTGGTCTGAGGCACAGAAATTACTAGGTAAGCCTGGAACAATTTGTTCCAGAAAATAGGGAAGTACTCAAAAAACTGACAGGAACATGTCAAAAGGACACAGAAGCCAGCTTGAAGGGGCTCTCACTGACCAAATTTAAGACAGTTTGAGCATCAAAAAGAGTTATGATGTTTACTTACAACGAATAAAAAAGAACCAAGTAATCTATAGTAATACTTAAAAAAGATGGTATGCAGGTAGAAAAGAAAACCCTCTTTTTTTTTAAAAAAAAAAAAAAGTGTATTTATGTATTTTGAGAGACAGAACAGGGCATGCGCACAAAGAGGGGAGAGGGGGAGGGAGAGGGAATGAATGAATGAATGAATGAATGGAGAATCTCAAGCAGGCTCAGTGCTGTCAGGGCAGAGTACCACATGAGGGCTTGATATCACAAACTGTGAGATCATGACCTGAGCGAAAAATTAAGAGTCGGACACTTAACCAACTGAGCCACCCAGGTGCCCCCCCCCCCAACCTCTTTTTTATAAAACAATTCCATCAATGGTAGAAAGAATGGCAGAATTAGAAAATCACTGTCATGCAACCACCAATGTAATAAGTGATCCACTTAAGACTCCTCAGTCAATACTAAAATGACTAGGATAAAGTCTGTTAGAGAACAGAATATTCATTGTCAAAGTATCCCACAGATAGTATGTTAAAAACAAAAGGAATAAAAAAGGTTTCTAAAAAGAAAAACAATAAAGGGGAAATGTATCTTTATAAAAGACTTGTCAGTTACCACCTTAGCATTAGCAGTAGTGGAACACCTCAACAGTCTATGTCTCCTCATGTGATAGGATACAATATCACCTCTGTAATAACTCAATGAAAATGTTAACCTAAATCTAATCATGATTAAACAATTAGGCAAACTTAAAATATGTGAAATGCTACAGGCAGTTGACTTGGATTGTTCAAAAATTTCAATGTCATCCCCCCAGAAGTGTGATTATTCTAGAATGATTAAAATAAAACGATATAATAATGAAATCCGATGTATGAATCTTGATTGGACCCTGAATTTTTTAAAAAGTCAGCTATAAAAGTCATTTTTTGACAATTAAGGAAACTGTATATCAGATAGCACTGCTGAGTTTGTGTTAATTATCTTAGATGTGACTAGTATTGTAATTATATAGGAAAATGTCCTCATTCTTAAGAAAGGCATGCTGAAAATACCAAATCATTACACTCTTAGTGTTTTTATTTCACTAAAGTCTGTTGTAATGAGATACAGAGGAAGAAATACACATCTGTATCACACCAAAATAATCTAGTTTTATAAGCACTAGGCAAGTTTAAAGAATTTGTCCTGAAAGGACTGTTTTAGGGCATTGTGCAGACACAGCTGGAGGGATTTATTATATATTGTTGGCACTCCGGTACTGAACGTTTTTGGCAGTGTGCTGACAGAATATTGTTAACTATCAGAAAATTGAAGAACCAACAATTATAACAGGAGAAACACAGAATGAAAATTCTGTCAACCTAAGTAAAGTAATTTGCAAAGACTACAATTAAGTGTCCTTTGTCCAACATTCTAGCAGCCAGGACTACTGTATCAACTAGTACTTTTGCCATTTTTCCATATAAAATCAGCATTCCAAATGATGGCCAAGTATGACCACAGGATCCTAACAAAGCTTCTAAATCATTAAAATTAAACATGTTCATTTCACTTTAATACAATGTAACTTTTATATTCTGATCCTTTGAAACCTTCTGACCCTTATTTGCTATATATGAAAGCTATTAACTGGTATATCTAATAAACCAGAACTATCCATTGCTTAACAATGGTGGAAAACAGGATGCAGGAGGGGCATGGGAGTTGGAGGACATTGTCAGATTTCATGACAAGAAGAAGATAATCATCACATAGTAACTATTACAAAACAGACCTTCCAATGGAGGGTAACAAAAAACTGATTAATTTCTAAATATATTTTTCACAATGTATATACTACCTTTGCTGTTTTGAGTGTTTAACTGAACAAATGAGTATGGTCACAAAGTGAATTTCAGATTAAACATTAAACATTTGTGGAAGGGAGAAGGAGCTGGAGACTGGCAGTCATTACACCATGAAACTGGTGCTATTATTATCTCTGTATTAAAAGTGAGGAAACTGAAAGAGGTTAACTTCCCTCAAACCATATAACTGGTCAAGTGGGCAGATCCAGCATTCAAACACCAAGTCCAAGCCAGAGCCTGCCCTCAGGATGATTATACTAGCTGGTATTTCTATATATTGTTTGTTTGGTTTTCTTGAGGAGGGGCTCAAGCCACTTGTACTAAATACTTGCACTAAGTACTTTGCGTGTGTCACTTAATCCTCACAACCACCCTGTGAAATAGGAACCTCTATTCCTGTTTTCCAGAGGGAACATTAAGACTGACTGAGAGAGGCTGACTAACCTGTCCAAGGTCACACTGCCAATAAATGGAGGAATCATGATTCCAATTAAGGTGTATCAGACTCCATGGCCCTTGTCCCTTCTAGGATTACACTGTGCCTTCCTCGTTTTATGTAAGCAAATCTTACATAAAGCAATCTTCTACTAGACAACTTTTGATTGTTAAACATGTGTTACTATTATTGTTTGGAATTAATAACATTTCTCTTTAATATTCTTTTAATAAATGAAATTCTACAGTATGAGAGAATAAACCTAAACAAAATGGGGGTCTTGGAATGTAGGAAATTACCACAGAAACATCCTCAAAAGCTATCCAGTTCAAATCCCTAAATGCAACAGGCTTGGAAGCCAGCAATAATTAATGGTATGCATGCAAATCTAACAACAACCAAAAGGGTTTGCACCAGTTAGGGATCAGCTGAGGATATGAGGTGACTGAAGATTCATATTATACAATACACTGTTAAGTAGTTTTTAAAAGCACAGTTTTTATAGTGTTTGCAACCACTCTGAAAATGCTCATACTGCATACAATTGCCCTTCTTTTAAAATCAGAAACCGTTCTTATTTTACTTTATTTACTGAATTCCTGCTTTTTCCAGAAAGAATTTAAAACAGCTGAAGGTCATCCTCACTGTACCCTGAGTGGAACCAAGTGCCCCAGAGCCCTGGTTGGCACTTGGTTTGTAAGATTCTGATGTACATTTGCCATATACAGCCAAAGCGACTACTGGTAACCCTTCAGCAAGTTTCCTAATCTAAAAAATGAGGGTAGTAGCAATACCTACCTCACAGGGTTGTTCTAAGGTTTAAGTGAGGTGACACATGCAAAAAGATGATGCCTGCATATATAAAGATTGCATGCAAAAAGAGATGCCTGCAATAAGCACCGTTATTGTTATTGTTGAAGTTGATGTGTGTTATGATTGAAGCACCATGTGGATGGAAAAACACCCATCAGTTTTCTCTTTCTTTGAAAGGCTTTGAGGAATCTCACTCAGAACTTCACATCACACTTGTCTTCTTAACATCCATATCCTCTTCCTTCAGCCACTAGACATGATAAGAAGCCTCATTCTTAGGGGGAAAAAAAAGCTTCCGTTGACTCCTTCATCCAATAAAACTACCACTCCATTTTTTTTTTTATAGTTTTCACCATCAAACTTCTTAAATATATTTTTCTGTAGCAACTGCTATTGATATGATTGAGATGCCCCTTAGGAAAACCAGCAGGCATTACCCTGGCTAAGTCAGAACTTGATTTTGTGGATTTACCCTAAGTTGTGTAGAAGCAGGAAACCAAAACAAATACAATGACACAAAAACCACAATGCTAATACACTACCTAGTGGAGACAAGTATATTTGCTAAAAGGTCCTAAGAGTTAAATTCTCTAATCAGCTCCTCTCTCTATAGAAAATCTATAAATAGGAAACCAACTTATAGCCAAATATTTGTAGGACAGTCCAATCATACAGACCAGATATTTAAGTTCTAGGCAGTGCTATCACCTTCTCTGAACAGTTCTGAAAAAAACACTTCCAAATTCTGCCTCTCCAATACCCATTTTTCTATATTTCCATGCTGCCCATCCACCTTCTGCTGCGACAGTCTTTCTTTAGATATGTTAATACCATCTATTAGACTACATCAAGTCCCACTCTTCCTGCTTTCAATCTGAAAAAGACAGACATCTTTTAAGATGTCTTCTGCAAAAAACTGAACTGATCTATTATGTGATTTTATTAAGCCAACTCTGAGTTCTGCTGGTGGCACCAACATCATACCACGTACACTATCCACCCACCCCTGTCACCTTCTAATCACTTTTTCTTCCTTAACTCTTAACTTAGATGTCATTCCCCATCACATCTCATGACCTCTTTACAGTTCTCATTCTTCTGTATTTCATTTTTGCAAGTGTTACAATTTTCCACTCATTTCTTAACAATTTTTCCCATCACTGGCTTTGGTGGAGCCAAAAACTGTTGATTTTGTGCATTAATTTTAAATTACTCTGTAGAACCTATGGTGGTTAAGAGTCTCGGTCCTAGAATCAGACAGGCCTGGACCCAAATCCAGGCTCTACTTTTACTAGCTTAACTTCCCTAAGCCTCCTTCCTCAATTGTAGAATGGACATAATGACATAATTGTCTATTTAGTGCTTAGCATAATAAGCTTACTCTGGTACACAGTAATCACTCAATAAATATTAACTGTAATTTCTGTGTCCTAATTCTCAGCTCCTGTCATTCTATTCTTTTCTTTCTAGTTTGAAGAATTTACTGTCTCAAATAGCTTTGACTAATACTGCAATTAAATATATTCTTTTTTTTTTTAAATGTTTATTTATTTTTGAAGGAGAGAGAGACAGAGTGTGAGCAGGGAAGGGGCAGAGAGAGAGGGAGACACAGAATCCAAAGCAGGCTCCAGGCTCTGAGCTGTCATGTCAGCACAGAAGCCTGACACAGGGCTCGAACCCAGGAGCTGTGAGATCATGACCTGAGCTGAAGTCAGATGCGTAACTGAGCCACCCAGGTGCCCCTGCAATTAAATATATTTTTGAAGTTACTGTTGTGAGACTAAACCTTTTACCCTCTTTTTCAGCAATAAAGAAAATCACTATTTGTATATTTTGCCAATTTCTAAGAAATAAGCTGCCGAAAACTGATTTAGTCTTCATACTTCCTTTTTTTAAAGATTTTATTTTTAAGTAATCTCTATACCCAATATGGGGCTCAAACTCACCACCCCGAGATCAAGAGCCACACACTCCAACTAAGCCAGCCAGGCACCCCTAATTTTCATACTGTTTCTTAAAACACTCATTTCCCTCTGCTTCTGCAATAAAATATGCAAAAAAATAACTTTCCATATTTTTCTTCCCTCCCGGACTCTGCTGCAAGCTGATCCTCCTGTACCCAGATATTAGTGTTCTAAATATTAGCATTCTAAAGGGAAAGCCTAAAGATTTTCATTTCTCATACCATAGTCCCTCCCTTGGTGATCTTCTGGCTTCACCATGGCCACAACTGTAATCTAAAAATAAGTAAATGACTTCTATTTTATCTCTAGTGAAGACCTCTCCTCTAAGTTCTAGATCTCTGCATCCAATTGCCTACTCACATTATTACTATGTGATGACAAGGCAGCTTAAACTCAATAGATCCGAAACTGAATTCCTGGTCTCCCAGGATTCACGATTCAAAACTGGATTCACAATCCATGCTCAGCCAAACCCTAGCTCTTCTTTAATATTTTCTTTTTGTTAGTGAATGAATGGCACTACCATCCATCCTATATGCATGAGGCGGAAGTCTAGAAGTTATCCTTTGTAACTTTTCTCTTCCTCTATCTCCAAATTAATAATCTATTCCAATTTCCATTTATGGATATTATTGAATGAATTTCTATTTTACACTAATAACAAAATAATCTCCCTTGGTAGTTTCATTCCTCTACTGCCCATATCACTGCTATCATGTTATGGTCTCTATCAACTGAAACCTCAGACTTCCCACCTTCCCTGTTCATTTCAACAATCTAATTTGTTATGCCTTGTACATGTTCTACCTATTCTCGCCACAAAATCTACTTTGTCTCTGCATGTGATTTATTCTTTCCCAATCCTCTTCCCTAGCCAAGCTATGTCTTTTTTTTCCTCTCAAAACTCCTCTTGGAATCCTTCACTCAGTAATTCCATCCAATATCGCTCTTTACTGAGGGAAGAAAAAAAGTTACACATTCAGGGCCATAGTTTCTTCAACTAAATAACCTATTTTTGATAGTGACACCTACAGTATGTATCATAGTTTTCCTCCCAGACATGATTCTCAAACTCTGCCATTATGCAAACACTATTTCCTTTAATAATACATCAAGTACCACGTCTATGAATATATACATGTTTTATATGTCTTTTATGAACATGTATATATTTTCAGTCTTTTCTATTTCCTAAGGTTATGAATTTCACAAGTTTAACACGAACCATATATAACTGAACTTTCTTCATTTGTTCTGAAATTCCTCTCTCAAATATCAAAGTGGTCCTCTCATTTTACCATTTTCTGATTTGGTGAACAAGTTGATAGTTTTCTCACCCTTACCATTTATGATTTTATTTAAAAAATTTTTTTATGTTTATTTATTTTTGAGACACAGAGTGCAAGCAGGGAAGGGGCAGAGAGAGAGGGAGACGCAGAATCCTGAGCTGTCAGCTCAGAGCCTGACGCAGGCCCGAACCCATGAACCATGAGATCATCACCTGAGCTGAAGTCGGACACTTAACCGACTGAGCCACCCAGATGTCCCTCATTTGTGATTTTAAAGGAATACAAAAATAAATATAGTATTAATCATGTCCTTATACTCTGCTTAAATGGCACGGTCCAGCTGTATTCATATTTATATCCCTAACTTCCATAATAATGTCTCACAAAGAAAAAAGTGCTCAATATACATTAAACAGAATTTAAAAATTCGGCTTAGAACTGATGCTGTAATGTTTGTAAGTGCCAAAAAGAAAGTAGAACTTCTCAAATGTGTGAGCTCTGCATCTTTTCAAGAAAAATGATATTTGGACTAAAAAGGGGATAGAAAGAATTGATTCCCAGTATAGGACAGAAGACTGTAACAAAGCACCTTGCTGCTGCTCTCAATGAAATGAAGCTTCTTGTGAATGTGATCACTGAATTGCTGCCAGTGGAGGAAGCATGGATACCCGGAGGGTTGCCAAAGACTGGAAACAGGCAAATACATGTAGATCTGATTTTTAAAGAAAAGAACTGACGATAGTCCAGTAGACTCGACATCAATCCTTTCCTAATTCAGATATTTTATTTAAAAAATAGCTTCTAATCCCTAAGAAAAGAAAATGGTAAGCATTTGTGGAGCCAAACTAAATAACCAGACTAATCAAATTTCCTTTCTTCTTTAGAGAGTGTGTTTATAGATAGATCATGTATTAAAAAGAAGCAATATAAATAGTGTCAGATATCAACAAGGTAGGATTTCAACAAGGTATATGACCAGGCTCTCATTATACCACATGGATAAGATAAATACAATACTAAGTGGCTAGCTAATTATTTGAATGACCATAACAATGAGTGCTTCTTAATGAACTGCCATCAACTTAAAGGTCAGTCCTACCTGTGAGCTTCAGGATTCTTATATGTGGCCTTCTCCTATTCAACAATTTTATCGATAATTTGAATGAAGATGCAAAAGGTTACTATACTACTGTTGGCATCCCATATAGGACTCACACGAAACTAGGGGGCTCAAATATGGACTAAGAAAGAGCTGGGATCTGAAAAAACAACGATAAGCCAGATAAATGGATAATTCTAATGAAGATGAAATTTAATGGGGAAAAACATCTAAGGTATCAGAGTCCAAAGAAATCCATATATAACTGTGCAATGGGCAAGCATCATGACTTAACTGCCATGTACGTAAAACAAACAAAAAAGGGGCTTAATGTCTTTAGTCGACAGCAATCTTAGTTCAATCTGACAGCAGCAAGCTCAATATGATGAGGATATGAGAAAAGCTAATGTGCTGCTAGATGCAGCAGTAGCAGTATCTCACACATGGGAGACAGCAGTCCTGCTCGACTCAAACCACAATTGGGATATTACGTACCCTTCTAAGGGTCACAGTCTTCAAAGGATCATAACCATACTGGCACAAATTCAAAAAAGAACAACCAGGATGCTCTGGAGTCTGGATACTATTCCACACAAGGAGAGGCAGAAGGGACTAGAGATTTATAAACAGGACAAAACAATGCCCGAGAGGAAAACGATGGCTACTTTCATTCAGTCACTCAATGAACATGAATTTCAAATCTATTTCAGGCCAGACATTGTGACAATGGCTGGGAATACAGAGAGAAGACAGTCTATGTCCGTGGAATATGTATATGTCCGTCTATGTATATCTGAAGGGCTGGAAAAAAAAAACAAAACATGATCTAAAAAAGGATTAGACTGTTCTACATGATTTCATAAGGTAGAAATAAGACCCGTGGAAAGAAGTTAGAAAGTAACTGATTTTAGCTCCATATGAGACTATTTTTAAGAATCAAAGCTACCTGAGAAGACTGCAAGGTTCCTATCAGGAATGTTGGTACTTAGTGGAGAGACTGCTGAAATAAGACAGGCACTGACCTGACCGTCTTTAATGTTCCTCATATTCTGTACTATGATTCTATACCTCCCTAGAAAATGGACTCTCACCAGATTCATCGTACTTGTGCACTTCAGCATCACAGGTTTCTTACAATTGCTATTTCCAACTTTGTATCCTGTCCCCCACTGAAATGATGCTTTATAATGAGGAATGGATCTGAGAGCAATAGGAATAATGAAATATAGGAAGAACCTGACCCTTCAGCAGACAACACAAAAAAATCAATACTGTTCAATGTAAACAAAAGGCAGGAATTCTCCTATTCTTCAAATCATAAATTCAATTTAAAATATCCCCCTGTGTTCAATTAACGTAAACAAGGACTTGTCAATGTACTGCATCTCTTGTTGGGAGCCATTTTTTCCTAACCAACAAGGAAAAAACAATTTTAACTTAAGATCACTTCCAGAATGTGTGTCCTGAATAAACACTCCAAAAACCTCTATTATAAGAGTATGCTGAAACTTAAGTTTATAACATATTTCTTTAAATGATGATTTATTGGATACAGCAGGCCTAATATCGTGAACTAATCAAATTGTGGAATTCTGATTAAATGGCTACTTAAGTTTAATACGTTTTAAAAATCACAGGCAGGATAAACATAGAGAAAAGGTCTAGACCAGTTAGCTCTGGCTTTTGTAAATTGGTTTGAGATTATTAAAGCTTACTTTCCTTTATTTTATTTCGTAATTTTAAAACAGTCAAATATATTGGCTCTATACGCTACAACTGAGTATTGAAGGAGTTCACCCTTCCAAACTGTTAATATTAACTTCTCGAAAGCTTTCTCTTACACTTCAGTGTTTTCTCAATTTGGATACAATAAATGGGCCACAATTCGATTTCCAAGGGCTCTTTCTTTTAACGAGCAGCCTGAAAAAACAAAAGTGAGAAAGAAAGGGGAGCATTTCCACTAGCCCTGAAAAAAGGCTTCCCCTCTGGCTGTCAACTCTGACGGCGCTCTACCATTTCTCAACACAGTGCCTGGTCATTTCAGATAAAAAAGCAAGGGGGAAAAAAAAAAAAACCTCCAGTTTTCCTGGGACGGGGAGATCCCCTTTTGTAGAAGTGGCTAAAGCTAAGCTCCCCACGGGATTTCATCTCGTTGCCAAGGCAGCGCCAACCGAGGCGTCCGGCGCCTCGGGCAGCTCCCGCCTGGCCCGCCGGGAGCCCAGGGTGGCTCCAGCTAGCAGCTGGATAGCCCCCGCCGAGCCGAGACCCGCGACCGCAGAGTGGCAACCGCGACCCGGGACACCGAGCGCCCTGGGACGGCGGCGGAAGGAGGGGAGACGCGACTCGACTTACAGTGACACCATCCTAGGTGACAGCACCAGTGCAGCTTGAAGCACTTGCCATGGCTGTGCGTGGCACAGATGGAGAGCCCGTCGCACGGCTGGAAGTCGGGTCTTCGGGCAGCGCAACTCCGCGCCAGGGCCTGAGCCTCGTCCACTTTCTCGCTCTTCCAACCCCGCTCGGACGCCGACGCCGACGCCGCACTCATTTCCGCTCCCTCCGCGGAGCCGAGGCCGGGAGCCGGGAGAAGCGGCGTCTGGGCGGGCAAAAAGCCGAGCAGGCTGCAGACGTGGGAGGGCGCGGGCCGTGAGTCACGCCAGCGCGTGGCGGCGGTGGTGGTGGCGGGAGCACGGCGGTCCCAGGCTCGCAGAGGAGCCGCCCCGGGCGCTGCGACCGGGGGCTGGGCCTGCCGCCGCCCGCCTCCCTCCGCCGCGGCGCGCGCCGCGTCCCCACGTGCACACGCACGCGCACACACGCGCGCGCCGACCGGCGCCGGCCGATGCCAGGCGTCCCTCAGCTAGCCTGGCCTCTTGGCACACACTAGCGGCGTCTCCTCCTGTCACAGAGAGTCTCTGACACACACTCATTCATTCCTCCGAGACCGACCCCAACCGACGGACGGCCATTATGAACACACACACGCCTTGGCGGCTTGGTGTTCACACGCACAGCGGCTTGCGCGCGCGCTTCCCACACACACTTCCAGCCGAGCTGGGTCGTCTGGAGAACTCCACCGAGGGCCGGGCGCACCGAGGACACGCCCACCCTAACCGCTCGCGGGGCCGGTCCCTGCGCATCCGCCAGCGAGGTTTTCTCGCACACACAGCGTCTCCCCTCGAGCGGCTCACGTTTCCCCCAGTACACACCTCCCGGAGGGGGCACAGAGGCCCCTCGGAGGCGCGCGCACGTTCACGCTCGCGCGCACTACCCCAGGGCAAGCCACCCGCTCCAGGTGTGGCCGCTCAGCCACGCCTCCGGAGCTCTAGCCGCCGGCCCCGAGACCCCAGCCCTGCCGCCTCGCCGCCCGCGGTAACCAAGGCCCGCCGGCCCTGAGCGCGCCCGCCCGCCCCAGTCCCGCAGGGGACTGCAGCCCCGCCTTGCTGAGCGGGAAAGTAACCGGGGTGGGTGTGTGGGTGTCTCAGACACAGAGATGCATTTGTGGTGCACAGGACTGGTGTGTGGAATGTGTTGCGTGTGTGTGTGTGGTATGTAGGTGTGTATGGTTGCTATGCGGAGTATGTGTGGTGGGTATGTGTGTGTAGTTGGATGTGTTCAAGTGTGTACATGGTATGTACGGAATGTATGTGGTGTGCGTGATGCATGTGACATTACATGGTGTGTGATGAGGTGTGTGTATACAGGAGTATGTGTTATGGATGTATATGACCAGGGTGGATTGTGGGTGGTGTGTGTGTGGAGTGGAGTATATGTGGTCTGTGTAGTATGTGCAGCTGTGTATGTGTGTGTATTTGTACACGATGTGCGGGTGGATGTGGTTATATACGTGTTGTGTATGTGTGTATGGTGTCTGTGTGTCATTGTGGTACATGTGACTGGTATGTCAAGTGTGGGTGCACAGTGCATATATGGGTAGAGCTGGGTATGCGTGATACGTGCGGGTGTGGGCACACAAACAGGACTCCTGTTTGCTGTGGACTCTCGTGTGTGCCTCTGTGTGTTGATGCCTGCACTGGCCAGCGAGTGTGGCTGACCCGGATGGTGGCTGCGACTCCTCCGCACAATCAGCTTGCCTTCTTCCCTCCTGGGGACAAGTTGCTCCAAATAGATTTTCCATGCCAGGCTCAGCTGCTGAGAACCCACCCCAGGCTGGATTCAGTGAAGAGAAAACAAACCATTTGCTCCCAGGGAGCATAGCATGGTTAGGAATTAGTGTTTCCCTGCAACAAGGCCAGAACCTAGCCTTGAACACAGAATAGGAGGGAACCTACTCTCCGTATTTGCCAGACGTTTTTCCGAGCAAAGGAAAATGCCTGTAATTGCCAAGGTTCAGGGAACACCAACAAAGCCTTTCAGCACAAATGTTGTGTGGGAACATGTTTATGCCCAGGTCCGTTTTTCTCCGTTACTTTATTCCTTTCCTGCTTTGCACTGACTGAGGAGACTCATCATGGTTTTGAAATAACGAAATTCATCTTCAAGCACTGAAAATCCTTGCTGCCATAAGCAATCTTTGATAATTTTCCCTTTTATTTAACCTTAGCTTGAGAAGGGAAATGTAATTTGCATATATCTGACTCTAGTGAAGTCTTCATTTATTAGGGGTTAGGGAGAGACTCAATTTGGTGGCAAAGGAATTTTCAACAAAGATATAAATCAAAATCACGAAATACGGTTCCCCCAATAACATTGAAACAGTTATAAATATGAAGCATCAGCTCTTCAGCTTCAGCCCCAGGTGCCCCTGTCCTGAAAAAATCCTAATGAAATACATCCCTGACTCATAAAATCTATCTATGCTGGCTATTAATTTCAGTCTGACCCACCTCAGAATAACATGAGTAAAAGGAAAACTTAATCAAATAAATCCTTAATCCAGTATTGCTGTAGCAAGCCAACCCAGAATTTTTTTAACAAAGGGGGATTTCCATCTCTTCTACCCTATTTTTCTCCTTCCCCACCCATAAGCTCTTTAATACTTCCTAGATTATATAAGGCCTTATAACAGAATCTTTTCAGCATTTTACTAATATTTAAACAGCATCCTCCCGCTGCCTTTTACTCTAGGGTAAAAACCACGTTATAAGATTCTATTACATATGAAACCATACCATCTTAGTGACAAATGAGGATGAGAAATAATGCAATAGAGCACCTTATAACCAGGAGGCAAGGTAAATTACCCAAATATCCTTCTTTATGTTTAGCCACAAGATTTGAAGCTGAGAAGCCTTTACATTTTCTGTAACACAAAACTCATTCCATCCCCTTGCCCTAAAGATGCTATTAACCTCTACTCTGCAGTGGAGCAGGAGGAAATAAGTGTCCTGTGACCTCTCAAACATATATACGTACAGCATTCAGGATGTGTTGTCACGATACAAGTTTTTTTTTTTTTTAATATTTATTTATTTTGAAAGGGGGAGAGGGACAGGGAGAGACAGAGAGAGAATCCCAAGCAGGCTCCACACTGTCAGCACAGAACCCAAAACGGAGCTCGATCCCACGAAACATGAGATCATGACCTAGCCAAAATCAAGAGTTGGATGCTCAACCGACTGAGCCACGCAGGCACCCCCAGATACAAGTTTTTAAAGTATTATTATGGAAAACGAAAAATACACAAAAATGTATTAACTCATTCTTGTTTCATTTATAGCTCCACCCACTCCTGACCCCTATCCTGCCACTGGATTGTTTTGAAGCAAATCCCAGACATCAAATAATTTCATCCATAAATATTTTTGCATTTATCTCTAAAACCATAACCCATAACATCATTATTACATAATAAGATACAATTTGATCATAAATAGGAACTTGTCCCATATCTGCTGACCACCTTTCTGCCTCCTCTTTAAGAATGTCACCGTTCTACCTGGAATTTTCCTCTTTCCCTCTCTTTCTCTTCTGCCTGCCTCTTCAGCTTATGTGCCACTTTCTCAAAGAAGCTTTACTCTGACCAACCTAGACTGTTATAAACATTCTCCCTTAATATCACTTTAAACAAATAATTAAAGAAGGAATTATTGAACTAATGTCTTTCCCCATTCTTCCCCTCCCCTGCCACAAACTGTAAGCTCCTTAAGGGCAGGAAATCTGTCTTGTTCACCATCTTGTTCCCAGTTCTTTGCACAGAGAATAAATGTTGAAGTAGTGAAAATCATTCCACCTCAGACTCCCAAAGGCTGGAAAACCGTAGTAAATTGTTTGCAAATATGTGTGAATAGTTTATATAATTACTCTTCCTATAACCACACTGTTGGATACTTACCCTCCCTACTGACTCCGAACTTAGCTATGTGTATTAGTTACCTATTGCTATATAACCAATCACTACAAGGTTAAAACAACTCAGTTTCTGTGAGTCAGGCATAACTTAGCTAGGTCTTCTGTTTGAAAGTTTCTCACAAGACTTCAATGAAGGTATGGGGCAGGGCTGCGGTGTCATCTAGAGTTCAATGGGGGTTGGGTCCGCTTCCAAGTTCACTCACTCACCCGTTGTTGACAGGATTCAGTTCTTCAAGGAACTGTTTGACTGAGGGTCTCAGTTCGTCACTGGTTATTGGCTAGAGGGCTCTCTCTGTTCCTTGCCACATGGACCACTCCATAAGGCAGTACACACATGGCAGCTTGCTTTACCAGAGCAAGCACATAGAAAGAGTCAAAGAGAGTGTCACTAACCTAATCTTAGAAGCTATACCCCATCACTTTCACAGAAGCCAATCTTGAGGTCCAGTCTATTGACTTGAGGTCTAATGAATCTATTCATTAGAAGCCAATCTTGAGGTCCAGTCCTCACACAGGAGGAGATTACACAAGGACATGAATATCAGGAGGTAGGAATTATTGGGAACCACTTCACAAGCTGCCTGCCACATCATGTGACTGACTTTAGCCAATGAGAGAATACCAAACTTGGCATCACAAAGATTTCCAAAGAGCATGCTCAGTGGGGTTTCTCTCTTTTTGTGCTTAGAACCCTGAGGGCACCAGGTATACAAACTTGATCAAGTCTGCTGGAGGATGAAATGCTTTGTGGAGGAAAATGAAGGTGCCCCACTTGATGAACAGCTGATCTCTAGCCAATGGTCTACCAACCCCTATCAGTGAGGCTATACTAGATCATCCAAGACCCACCAGTTAACGACAGAAGCATGAGCAAGTCCAGTAGAAATCGGCTGAGCCAGTCCTGACCTGAACAGCCACCAGGACACATTATAGAATCAGGAGCTACATAAAACAGGTGGTGTAAAACCTGTTGTTTTGGGCTGTCTCTTACATAGTAAAAGCTAACTGATACACCCACCAACCAACTCTCTCTTGTTGTGGGAAAATTGAGGATTCAAGAGGCTAAGTGACTGGTCATTGTCACAGTGCAGCAGGCATAGTGGGAAAAGTTCTCCAGGACCTGGCATCAGAAAAATACAGATGGTCCAAGTCTGTATTTTCAGCTCTGTTGTTTTCTGGCTGGGAGACCTTGGCAAATCCCTTATGCTTTCTGGGCTTCCGTTTCTTTATCAGCAAAATAAAACAGAAGGTTTCCCAGAACATCTTTTTGCACTCAAAGCTATGACTTGTCCAGTTGGTTACAGATCGAGCTAGGGTTAAAATCCTTTTGGTTCAGATGTCATTTGTGAATAATCAGATATTGCCTTCCTATTCTATTGCACATATTTGTCTAATGCTAATGTAAGTTACATCTATTTACACCAACCGTTCTGAACACTTTGATAAATCAAGTCATTACAAATCAGTTACTTTTTGGTTGCTTGATTGAACCAAGTAACTAATTTCACTATGGTTATAAATAACCTGCTAGTAATTGGTCAATTTGTCATATTAAAGCAATTCGAATGATGAAATAGCTGGAGAAGCTTCCAAATGAGGTACAATTAAATGAGGAGTCTTCTATGGGGAGGGAGGACACCTCTCTAGCATTGCCGCTGGCATAATTCAGACCTTCACCATCCCCTTCAGCATAAAGGAAAGAAGGGCGGCTTTGGAATCAGGCAGGTGGAATCCATCAAAGCTCAGCTCCACCACCACCTCTAGCTGGGTGATCTTGGGCAAGTTACGTAGCCTCATTTCTTAAATGAGAATTAGAATTCATACCTCATACACTTGCAGTGAACACTAAATATGATAACATATGTGAAGAGCCTAGCATTGGATCTGGCAGATGGCAGATCCTCAATAAGTATTAGTTTCCCACTTCCAAGCATTCCAAATACCTTCCCCGTCAACAGACTCTCCATGCTCCAATCCTTCCTTCAGAATGCTGAGAAGAGAACTCTCTAAAATCTGATATCATATCTGGCCTTAAACACCCTTAACACTTCTCACTGCCTAGTGAAAAAGAATTCATACTTCTTTGTAGGCCATACACAGCCCTCCTGATGTCTTCTCCAGCTACTCTTCCCCATGCCGCCAAATCTGTACCCTCACGGGATTGTTGTTTTGTTTCTACACATGTAATATCCCCTCCTGCTCGCCTGTGTCGTCCCTCATTCTTCCGTCATCCTTTCCTTTGTCTTGAAGCGCCTAATCTTTTTTATGCATGCCATTCCTACCCTTCCTTCAAGTTCTAGCTCAAATGCTGCTTGAATCCCTTTCTTAGTTCACTCCTTTTTCCATACTCAACGACATGCTGTGCCTACCACTTGGTACCTCAAATAGTAAAGCAGGTACTGTGTATTTCCAGTGCCTGTCATTGTTTTGAGTACTAGGAGATTCTCAACAAATATTTTTGAATGGATACATTAAAAGATTTATGACTAAAAATTCATAGTGTAGAAAAGCAAAACATGTTTTCAAAGCTTAAAGCCCCCAAACTAAGATTCCTTTGAAACCTTTGAAATTAAAAAGAAGCCTAACTTAAATAAACTTGCTTACAATCTTATTGAATGTCTCACCTCTAGAGGTGACCCAGGCTGTAACAACTATAGACCCAAAGAAGTATTTTAGACATCGCAATAATGACAGACACATAATTGAGAAATAGTCATGGTCCCTCTGTAACATTCTGATATGGAACCATGAAGGGCAGGTTTCCCCCAAAGTATCCCATTGTGCCACCATCAGAGGCAAAATAGAAAAACAGATGGACCCCAAACTGGTCCAAAATAGCATTTCTCTTGTTTTTATAGTGGTGGGAGTGGTTATTATATGTGGATTGTCTTAATATGATTTTCAAAATTCAACATTTTATTCTTCAACTTTCATTTGAAAGGGACACACCACTTTTGTACCACTTTTTTTTTATCAACTAGAGAAATCTTTTTATAGATAAAAAACATCTTAGTGAAAAAATAAACTTCCAGAGTAGGTTTTGAATATAAAGAGGGAGGGCAAAAGGCCAGTCCTTAACGTGCCAAGTAATCAGCCTCCTGTGGGCATCAGTAAACATCCTCCGTGTTCAAGCCCAATAACCACTGGACTTTTCCTGAGTGATGTGATGTGACACTAATAGAAGTAGGAACTGGGTCAATTTTGTGCTCCACACAACACAACCCATTCCTTACGCTCTGACAGTTCACACTTACTTCTGGATGCAATGGACCTATCATAATTTTGAAACAAGAACACTCCGGCTTGTTTTAATGGTAGGAAAACACACACATTCTGCCATTTCCATTAAAAAAAAATCTGATTTCTTGATGATTAGCAATTAAAATAGTTCAGCTTTAATTAGCTCACTTCAGTCAGTAGCTAAAGGCTAAAATGACAGTGAAGAGCAATCTGGAATACAATGACTGACTCATGGTTTATAAATGAGGCAGCTGAGATACCGCATGCATCCCGTGAAGATGCCAGGCTATGGTCAGCACTCCATCCACACCCAGGGCCCCAAGCACTTGGGCAATGCTGGGCTCATTGATCTCCACAGATAGCTATTGAGTGTCTCCTATGTGCCAGGCTCTGAGTTGGATGCTGGAGATAACTTAAAGGGGAGACATAAACCGATCATAAAAGAGTATAAAAGGTAATTGCTTTGATTAAGGGGTTTAAACAAAGCAAACTAGAAGAATAAGAAAGAAACAGCTAAGTCTGCCTGGAGCCATCAAAAAGTACTTCATGAAAAGGGTGACTTAGTAACACCGGCAATGCAGACAAGCTGGGAGTGATGTATTATGGGAGAGGGAACAGCATGCATGCTAGCAAGAAAGGCAAAGGGCTGTTCTGGAAGTCTGTCTTGCTTGGAAGTAATGTGAGCTAAAGGAGCGGTCAGATAAGAGGCAGAATTGGTAGACAGGGGTCAAATCATGTGAAGCCCAACAAAGTTTCTTTTTTTTTTTTTTTTTTTTTTAAATATTTCTTTCTTTTTTAATTTTTTTTTAACGTTTTATTTATTTTTGAGACAGAGTGAGACAGAGCATGAACGGTGGAGGGGCAGAGAGAGAGGGAGACACAGAATCAGAGGCAGGCTCCAGGCTCTGCGCCATCAGCCCAGAGCCCGACGTGGGGCTCGAACTCACGGACCGCGAGATCGTGACCTGAGCTGAAGTCGGACGCTTAACCGACTGAGCCACCCAGGCGCCCCAACAAAGTTTCGATTTAGTCCTCTAAACCAGTAGTTTTTGAACAGCTCTAAGCTAGAGGCACTTTGTTCATTGGAAACGCTTATCGGAAAGCATAAAAAAACAGATTTGGGAAGCCCAGCTGCTCCTGTTGAGGCATGATATATGTTGGTGAGGAAACCTATGTGTTTGTAACCTCCACAACACCAAAGCCAAACCATTGCTTCAGGAGGGGGAGGTTGTGATAGGCAGCCTCTACCATGGCTCCCAATGGTCACCACCTCCTGGTATTCACACCCTGCATAATTCCTTCCCTCCAGTATGGGCTGGATCTAGCAACTCCAGAAGTAGTCACGAAGTCACTTCTGAGAGAAGGTTGCAAAGACTGTGACTTATGCTGCTTTCATCTCTCTCTCCGTCTCTCTCAGAGATCTCATTCTGAGGGAGCCAACTGTCATATTGTGAGTGGTCCTATGGAAAAGCCCACATGGGAAGGAACTGACATCTTTGGCCAATAGCCAATAAGGACACAAAGACTGCCAACTATCACAGGAGTGATGTTGGAAGGAAATCCTCCCAGTTGAATCCTGAGATGAAACCACAGTTCTAGCCAACACCTTGATTGGAGCCTTGTAAGAGACCTCAAGCCAGCTAAGCTACATTCAGATTCCTGACACAAAGAAATTATGAGATAATAAATGCTTTGCTGTTTAAGTCTCTAAGTTTTGGGGCCACTTGTTATGCAGCAAGAGATAACTAATACAGACACCACTGCAGAATTCTGAGCACAGAGTGATAAGATCAAATGTGAATTTTAAATGTGAACTCAGGAATGAGCCTGCAGGAGAAATTTATTGGGACAAGACCAAGATGAAGCATTTGCTAGCCAAGGAAGAAGATGAAGAGGGCCTGAGTAGTGGCAGTGGAAAGGAGAAGTGGTATAAATACTGAAGAGGTAAAATTAATAAAACTTGACATTATTTGGTTCTGGGGAGTAAAGGAGTTTCAGGGACAATGCCAGTCATTAGCTAAGGAATGAAGGAGGAGGAACATGTTTATAGAGAAAGAAAAAAAGTTTAATTTTGGCATGTGTGGAGATCAAAGTGGCTGAGAGTCATCCTTATGGGGAACACTAATAGTTACTTGGAGGCATGGTACAAAGAAGTCTGAAATCGGGTACTCTACGTAAGAAATTGTACTTACTCACAGAGGCTGCAAACTCCAGTGCCCTTGGGGGTTAAGAAAATAACATAAAGGAGGAAAGAGTTCTGGGTGTAAAGTAATAGGGAACAGTGGAGACTGTGTTGAACTGCAAGGTGCCTGCCTTTTTTAAAGGTATCAAAGCCAAACACGCTTGAACCACTGCTCTCTGGGAGGCTGAATTCAGCTTCAAGAGAAGCTGGTTTTAACAGAATTCCTGAGGAAGATATCACAACAGAGTGAAAAGGGCACGAGCTTTGGCATGAGTCAGGCAGCACTAAGTTCAAATCTTGCCTCTACCACTCACTAATTGGTGTCACTGGGCAGGTCGCTTATACTCTCCGAGCCAGCGTTTCCTTAGCTATATACAGGGTGAGGAATACCAATTTTAATGGAATTGTTGTGATTAAGTGAGATAATGATTTTGAATGCTAAGGACAGTTCCTGGCACAAAATAGGTACTTCAGAAGTTGTAGCTGCCATTATGATTGTGATATATTAGTAGCCATTCTCTCTCACTGAAGGACACTCCAACATATTGAATGTCCCCACCATGCTGTTCAGAGAGCACAAGAGTCACCACAGAGCACCCATGCTAGAACTCTTAGTACTCAGTGTGTCCAGAATGGTGAGTGAGAGAGAGAGAGAGAAAGAAAGAGAGGGAGACGGAGACGGAGACGGAAAGGGAGTGTGAGTGAGTGTGTGTGTGTGTTGCAAGTACTTTAAGTAATGGAAAGTTCAAGGTCAGGAGGTACATGGTACAATAATAGAAACCGAAAACAGAAGCCATGGTACATCCAGGCCCCCAGGAACTGGGGTTGCAACCAAAGCAGCCCTGGGACTGACAGCAACAGGGGTTGACAGAGCTTCATACTTGTGCTCTGGAAATAGGACTTTGCTATTCTCCATGTGCTGGTGCTCACATTGCCGGCACATTTATTTTTTCTACTTTTTGTTTCTTCCACCTTATAGTTTCTCTTCCCTCATAGTGTCTGTTTCCTCCTAACTTTGACCTATAAAGTCCCAGCCCCACCTATTCATTTCCATTGTAAATCATTTCTAATTCAGTTCTTGATAGACCTACCTTTTCCTCTTCCCTTGCAGTTTGAGAACAAGAATCTTTTTCAACCACAGTCATCTACAGCTGAAGAAAGAGAAGGGGAAGTCATGTGATATAAAAGCCACCTAGGGGCGCCTGGGTGGCTCAGTCGGTTAAGCAGCCAACTTGGGCTCAGGTCATGATCTCACAGCTTGTGGTTCAAGCCCCGCTTTGGGCTCTATGCTGACAGCTCAGAGCCCGGAGTGCTTCAGATCTTGTGTCTCCCTCTCTCTCTGTCCTTGCCCTGCTTGTACTCTGTCTCTGTCTCTCAAAAATGAATAAATGGTAAAAAGAAAAAAAAAATTTTTTTAAGCCACCTAAGCTTTAGCAAGAGCTGTGAGTGGACAGTTTCCTGTAGAAGGGACTGTGGGCATGGAGGCACCATGACTGACATCCCTACTATAATGCATATGTGAGCATGTGTCTAGCACAGGCCAGGAGGCTGGATGACAGGGCAGATAAAAAATAGGATACTCTAATTTTATTTTATTTTTTTTTCAATATATGAAGTTTATTGTCAAATTGGTTTCCATACAACACCCAGTGCTCGTCCCAAAAGGTGCCCTCCTCAATACCCATCACCCACCCTCCCCTCCCTCCCACCCCCCATCAACCCTCAGTTTGTTCTCAGTTTTTAAGAGTCTCTTATGCTTTGGCTCTCTTCCACTCTAACCTCTTTTTTTTTTTTCCTTCCCCTCCCCCATGGGTTTCTGTTAAGTATCTCAGGATCCACATAAGAGTGAAACCATATGGAGGATACTCTAATTTTAGAAGTCAGTATGAAAATATTATTCAGCCATAAAAATAAGGGAAATCCTGCCATTTGCAACAACATGGATGGACCTTGACAGCATTATGCTAAGTGAAATAAACCAAACAGAGAAAGACAAATACTATATGATCTTCCTTATACATGGCATCTAAAACAAACAAACAAAAACCCCTGAACTCACAGAGAGAACATAGTGGTGGTTGCCAAAGGCAGGAAGGGGTGGGGGGTAGAGGAAATGGGTGAAGGTGGTCGAAGGTACAAACTTCCAGGTATGGGATAAGTCCTGGAGATGTAAGGTACAACATGGTGACTACAGTAAATAATATGGTATTGTATATTTGAAAGCTGCTAAGATAGAAAATCTTAAAAATTCTCATCGTAAAAAAAAAAATTGGTAACTACGTGTGGTGATAGGTGTAAACTAGACTTACTGTGATCATTTCACAATTTATACAAATAACAAATCATTCGGTTATACATCTGGAACTAATATAATGTTATATGTCAATTATATCTCAAAAATAGTCAGTAGGAAATTAGTTACAAGAAGGTGACATGCAATATGACAGCACTGTTAGCTTCTTCCAGGAGCCCTGCTTTTTTGCCCTCAGCCAATGCATCAGGTGCAAAGAATTACCAATGCAGTTGGCTCCAAGTGTAATGTCTGTGGTGGCTGCATTTAGGTTCTTTATATAGACATTTGGAAAATGAACCTCTGCTCTGCTCCAACGTCAAGGGCAAGGATAAGACTTGTTTTCTTTCTCTGCTCCTCATTCCTACTTGGGTGGGTGTGGAATCTGGGACATTACTGTTACTCCAGTCCTCAGCAGAGCTCATCTAGGGTGAAATAAGGGTAGGAGCAAGTCTTTGTCCTCATGGCAGCTGGCTTTCCCCAGGCAGCTGTTGTCCCCCAGGATTTTCATCCTCTACTTCCCACAGAGAGGGCCAAGCCCCAGTGGCAGCTGTTGTGATTTCCAGAAAGCACAGAACTGGGGCTTCCCTGCCCTCCCTGCATCTCCCATGGGTGTCCATCCAAACGCACATGTTCCTGTTTGGAAGCTGAAGGTGTGAGTAGCTTTGAAAGTGACTGAAAGGAGAAATGTGTAGATTCATAGATTGACAGAATTAGTTCAATAAAACACCCCTTTTATTACTCAGGAAGTGGAGGCACAGAAAAGTGATGAGGTGACTTGCCCAAGGTCATAAAACTCCTCATTCTGCAATTTATTCCTGGTGGAGAAGAAATAGAAACCATATTTCATGTTTCCAAGGCTACTGCTCTTCCTTCTACCTTAGAGGTTTGAAGAGGAACTGGCTTCTGCTTTCACACATTTTAAATTTTGATTACTCCTGGGGTGCCTGGGTGGTTCAGTCGGTTAAGCGTCTGACTTCAGCTCAGTTCATGATCTTGCGGTTTGTGGGTTTGAGCCCCGTGTCGGGCTGTGTGCTGACAGCTCAGAGTCTGAAGCCTTCTTCAGATTCTGTGTCTCCCTCTCTATCTGCCTCTCCCCTACTCACACTCTGTCTCTCTCTCTCTCAAAAAGAAAATAAAAACACAAAAAAATTTAAATTTTGGTGACTCCTGTTTGTTCTCCACCCACTATTCGTTATTAGAGTGATGTTTTGATTCTGTGTTATTATAGGCAAGGACCCAGCAATGCCCCAACCCTGCCTTGCCTCCTACTTCCCTCTCCTCTTCCCACCAGGCTCCAAGGAAGCTAAGCACAATAAATAATCATAGATTGTGAAGCAAAATACCTCTTTATTAACATGGCCCAGGCACACATACTCCAATGTATAGCTCTCTGGTAAAATATTAAGTGCGGCTTTCTTCTTTTTGGGATATCACTGCCCTCTGACCATACGTAAAGAGGAGGAAGCCTAAGAAATAGGGGAACTGTATGGCCAGGTTTGCACAACAGGCTTTGGCTTATTTGCTCACCCAAATGCACATTAGGAGAAAAGTAGGAGATGAGAAGAAACTGGCTAAGCCTGATCCATCTAGAAGTGATACAGGAAACACAAGAGAGGAACACAGGAGTTCACACCGTTGAGTGAATACAGCCCATATTAGTAACCTGACGCTGTGTAACAAATCAAAACTTGGTGACTTACAGTAATGATCATTATTATCTCCGACAACTTCTGTGGGCTGGGAATTCAGACGAGGCATTGCAAGGATGACTTTTCTCTGCTGCACAATTTCTGGAGTCTCCACTGGAAGACTCAAAGACTGAGGACTGGACCTATCTGAGAAACATTTGCCTACTCACGTGTCTGGTAGTTAGCTATCTGTCAGGACACTCACATGTGGCCTCTCTATGTATCTTCCCCCAAACATGCTAAGTGTCCTGAGAGAGAGCTACCAGGAAGTCATATTAACTGTTACGATGCAGCCTCAAAAGTCATGCAACATCATTTCTGTGACATTGGTGTAGTTGTGGCAGTTACGGAGGTCTGCCTACACCCAGAGGGCTCCCCCTGGTCTCCACAGACCCTGCCTCATGATGAAGCATGTTAATGTTACATTGTATGAAGACCATGAGAGAGGAGACATTTTAGGAAAATACAATCTGCCACATGGTCCAATCAATGTCTTGGGCTCTGACCATTCAAATTAGAAACTTCCTTACTGGAGCATCTGGCTGGCTCAGTCAGTGGAGCATGCAGCTCGATCTTGGGGTTGTAAGTTTGAGCCCCACATTGGATGTAGAGATTACTTAAAAATAAAACCTTAAAAACAAAAACAAAACTTCTTCCTTACTGAGTGGGGAGTTGGAAGAAGGGTGATCTGAGATAAGCCCAGATGGGAAGAGGGCTTAGAATTTTATTTCTCACAGAAACACCACCGTATTCCTACAGATATTAATTTAAAGACTCCTATTTCAATCTCTTCATAACTCCCTTACCTTGGCCAGAAAACAAATTCAAACAAACTGTCCAGTTTTGACTTATGCATAGCACTGGGTTGATAGGTAAGAGGATATGTGGATATTCAAGAAGGACCCTTGCCCCATCAACCCTCCTCCAAACAAAACAAAATAAAACCTAACACTATATCATACTGTCTGAGAAATCCATGGGAAAGTTAATTTATCTTGATATTGTACCAAGTGTTAAATTCAAATACAATAGAAGTTCTATCTTATTAATCATGTATACCTTAATGGAAGTTCATTTGGGTTTGAACTGGGGGAAAAGGGGAAAAGCAATGGATTGAGAAGCTGGTAAGGATAAGGCAGAGGAGAAAGGAAAAGCAGAAGGAGTGGAAGCTATAGTTACCTGGAAATTGCTGTGTTACATTTCACCACGGCCCAGTTCTGGAAAACATTTTACATGGTTTTCCAGCTGTAAACCCACAGTATTGGCTTGGGGACCATAGATCCTCCTCTACCTCTCACCCAGAGACCAACCCTGGAGGCCAGTCTTCCCCTTCATCCTACCCCTCACAAGAAATGCCTCTTTCCTCTGAGTACTCCTACAGAAGGGACTAGGTAATTCATATTTTTAAATTAAAAACAATAACTATCATACTAACATTGATCAAGAGCTTACTATGTGCCACATACTATTTTAAATGACCACAGTATCTTCAAATAATCTTTACAAAAATAATCTCTGAGCTAGGTGCTGGGAACCACCCCACCTTTACAGATGAGAATGCTGGAAGCACAGAGATGTTCAGTAACTTGCCCAAAGCAGCCCAGCTGATAAGGCCTAAAGCTGAGGTTTGAACACAGGCAGCCTAACTCCGGAGTCCACGCTCTTAACTATTGCATTATGATATAGGGAAACTTCATACAACCCAGTTATCAGGAGGAAAGATCATTAATAAAGAAGACCTTTATTAATAGTAAAGATGAACACAATAAACTAAAACCCTACATAAAGTATTTAGTGAGGGGAAAAAGTAGCAAGTCAGGAGTAGGAAAAAAATGAAACAAGGGGTCCCTGGGTGGCTCAGTCGGTTAAGCATCTGACTTAGGCTCAGGTCATGATCTCATAGTTCACAAGTTCTGGCCCCACGTAGGACTCTGTGCTGACAGCTCAGGGCCTGGAGCCTGCTTCTCTGATTCTGTGTCTCCCTCTCTCTCTGCCCTTCCCCTGCTTGTGCTCAGTCTCTCTCTCTCTCAAAAAAAAAGTAAAACATTCAAAAAAAATTTTTTAATTAAACAAGAATATATATAAATAAAATAAAAAAACAAAAACAAATTAGTATACTACCACCTCACACCAGTCAGAATGGCTAAAATTAACAACTTAGGCAACAACCGATGTTGGCAAGAATGCAGAGAAAGAGGATCTCTTTTGCACTATTGGTGGGAATGCAAACTGGTACAGCCACTCTGGAAAACAGTATGGAGGTTCCTCAAAAAGTGAAAAATAGAACTACTCTATGACCCAGCAATTGCACTACTAGGTATTTATCCAAGGGATACAGGTGTGCTGTTTCAATGGGGCATGTGCACACAAATGTTTATAGCAGCACTATTGACAATAGCCAAAGTATGGAAAGAACCCAAATATCCATTGACGGATGAATGGATAAAGAAGATGTAGTATACATACACAATGGAGTATTACTTGGCAATCAAAAAGAATGAAATATTTCCATTTGCAACAACATGGATAGAACTAGAGAGTGTTACGCTAAGCAAAATAAGTCAGAAAAAGACAAGTATCATATGACTTCACTCATATGTGGAATTTAAGATACAAAACAGATGAACATAAGGGAAGGGAAGCAAAAATAATATAAAAACAGGGAGGGGGACAAAACATAAGAGACTCTTAAATACAGAGAACAAACTGAGGGTTGCTGGAGGGGCTGTGGGTACAGGGATGGGCTAAGTGGATAGTGGCATTAAGGAAGACACTTGTTGGGATGAGCCCTGGGTGTTATATGTAGAGGATGAATCACTAGAATCTACTCCTGAAATCATTATTGCACTATCTGCTAACTAACTTGGATGTAAATTTAAAATAAATAAATAAATAAATACATAAATACATAAATTTAAATAGCAAACAAAAAAATAGTAAAAAGTGGTTTGTGTGTGTGTGTGTGTGTGTGTGTGTAAATGATTATTATCTCAATCAAAACAAGGGGATAAATATGAATTAATACGATTAGAAATAAGAACAAACTATATTTCTGATTGTGTGCTTGCTTACAAAAATATAAAGCATCAAAAAGAAACATAAGCGGTTAGCCCACAAAGATGCCTGATCCTGGTGGACATGAAAATTTTCCAAACTTTCAAAGAACAAAAAAATTCCTATGTCACATAAACTTTAAATGTGTGAGTGTTTGCATGTGTATGTTGTAGCTTAACCAACTTATTTTATAAAGTGAAAATGATTGATTTCAAAATTTGAATAGGAAACTGAAATCAAATTATAGGTAAATCTCATTAATAAACAAAAACATTAAGATCGTATGTTAACAAAAGGAGAGAAAAATATTTTACATGTGCTAGTCACTATGCTTAATTCCAGAAATGCAAAACTTGTACAAAGAAGTAAAAACAATATAGCACATGATGTTGGATATATAAGTTTTATCCAAAGAGATTTTAATAAGCTGTTGGCTATAATTCTCATCTCTTCCTGATGAAAAATTTTAAAATCAAGTGTTAATAATTTAGAGATTGCTTTTTTGTCATATGGAATTTAGTTTAGTAATTCATCAGAAAGGTGGATTTCTGGTCAGCATTGTTTAAAACCATTTCTCTTATATGAGAATATATCCTTTACTCTGGAGAAAGCATGTGCAGGAAGGAGGACTGGTAACAAGAAAAATATTAGCACCTCAGGGCAGGGACTCTCATATTTACAGACTGTGGCACTAGGGATCCAGGATCCAAGGAGAGATGAATTCAAGAGGCTCACATGGAGGAAATAACTTAGCAATGCCCAGGAAAAGGGAATAGGAACAATTGCTTCCAAATGCCCTAATGATATACTTTTTTTCCTTTTTGCTTATTTTTCTTTCAGCTGCCTCCAAACTATTTTTATCTTCAGCCATTCCAAACAGGAAATGAAGGCAATGTTAGCAATGTTGGATTGCCAGTCTAAACATGATGGAGTATGCACGGAAAAGAAAGAGTCTATTTTATTCTTAAAGAAACACACATTGGTTTTCTCAGTCAGGATTTGTTGTTCTAGAAATGCTGTCAGTAACTATCAAGAAGAAAATATTATGTATAAATGTTGGAAAGGAAGAAACAAGAGTGTCTATTTTACAGATGGCATGATTGCAGACCTAGAAATCTAAGGAAATCAACCAAAAATTACTGAAAGTAATGAGTTTAGCTACAGAACTGACACTAAAAATGTTGTATATATGTATATATAATATTTATGTATAGATTGCATTGAATTATATGTTCACGTCAATATATATGCTGATATAAAACCAGGGAATACAATAAAAATGGATTTCTATTGTTGCTATTACAACAAAAACAGATTAAATGCATGGGGATTGACTTAATTTGTGGCAAGGATTATTCAGAGAAATTATAGAGAGCGTAACATATTGAGTGCTATGCCTGCTCCTAATTAGGAAAGTAAATATAATAGTATTCTCAAGGTTAGTCTGTAGATTTATCAAAGCCTCAGCAGGTTAACGTACCTAACAAACAAAGAGTACAATTCCTCTGGTATAATAACAAGAAAAAATCCAAAGAAGGGTTATTTTAAGAAATATAATGATTATAGACTTATCCTACTTTATATTTTGTGTTAGTACATTTTAAAACATAAAGTGATAATCATGAAGGCAATAGGGCACGACATTGAAAACATAATTAAATCAGAAAAAACAGATGTAATGGATTCATTCAAAGAGTTTGAGTATGACAAATCAAAAGTAATACAGTGAGGAAAGGAATCAGTAATAAATGCTACTGAGACAACCAGAAATTGGTATAAAAATCATTTACTTATGCAGTACTTAAGAACCAAATTGGAATCCGTTCATTTGCCAGTCTATGGCAAGTCTTTAAAATTCCTAAGACTCCTTTTACTCTTGGTATGGTAGGACTTATAACACCTATGTTTGAAGATAGTTTTGAGGAGTAACTTAATAATGTATGTAAAGCATTTAGCACAGTGCCAGGAACATAGTGAGTAATATTATCCTGAATCAGAGCGTTAAATACAAACTAGAACAAACTGGCTAAATGATCCAGAAATGTAAACAGGAAAACATTTATCCCAGTGGTGGAGAAGAAACAAATTTCTAATCATAGAAGCATGAAGAACATTATCAGAGACAAGACGGACAAACAAAAACTTAAAAAAAAACCTTTCAAACAGAATGTATTATTGAGAATAAATACATATTATTGAGCTCCTAAGTGAGGTGGCTTTGGAAAGAGTGTTGCCAGCCAAGGTAATGGGGGGAAGGTAGTGGGGGTAGGTGGGAGTGTGGGGGTCGGTGCTGGACTAAATTTGAGGATGGTCTGAAGTCTCTGTTTGTCAAAAAGCCCTATCCTAGGGGAGGGGTGTGCCCAGGGCTTTCTTTACATGAACCCAAAGGATCTCAAACCCAGCAAAGGTGGCCCCCTCCCTGTTCTAACACCTCCTTCGGCTAGGTTTATCCAGAGCCCTGTGGTCCCTTCTCCTCCAGCTTGCAGTCCAGAGGGGCTTCATGTGGGCAGGACAGGTTCCTGGTTCTCCCAGTTTGCACTGCCAGCTGAGCCCCTCTCTCTCTCCACAGAGGCTGCTCATCCGGCCCACCTCCAGACAGTCCAGCTGCCTCTGCCAGCCTCCTCCAGCCTGCTCAATGGTCCCATCCGTGTCCTGTTTACCCCTCCACCCACCTAATTAATGTCATTGCCTCACCTTTTTTTTTTTTTTTTTTGCTCTAGTAATCCCAAATTGTATGTCATTCCCACATCCCCACCCTGACCAATACACCTTCTGTATTACTCAGGGTTCTTCAATACATGAAGAGATTTTTCTTAAAATGTTTATTTATTTTGAGAGAGCGAGTGAGCGAGCAGCAGAGGGGCAGAGAGAGAGAGGGAGACAGAGAATCCCAAGCAGGCCCCATGCTATCAGCCCAGAGCCCAACGCGAACCCATGAACCATGAGGTCATGACCTGAGCCGAAATCAAGAGTCAGACATTCAACTGACTGAGCCACTCAGGTGCCCTGAGATTTTTTGTAAGGAATTGGCTCACACAATTATGAAGGCTGAGGAGCCCAGACCCAAGAGAACCAATGGTGCAGTTTCAAAGCAAGGAAAGCCTGAATGCAGAAGACCGATAGCCCAGTTCTGAGACATAAGGCAGAGAGAGAATTCTCTGTGCACTTGCTTTTTTCTTCTATTTGGGCCTTCATGGAGGAAGCCCACCCACAGTGGGAAGGGCATTCTGCTTTACTAAGTGTATCAATTCAAATGCTAATCTTACCCGAAAAACACCCTCCCAGACATACCCAGAAATAATACTCAACCAAATCTCTGGGCACCCCAGGTGGTCCAGTCAAGTTCACACAAAAAATTAGCCGTCACATTGGGGCGCCTGGGTGGCGCAGTCGGTTAAGCGTCCGACTTCAGCCAGGTCACGATCTCGCGGTCCGTGAGTTCGAGCCCCACGTCGGGCTCTGGGCTGATGGCTTGGAGCCTGGAGCCTGCTTCAGATTCTGTGTCTCCCTCTCTCTCTGCCCCTCCCCTGTTCATGCTCTGTCTCTCTCTGTCTCAAAAATAAATAAAAAACGTTGGAAAAAAAAAAAAATTAGCCGTCACAGACTCGCTGCGCAGTTCATACCTCAAAGCCTTTGTCTAGGACTATTCCCTTTCTCTTCTTCATCTGGATAGTTACTTTATCCTTTATGACTCAGGTAACTCCTCCAGGCAGGCTTCCTTGACACATCCTAGCTGAACCAAAAGCCCTCTTCCAAGCATCATAGCAACCCACCTGTGCATTTCTCCCTGACTAGGTTGCAAATTTCTTGTGGGCCAGAGACAGTCATAGCTCTTGGCCGTCCTTGTTCCTAGCACGGTGCAGGCCCACGCTCATCCTGGGGAAGGTTTTGTGCCATCTGCTGCTGTCTATTTCACTGCTGGCCACTAGTCTGACATCACTGTTTGTCCTACTGAAGCTGCTCATACGATTTAGACAGTGGTTCTTAGCCCTGATGCACATGGGAATCTCCTGGAGAGCTTATAAAAATACCAGGGCCAGGTTCCCACCCAAAGCCAATTAAATCAGAATCTCTGGGGGTGGGCCCAAGTATCCATACTTTTTCAAAGTTCCCCAGATGGATTTGCCCATGCTGCCAGGATTGAGAACCATCAATTTAGGACATAATTCAGAGCTTCAGGGCCACACTAAGAGATGATTGCAATTCTGAGTCTGACTGGGCAGATGGGGAAGGGCACCCTGCTGATAGGGTTGCTATGCAGGGATTAGGGAAGTCAGGAAGCATCTCAGCTCCCTGTCAGGGCCTCCCCCTCTTAACCCCCCCCCCCCCCCCCCCCCCCCCCCCCGGCTGAATGCTTATAGTTAGTTATCACTTTCACATGTTCTTGAAGGCTAGCTGTTTAAGCCCTGTCTCCTGGAGCTGGCTTTGAATGCTGCCTCACTCATTCACAGGTTCGCCTTTACTCCTAATGAGGGGGATGGGGCCCTTCATTTGGCATTACGGTACTTCATCCCTTGGGGCCTTCCCTCTGGAGCAGAAGGGTTGTATGGTAGTAATGAGGAGGGTCCAATGTGAGCCTGAAATATATATAATTTTAGGGACCTTTTTAAGAAAAAGAATACAAATTTACAAGTCACAACATTGCTAGGGCCCTCCCAAAGTTTGGGGAAGGGTCAGTGCAAGTGCTGCAACCTGAATTTTAAGCTTCAGCAGGTTCAGAGCAGACCTGCTTCTGAGACTAGTAGCTATGATTTACTGTGTCAGTCTGTACCAGAGACTTTTCATTTATGGCTCTCTTTACAACAAACAAGCAAGAATGGGTTATCCTAATCTTACAAAGGAGGAATCCCTGGTTCAAAAGTGTTTGTTCCTTATGTGGAAGTCACATATGTGGAAGTCACATATGTGGAACTCGAATTTGATCTAGTTCTGGCTGGTTTCTGGACCCAGACTCTTTCCGTCACACCAGCAGATCTCAATATCTACAGAGGTTGTGTATGCCCTGGGGCCTGGGATCATCATAAGAGGTAGGCAAATCTATAAGCACACCAAGTATTGTATGCATGTTGACAAATTAAGGCGGCTTGCATATATATATGGAATGTTTTCTACATTATATAGATGCTGTTGTAGTTAGAAATCATTTTAAAGCACAAGTGTTACTTAATAGCCTAAATCGCAGTCTCCTTTCTCAATCAAGAGATATGAAAAGTACAACTCTTATATGAGCACTTGCAGAACTTTTAAAAAAAATTTTTTTTTTAACGTTTATTTATTTTTGGGACAGAGAGAGACAAAGCATGAACGGGGGAGGGGCAGAGAGAGAGGGAGACACAGAATCAGAAGCAGGCTCCAGGCTCTGAGCCATTAGCCCAGAGCCCGACGCGGGGCTCGAACTCACGGGCCGTGAGATCGTGACCTGAGCTGAAGTCGGACGCTCAACCGACTGAGCCACCCAGGCGCCCCAAGAACTTTTTTATTTTAAAAGGGATCCTGGTGCTGGAAAGGTTTGGAGGGACTCTTCTCAAATAGTGGTCTCTAAAATGAGACATCACAAAACAGTCTGTTAGGGTAAAGGAAGACTATATCAGAAATTCTATCTATGTTTATTCTTACCCTTACCTTTAAAAATATCCATGTATGTTTATGTTTCATAAGGTATATACACGTTTGTAATTATAAATAAGTGCATATTGCATGACATAAAAGTTAAGAGCACAGACTCTGGGGTCAAACTGTCTGGGTTAAAATGTTGGGTGTGCGTTTGTATGTCCTTGGAAAAGAATATTTTCTGTGCTTCAGTGTCCTCACCTATAAAATGGAGATAATAATACCTGCTGCATAGAGTTGTCAAAACTGAGTTAACGCATGCAAGATATTAAGAATAGTGTCCTGCAATAGAGTAAGTGCTGTGGAAGTTTTTTTTTTTTCTGTAATTAAAACAATGATTATTATGCATATATTAAGGATACATTCTCTCTCTCTCAACCAAAAAAGGTGTGATCTTAAAAGTTTGGCAATTACAGCTCTAACAATTCAACTAACTATTGTAGAAGCAGAGAAACAAATGAATCTGGGGCAGCAGATCAAGACACGCCCCCCCCCCCCCCCCCCCCCAAGCTGCCTCCTCCTGCTTAAGCCAGATTCTAGCTTTGGGATCTGGGCTAGCACTGCCAAACTGCCTAACTACACAAGAGTTAAAAGAGGCACTGATACGCTGGAATTATTTCTCTTTGTGTTGTTCTCCTGCCCAGGAATGGGAAACAGACTGCTACAGAGAGCTTCCCTCTGAAAACTGGGGGTGGAGAGACCAAATAACAAGGCTCCACTTACTGCAGCTTCCCACTCTCTCCTGGAAGAAGAAAGGGGTCTGTGTGCCGGGGGCCCCTCCCCTGCCAGCAGCCTGGCAGAACAGCTGCTGATCCCCTGCCCTGAGATCCCTCTTGCCTCATCTCCAGGCTGAGGCACCAGGAAGTGGCAACATCAGCTTTAGAGAAAAAGAGAAAGAAGTACATTGAGTTTTGCTGATGCTGTTGACTTTTCTTTCCTCTTTTGCTCTTTCCAGGGACAATTTCACAGTCTGTATCCTCCTGAAGCCTCAACGCCCTCAAGCCAAGAGGTCAGCTGGTCTGGCTTTCCTCACTTCCCAGATGCTATCATCCAGATTCCCTTCCTCCTGAAGGAAAATCCCTGAAGACCCTTGCTAAGTCCCAACCCCCACTCCAGGCTCCTCTCTCTCATTGGGTCTGCCTCTCATTTACTCCAGATAGATTTATAACTTATGCAAATACATGTAGATGATTAGGCAAATGATTATGCAAATGACGCCTTTCCTTTTCTCCATCCCAATTCTGGTAACACTGGGAGAAAGGAACAATAGTGATTAAGTCCTGACATTCGAGACAAACATGGATAAACCCTGAGGGCATTATGCTAAATGAAATAAGTCAGACACAGAAAGACGAATACTGCATGATTTCACTTATACATGTGGAATTTTTTTAAAAAACCAAACGCACAGAAACAGAGAGTAGATTGATTGGTGGTTGTCAGGGGCTGGAGGGCAAAGGTGATCAAGGTTACAAACTTCCAGTTATAAGCTGAATAGCTTCTGGGGATCTAATGTACCGCAAGGTGACTATAGTTAACAATACCGTACTGTATATTTGAAAGTTGCTAAGAGAGTGGATCTTAGATGTTCTCACCACACATGAACCAAAGGTAATTAGGTGAAGCGATGGATGTTAACTAACATTATTGTGGCAATAATTTGTAATATATGCATATATCAGATTATCATGTTGTAAGCTTATATGATGTTATATGTCAGTTATTACCTCAATAAAGCTGGAAAAAAAAAGGATTAAAAGATGAGAACTAGAATCAACGTGTAAACGGCAAAGAAGCTCTAATTTTAATCTAGAAAATAAAACATAATGGCTATTTCACAGCAAAAATTTATTTCCACAGAGGATAAAATAAAGGAGGTCTTTGATCCTTAAGTTTCCATGAAAGCCTCACATCTGTAGCAAATTATAGAACCTGGCTCCCTATACCCATTGCGTTTTCCCACTGAAATTAGTGATTCTTAGGAAATGGTCAAGGGGACTAATTTCTGTATTTTATCAGGACCTCATACTGTTACATTGGTGTATTATACACTGAAAAAAATCCTGAATCTTCTGCCTAATAGACAAAATATCTTCATATAAAAAAACATAGGTCCAACTGTTCAATTTCTATTTTAAAAACTCTTGCCCTATTTTAAACAGTTAATAAAGCTGGCTTTTCATGAACCATGTAAGAATAAGTAACCGTGTTTTTAAATTGACATGATATTATAATGCTCACTCTTATAGACTTAACAAAATCTATGATTCAGGAGTCCTGCTAAAACTTCTGGGAAAGGTTATTGGAAGCCAAGCACATGCTGACCGCTGAGAATTTAATAATTTCAAATGCTGTTGCAGCTGAAATTCTATCTCCAATTTCCACCTACTCAGATTGTCTATTATTTATGAAACTGACCCTCATCACGTCCACACACAAGCCCTAGGAGCCCACAGAATACTTTGTCTAAAGTTATAAAAACAAATGTTATTAGAGAACCATCCTTAAACATATGAATTATATACTATTGCTTAGTTAAAAGAGAACCCCTAAATTGGAATTTCTTAGAAAACTTCTTAGCAGCGCCATCTAGTGGGGAGTGCAAAAAAAACCCCAGTCTGAATACAGCCAGTTCTTGGAATGATTTAAATTTTACTTAATAAAGCTTGTTCCATTTTCTGACATAGAGCCTAAATTATGAGATAGTCTTAAGGACTACTTGGGTAATAGAAAAAATAGTAGTATAGCAAAACTTAGATTTTCTCCAACACTTCAGATTTCAAATTTCCATATATTCTAATAAATATTCTTGAATTTTGTATTTCTTTTTATGTAATGTTATGGTCTTAAATAAAGAGAATTTGTTAGTTACACCACAAAATGTAATTTGGTTTTTAGTTCTTTGTAAGCATTCTTAAAATTTTTTTAACATTTATTCATTTTTGAGAGACACAGGGTGTGAATGGGGGAAGAGCAGAGAGAGAGGGACACACAGAATCTGTGGCAGGCTCCAGGCTCTGAGCTGTCAGCATAAAGCCCAACGTGGGGCTTGAACTCACCAACCGTGAGATCATGACCTGAGCCGATGTCGGACGCTTAACCAACTGAGCCACCCAGGTGCCCCTCTTTGTGAGCATTCTTAAATTTAAGTCACAAATTAGGAAACATTTTATTGGATCATGTGTTCTAAAGTCAGGGGTGGGTAAACAAGGCAAAAGTTAGGTGACCAATGGAAATTTAGTTTTTACACAACATTATGTTAAGCTGTGCTAGACACTTTTTAAACAGACAATTGATCATCAATGTTTCTATCCAAAATGCCTGCCTTCTAGGAGCTTACATTTGGGGAGGGAGCAGAGAAAATAAGCAAAGAAATATATAATATTTCAGATGGTAATTGTGCTATGGAAAAAATGCAATATTGAAGAAATGGGAAGAATAGGGGAAGGGAATTGTTGTTATTGTATGTGGTATAGGCAGAGAAAGATCTCACAAGGTGACATTGAAACAGCAAAAGAAGAGAGAGAGAGAGCAACCTATGCAGATAGCTGAGGGGAGTGAGTTTCCGGTAGACAGAATAGGAAGTGCAAAGGCCCTGGGGTGGGAGTTTGCTTGACATATTCTGAGAACACCAAGGAGACCAGGAAGTTATGGGGCCTTGAGGCATTGCAGATAATCTGATTTTTTTTCTAAAGGAGATGGGAAACCACTGGAGGATTTTGAATAGAAGAGTTGCTCTGGCTGTTGTGTCAGTAAGGGCATAGTAAAACAAAGGCTGAAGGAAGGAGTCCAGTGAGGATGTGCTTACCCTAGGTGAGGAATTATAGCTTGGATCCAGGTGACCACAGAGGAACCAGTGGTAAATACTTATATTCTGAATATATTTGCAGGTACAGCCACTAAGATTTGCTGGTGGATTTGATATGGAGAGTGAGATAGAGAGAAGAGTCAAAGATGACACTAAGGTTTATAATCTGAGTAAACGACTGGATGGGACTGCTACTTACTGAGAATGAGACAAGCTTTAGGTAAAGCCTGTATGGGGGAGTGGGGGCTGACAGATATCAAAGAGCTCAGTTTTGAAAATTCTAAGTTTTGGATATCCGTTAAACATCCAAATGTATATTTCAAGTAGACAAGACAAATGGGAGTTGTCCAGGCTGAAGGTGTGAAATTAGGAGTTTTCAGTGTGTTGATGATATTTAAAGTCATGCAGCTGAGATCATCAAGAGAGTAGATGTACATAAACAAAAGAAGAGCTTTAAAGATTGGGCCCCAAGGCCTTCCAACATTTGGAGGTGAGAGAAATAAAGAACCAGCAGTGGAAACCAAGAAGGAGGCTAGTGAGGTGGAGGAAATTAAGAGAGGGGTCGGATCCTGGAACGGGGTGAAGCAAGCTTTGTAAGGAAGAGGGAATGATCGATGAGTCAAGTAGGATAAAAACTATGATTGACCATTGGACTCAGCAATAGAAGAGCATTGGTGACCTTGACCAGGCAGTATTGGGAGAGTGGTGGGGATATAAGGCTGATTAGAATAGGTTCAAGAGAGAATAAGAGGAAGGCAATGGGAAGCAAGGAGAATAATCAGTATGGAAGTTTTACTATGAATGAAAGAAAAGTGTTGGGAGCTAGAAGGGGAGACAGGATCAAGATTTTTTAAGACAGGAAGAAGGTTTTTTAAAATATTTTTTAATGGAAAATATTACAGCTTGTTTGTAGACTGATTGGTAAGAAGCCACAGAGAAAGGGAAGTTGGGGCAGGAGAAAGAGGGAAGGGTTGCTGGGAGAACGGATCTGAGTAGGTGAAAGGGGATGGGATCCAGAGCCGAGTGGAGGAGTTGGGTTTTGACAAATAGTTCGTTCACACAGAAATAGGAGGGAAGACAGGATACATGAGCACAGATGCAGGGAGGTGGGTATATGTGTTGATGGCTGCCTGTGGAAGTTCTCTTCTGATTGCTTCTATTTTCTCTGAGAAGGAAACAAAGACATCAACTGAGAAGGAGGATGGAGAAGGCAGTGATGGAATTCAGAATAGGAGGTATGAACAGTCAGCCACAGGACTGGGGAAATGAATGGATGAGGAAATGTAATAGGATAGCTTCCTTGAGGTTAGTGGCATTAATTTTTTAGTGACCACCTCCTTCTCTGAATTCCAATACTAATGTTCTACATTATTCATTTCCCCATGACACATTTCATTCTATTACTGTTTATCTGATTTTGAGAGTCCTATCTCTTTTTTTTCCCAATTATTCCTCACCTGTTTGCAAAAGGGTCTGAGACAACTCACATGCCATAGAGAATTATTTAAAACTATGTAACTGAGGGCTTCAGAAAAAAAAAAAAAAAAAGCTATACGTGTGGTCCAGTACTGCAGCCACTGTTTGGGGAGATCTAATTCTCAAGTACAGTGCTATCCAATCTGCAGAGTTAACATACCGAAACCCACATCCTTCCACCTGGACTGTACCACTAATAAAGGTGATATTAGGCCCCCATAGTTACTTTCTGATTTATTCCTTAATTTATTCGGAAGCTTGCTGGTGAAGCCATTCATTGGAGACCCCCTTGAAGACCCTAAGAATTTAGGCCAAGGAGATGTCGGGATAGTCAGAAAATATTTTGAGACTAGAGAAGATTCTGCTGATTGGGAATTGAGTTCCTTGAGGATTCAAGGGAAGGATTTGGAAAGTTGAGGAAGACAAGGCATCAGATAGAGAGATACACAGAGCTGCGTAGGGCCGAGAGTTCAGGGATGAAGTGAGAGGTGGCTGGGGGTTTGGGCTTTCTGCAGTAAATGACCAAAACAGGGATAAGGTACAAAGAGAGTAATATGCATACATGGCAAAGCTGTGTATTGAATGCTGTGGTACACTGCCCACATCCCTCCTTTTAGTACCAAGGCACTTACTCCCTTAGCCCCCAGGGATGTTGGCTGCTGGGAGAGGCCAAGGACCTGAAGGTAGATAGATACCTTGTTCAAGGCCATGCCTCACTGGGGACAACCCACATTTGAAAGCGAGTAAAGGCATGCAAATTCAGGAGGCCCGCTGAAGCTTTGCTGTACCTGCCTTGCAGTTCAACTCCTCCTTCAGCTGAGTCTTGCTTTCTTCATTCCTTTACAGATGTTGTTACCCAGAGCACTCAGCAGCAGACCTTCTGCATGGAAATCTCATCACCAGAGTCTCTTTCCTGGGGATCATGGCCTATGACAGATGCTAACAGAACTAGTCCCAGGAAGCAAACTCTAAAATGGGATTTTGGAGCTGCGTTACAAACCAGGCAACTGACAATGAAAACGTCATCACTGGTGGTAAGTAGAATATCAAAAGCTTCTAGCATGCTGTAGCCGTGCAAAAGTTAAAATTTTCATCAGTGGAGAAGTTGAGGTGGGATATCCACAGAAGGTAATGAGAGCAATACCTCAGGCATTTGAGAGGTTTATAGGAAGTTGTAATTACATGGAGTCAGATGGCTGTTGCTGGGGGCTACTGCTGCTCTAGAGAAATACAATAAAAGGTGTGAAGGTCATTAATTACCAATGTAAGATGAACAGTGAGTGTCAGAGGCCTCCCCTGGCAGCGTGTAAGAGACTCACCTCCTGTAGTCGCAGTGCAGGAAAAACAGGATCTAGCCGAGGACTACATTACAATGGAAATGGAGTTCCAGAGAGGGCTGGATTCTCATGGCAATTCTGCTTTGCCAAAGTTAGGGCCTTCATTGGGAAGAAAAGGGACCCTGTGCCTTGGAATGGGGACATCTGGATCAATGAATTTGAAAACATAAAATTCTGTGAAAGAGAGCTGCCATCCTTTCTAAAGACTTGTGATTCCGCACCCCCACACTTTGCTCCAAGACAATTCGGAGGCTTCTGTTCTGCCAGACACATGCCCAGCTCAGGAAATATCTTCCTTCCTGGCCACCAGAAAAATAATTAGAGTTAAGTCACAAAATAACCCATTCAGGGCAGTGCTGAGACTAAGGGAAGGTTTTATAACCCCAAGGATCTATAGGACTAGCCAACATGTACCAGCAGAAACCAGGAGAGTATGTTTGGGAGTGGGTCCTGAGTGTGCCGGATCAAGGTGAAGGCAGACATAAGCGTTGGTAAAGAGAGCTTATCAATATGGAAGCATTCTCCGTGATAGAGAATTTAATGCCTAGGCAAAGACTCTGGGACACATTACTAATAGACTGCTAAGTAGGCTCTTGGAGGCTTGGAGAATGTGATGGCACATACTCAGCGAAGTAGAAATCCCAGAACCGTCATGGCAGATGGTGGAAGAAGAAGGAATCAAAAGACTCGAGAGAAGTGGCTTCAGGTAAGAATATGTATGGGCAATGGCAAATTGCCAAATGGTCAGGTGGTTGGTCAGGGCCTAGAAGGAAAAATATTGGAATATAAGAGACAGCAAAAACTGGGGAACTGAGGGATGGACCTCTGGGAATGGGTACAAAGTGTGAAGAGCTGTGTGTTAATATCATTCAGAAAACTTCTACCACAAAAAAGTAATCAAACAAACAAGTAGGTAGAGTGGCCAGGCCTGCTGTCATTAATGATCCAGTCCTTGCCCACCTTATTTCGGGCAGAAATAGCCTGTAAACAGAGTGGGCTTGGCCGTCAGGATGGAAGGTATTCATGAGCCCATCAGAATGGACTCCCACTCACCAACGCTAATCTAGCTGCTGAATGTACAACTAGCACCAGACATTGTACTGTCCTTTGAGACCAACCAACCACTTGGTGCTAACCCGATTACATTGGAACTCTTCAGTCAGCAGATCAGTGATTTATCTTGACTGAAACTGACACACCCACGTGTGTGTTTTCCTTTCCTGATTACAGGGCTTCATTTTCCGAGGACTTAGAGAGGGTCTGAACCAGTGACACAAGAGCCCACATAATATTGCATCAAAGGACACGCTTTAAAACAAAGGTGATATGGAAGTGGCCATTTGACCATGGGTTCCCTACTTTGGTTACATACCACAACACCCAGAAGCTATTAGCCTTCCTAATAGAATAACATCTCTTTGAAGTTACTGTTGAGGTAGCAGCTCAGAGATGATAATCTGTGAGGATGGGGTATGGTCCTCCGGATGCAGTTCACACCCTAAATCAATAACCATTAATGTGGTGCTATGTTCCTAATAGGTAGAATACAAGGTTATAGGAAACAAAGAGTGGAAACCGATATGGCCCCATCTACCGTCACTGCCAGTGACCCACTTGGAGAATTTTGCTTACTGTATCAGCAACTAACACTGAGATCTAGAAGTCCTGGTTCCTAGAGAGGAAATGCTTCCACCAGGGACAGAGTAAGAGCCTTTTTCCACTGTATGTGCACTCAGTCACTGTTGGTTCTTTGTGCCAAGGAAAGGAGTCACCACTGTGGCATGGGTAATTGACCCTGATCACAGGAGGGGGCACACTGCAGATAAAACATCATCAGGGTTAAATAGAAAATCTGACAAACATAATTTAATTAAAAACCTTGAGCTTACAATAGAATCCCGTATTTATCAAAGAATGCACATTCTTTTCTAGCACACCCAGAATATTTATAAAAAATGATGACATGTGAGATCAAAAGAAACCTATTAAATGAATACCAAGTAGCATGTGGATCAATGGTTTCCAAACATTTTGGATCACACCCCTTCATTGTCGTAGTTTAGATTCCCTGGGAAGCTGACTCTGTCATGGAGATTAGTGTGCAGAATGTTTAGGGAGTGTTCTTGGGATTCATACCTGTGAAGGAGAAAGGAGGAAGCAGGAATGAGGAGAGGGAGAACTTGAGCTTCAATGCCGTATGGATGAAGGCCTCAGACCAATGCCACTGAGAGCTCTAGAGCTGTCAGACCTTCAGAATTACACAAGAGGACCTGGCACTTATACTCCTGCACTGAGCACTCATTGGATGCAAGACCCCTTTGGAAGAAGATGTGACTTTGAGCAAGGCAATCCCCAAAGAAGGCCATTTTCTGGCTGCACTGCTGGCAGCTAGGAAAATAAATCTCTCATTCTTTTTAAAAACAATTTTTTTT